>NC_047042.1:55344355-55644355 GCF_011762595.2 Tursiops truncatus
AAACTTGACTGTCACTGAATATGGTCTTCAAAAATATATTGGTCTCTCTATTTTATAGCTGGGAGGGAAGCTGTGTTGACTTTTGCTTCTGCTAGAAAAGGAAGGAAGAGATTTCTATGATCTAAGTTGGAGAGAATGAGCTTAAAAGTAAATTAACTGGAACTCTGTATTTACATGACTTTTGACACCATCAACCCAATGTCCTGCCAAAAGTTCTAATACTACTGGTCTACCCAAGACCTACTGTGTCAGTTGATAATATGGTATAAGATTTAGGTTGTATCAGCTAGTTGTATTATGCAAAAGCCAATAATTAAATTTTTGGAGGCTGATTGTTCTGATTAAAGTCAGTCAAAGATGTTGTCTCTAGATAAGGAATGGTTTTAATGCAGAGTTGAATGAGGAAAAAGTTTTTCGTGACCCTGCTCACTGTTACAAAACAATAAAATACTAATGGTATCCTTAATTGCTGTTTCTTTGAAGATATGGTAGGTCAATTCAACCTTTAAATTAATACAAACAGATTGTTAACAGGAAGAATATTTCACATTGTTACATATTTATTATCTATAATGCCATAGACTTTATAAAAAATTTTTCAATATTGTCAAATCTTCAAAACACTGAAATGGGGATTATTGGTGGGTACTGAGCTAGGAGTAGCAGCAGGAGAAGGTTATATTCTGTGAAGAACTTTCAGTTCCTTTAGACAGTGATTGGAAAGTCTGAACATCCATGAATCAGAGTAGAAAAAATGAGAAAGAGCTAAGAAATCCTTTCCCTGCGGTTTGGAAGGGTACTCTATTACATGTTTCTGGACTTGGATGGATGTAGTGCACCAAACCTGATTTAGTCTCTTTTTCACATGTTGGGAGGAGGTGATTGGGGTTACATTTGTTGCAACAATTTTTTTTTTTAAATGACACAGATTGGGTTTCAGATTGCCCAGTCCCTAATTTAAGAACTGGAAATTACCTGACTTGAATGGTTAGACAAGAACAGAAAGATGCATTCATGTTAAAGAAAGTAGTCAGCCACCATCAGTCCTTTGGGAGAACAATGGGAGTTGTAAGCAGGCTGAGAAAGAGAGAGATTCAGGTATACAGAGCAGACTGGGGAAAAAGTACTTGGTTTTCCCATTGGAGAGGAGAAACTTCCAATTAGAAATAATGGAATTATGAGATTTTTAAAACCAAAAAGGAATAAGAGGGTTCATTGAATCCATTTTCCCTGGAGATGCCCAGCAGGGAGGGGGTGGTACTTTCTTGGACAAGGGTGGCTGGGTCTTGCTTTGCAGGATGGGGAAGGAGAGGAAGAGAAGGTGAACATCCCTTCTCTGTGTGTGGGCTCCATGATGACATCAGTTGGGTGGCTGGCAGGAACATTGATAACATTGTTTTCAGGCTCTTGTGTCTGTAGGAAAAGAGTGTCCCCAGGGAACACTCTATTTTTCAGGAGGACCCAGGCACCCAAACTTACAGGTCCTTCTCTCCCAATCTAGCTGCATCTGGATATGAGTTCAGGTCAAGTTGGGAGCTCAGGGATATGGCAAAAGGGGAAAAGGACTTAGAATTCCCTTTCTCCCATCTTTGCCAGAAGACTGATTACAAAGCTCCCTAGTGTAAAGGGGAGAATGGGAGTGCAGTTCAAAAGATCAACATGAAAATATTTTAGTAATGTCAAATATGATTTAAATTAATGCTCTACTATTAAGATTTCAGAAGTATAAATATTTTTTCAATGAAATGCACAGCATAGTTCTCATGTTTATTTCTCTGCCTGTTCACATAATTCTTTCACTAGGAATTATGAAAACAGGAGGAGATTTTTTTTAAAAACTATTTGTTAGGTGATAGAGATCCCTAAAATATGGGTCAGACATCTATGGCTTACTTTTTTAACATGAACCAGACCCACACTTTTGATCCCAAAACACAGAGTTGGCATTTTTCCACCTCAGTCAGACACTGTACAGACTAATCTAGAATTAAATATATCTTGGCCAATGTGGCAAGGTGATGACCTTAGTTTTCTTTCTTAATGCCCCCAAAGGGCAAAAAAATGTTTGCTCACAGTACAAATTATAGTAGAAGCAGAATGACTGTAACCAGGAGTCCCCAAAGTACAGTGGGTGACGTGGACCAAAGCTTTCATGATCTGGGCTGATGGGCAGTTATCCTCCATGCAGCCACTCAGAGACTTCAGTGCCTGCCCTGTTTTTGTTCTGCCATCATGTGGGGGCATTAACTTTGTCTACTAACCCAAAGCTGGCTTATAGATGTGGGCATAGTCCAGCTAATGGGAAGGAGAAAAGACAGAAAAAGATCCAAGGCAAGAAATTGTCTTCTAAGCAAGTAAGGCATAAATTGCACACATCACTTCTGTTTACATCCTGTTGGCAAGTCCTTCATCACATTAGTCCCATAGATTCACCTGGCCACAAAAGAGGCTGGGAAACTCTACCAGGGTGACTATATGCCTGGAAGAGGGAACATTAGGTCACAATCATGGAGACTTTGTGTTCATTGTCTTAAGTTGGCTTAGGAAGAAAAAAGTCACTTTTCTCATATCAATGATAAAATTTCACTTAAATTAGGTATGGTTGTCATATAATGCTTATTTACTGAAGATCAGTGTGATGTTTTATTTTTCCAGCTTCTCTAGGATATTTGGACTTAGCTACCACTAATTACACACACACACACACACACACACACACACACACACACACACACACAAACACACCCCAAAAAACAAAACAAAACAAAACAAAAACCTCAGAAGAAGCAAATTTAAAGGCATAGAGCCATGTTTCAGTTTGACCTTCCTTAGAAAGAAATCTAGTAGAAAGAACCTTTGGTGTGCAAGCAGGAGTACAACTATTTAGATCCAGCTCTGTTATTAATTCAATAAGTGGCCCTCAGTAAGTCACTGAACTTACCTGTTCCTCATCTGTAAAATGAAGGGATTGGACTGCATCAATTTTGGCTTTAAAGATTTCATTTAATCTTAAAAAGATGTCATGCACTCCCACAGAATAATTTTTGGGCTTTTAGAATCTGTTGATTGAAAAGTTACAGAATGAGAAAGCACTAGAACTAATTTAGTGGCATTTTAAAGTAAATGGTAGAACATCTATTATTTATTCAGTCTGCATTTAGTTTTGAGGATGCTGCGGCCTCAGGTTGGAAACAACTGAAGCAGATGTTTTCCTTTTTTTTTTTTTTTTTTGCGGTACATGGGCCTC
This sequence comes from Tursiops truncatus, assembly GCF_011762595.2. NCBI lineage: Eukaryota > Metazoa > Chordata > Mammalia > Artiodactyla > Delphinidae > Tursiops > Tursiops truncatus. The sequence goes on from NC_047042.1 coordinate 55,347,603, forward strand.
TCACTGTTGTGGCCTCTCCCGTTGCGGAGCACAGGCTCCGGACGCACAGGCTCAGCGGCCATGGCTCACGGGCCCAGCCGCTCCGCGGCATGTGGGATCCTCCCAGACCGGGGCACGAACCCGTGTCCCCTGCATCGGCAGGCGGACTCTCAACCACTGCGCCACCAGGGAAGCCCAGATGTTTTTCTTTTCTCCTTTTTTTAAAAAATAATTAATATTTGGCTGCGTTGGGTCTTCGTTGCTGTGCGCGGGCTTTCTCCAGTTGTGGCGAGAGAGGGCCACATCTTCAATGTGGTGCATGGACTTCTCATTGCAGTGGCCTCTCTTGTTGTGGAGCACGGGGTCTAGGCATGCGGGCCTCAGCAGTTGTGGTGCACGGGCTCAGCAGTTGTGGCTGGCAGGCTCTAGAGCACAGACTCAGTAGTTGTGGTGCACAGGCCCAGCTGCTCTGCCGCATGAGGGATCCTCCTGGACCAGGGCTCGAACCCGTGTCCCCTGCATTGGCAGGCAGATTCTTAACCACTGCGCCACCAGGGAAGTCTCGAAGCAGATGTTTTTCAAGATAACTTAATGCTTTAAAAGTCTTCAGTTTTGAGGTCCTCTTCGAGCAGGCGTAGGTGTGACACCAGGGAAAGAGTGTGAGAGGGTCCTGCAATGAATGATGAGTGATGAGGGCATGAATGATGTTCAGGTCAGCTCTGCCCCCTGGTCCCCGGAGCTCCAAATGTAATCTCGTACATGGAGGTGGCTTTGCCACCCAGCCTCACTGTGAGCCTGAGGATGTGGAGCGTGGTTTAGTTGCCTCATTCTGTGTAAGGTGTGGAGAGGAACAGGAAGAGACACCGCCAAATTCAACATAAGAAACCTCTTCAGAGGAAATCACTTATCCCTTATTCCATGAGGAGTCCTATGATAAGATCTACTTCCTTACTTTTTTATAGTACAGTTAAATGGATCCCAATTTTTCCCACTTCCATTTTTTTTTTTTTTTTTGCAGTATGTGGGCCTCTCACTGTCATGGCCTCTCCCTTTGCGGAGCACAGGCTCCGGACGCACAGGCTCAACGGCTATGGCACATGGGCCTAGCCGCTCTGTGGCATGTGGGATCTTCCCGGACCAGGGCACGAACCCATGTCCCCTGCATCGGCAGGCGGACTCTCAACCACTGCACCACCAGGTAAGCCCCCACTTCCATTTTGATTTTTCTGAAATTATTTTCATTGAGCTCAACAAAGATTTGATTCATTTTTTAGTGGATTTTCCCCTACTTTGGCCCATATCAAATCTTGCAAATAATAATTTCTGCCTTTATGAATTTTCTTTTGTGGCCATTATTTTTTCCAGTTCTACTTTTCTGGGTCAAACTTTGCAGACCCTAATTCTGAGGAGAACATTTCTGAGGGTCAACTTGAATCCACATTATTCTTGCCTTGTACACTTTAACCATTTGTTGCTTTTGATTTTGTTTTAAATTTTTCTATAGATTTCTTGTCTTCAATTTACTAGTTTTTTTGATTTGTGTGTTTAATAAAATGTGGCCCTTTATTGAATATTTTTTTGGTCTGTGTTACTGTGCAATTTTGGCCTTTGTCAACTCTATAGTATTCATTATGAGCTGGGCAGTTTTAGCACCCAACAAAAAGATTGTTGGTAAGAGTAAAGCATGAGGTCAGGTTGCATGGTAGGATTAGCACACTGCAGACAAATGGTAGGGTCCAAATACCAGGAAGGAAAGGTCTTCCTTTGTACAGTCTCACATGGTCAAAATTTCTACCTCAGATCAACAAGCAATATCCTGCAAAATGATCTACAGAGGGGGCATTCCCATTAAAATCAAGAAACAAGAAAATGACGCACCCTATCCTATTATTTATCTTTCTAATAAAACAAGGAACAGAAAGTGTAGGATTGGTGCGGTAAGATCACGGGTCTGAAATGTCTGCGACCTAATGACGTGGGAGAAGTCAGGGAGTCTAGGATGTACATCCTAGAGCTTGAAAAGGGGGTTGGGACATATTAAAACTTCAGGAATTTTAGAGCTAGAAGCCACGAGTGAAACCCTGAGAGTAGATGACATCATTTAGAGAAAGAGTGTGGATACAAGAAGAAGGCATAGGGTGGAAACCTAAGGGACTTCAACATTGATGGTTAGACAGAGGAGGGGGCCCAGAAAGAACTATGAATCAGAGCCAGAGAGAGGAGGGAACTGGGAAAACTCAGTGCCACGGAGCAAAGGAGAAAGGATTGCAGGAAAAGGGTAGCTATCAATGTGTTGAAAGTTGCCAAGAGGTCAAGAAAGATGAAGATTGAAAAGTGTTTGGTGGATTTAACATAAGAGCTCTAAAATTATTCACAACCCCTGGCCCAGGAATTATACTTTGGGAATATGTACTCATAAAGGAAACTAAAGCTGGGTGAACATTTATGCAAAATTGCTTATTGCTTTGTTTGTAATCAAAAATAAAACCTAAATGTTCAACCTAAGAAATCTTTAAAAATCACTTTATGTACAACTAAATCCTGTTTTTGAAGACTATTTAATAGTATGTGAAATAAATGCACTAAATCTATGAGCATTGAGGTTATAAATGATTTTTCATTTTCTCCTTTATGCTTTTCTGTTTTTTTCTGAAGTTTTCTATAATGAGCATATCTAATTTTATAGTTGAGGGAAAACATTTAGGTAGTTTTATTTTTTTTAAGCAGCTAGGGGATACATTCTTGCTGACCAGGCACAGTAAGCTTTAATTAGATTCTTTCAGGCAGGATAGAAACAGAAATCCAAGCCACTGAGAGAAGGACTGAGTCCAAGAAATGACTGACAATTTACATAGTACATCATTGCTAATGCTTAACTCCAAGGGGAGGACAGCTGGAACCTTGACGGTATTTCTGTACTATCTGCTCTTTTCTGCTCCCTGTCTTTGCCTTCTGTCTATTTAAGAGTATTTTGCTAGTTGTTCTGCAGGGTGACAAGGGCCTGGCTTTCACAGCTTCATGCCCCTCCACCTCTCACTTATAACTGGAATCTCCACTTATTTACCACTGCCTCAATACACAAATAAGAGAATTCTTTGGGTAGCTAAAATGCAGCAGTTTAAGTGAGCAAAGTTGTACTGGTCAGAGTTGCTGTTGGAAAAAGTACAACCCAAAGGTTTTCAGAATGGGGGCAGGCACATGGAAATGAGAAATGTTCTCCTATATTGTTATAGCATGATGATGAATTGCTTTTGCTTTTCCAAAACTGGGCTCGAGCTCCTCTGTTCACCTCTATTATCTGCTGCTGGTCTCCAAAGGCGTATTACCATATTAATTCATTGTGTTATACAATTTGGTCAACTAAATGAGCTTACCTTATGCCCTCTTAATGGCATTGGCTTTTAATATTGGTTTCGAGGGATACGTTTAACAAAACAGATGCATCAAGGAAATGTATTTAAACTCAATTTGGTTTTAAAATGTCTAGTGGTCTCTCTAATGAGCCAGGTACAAAAAAAAAAAAAAAAAAAAAAAAAAAAAAAAAAGGGCATTTAAGGCAACACACTGTGATAAATGTGGAGCCTAAATGCTGAAGTATCCCTAATGCCCAGGGTGATCAGATGTGTTCTGGAAAAAAAGTCATACACTACAAATGTACCATTACAAGATCTGAAGCTTAATCTATTTTTTTGTGGAAAGGGTGTAGCACTTTATTTAGAGGAGTTGGCCTGCATGTCAGTGAGGCTGAGATTTAATTGCATGTCATAAATGCTGCCATCTCACTGACTTAGTGAGACAGTCTGAAGAAAGAGATGTGTGATAATGGCAATGAATGGTGAATGACCCATGGCATTAGTTCATACTTGCAATTCAAGTCTGACAGTATAGTAGAAATATGGGTTTAGAGCCACATACACTTAGATTGGAATTCCTATTTCCTCTCTTTTTTAGCTGAGTGATCATGGGAGAGTCAAATTCACTTATATAAGACTTGTTTCCTTGTCTGTAAAATGGGACAGTAATACCTAAAGCTAGAGTTGTGAAGTCTAGCAATAATACAGCAACAGTGCCTGGCACGTAGTAGCATTTAATGAAGTATATCTGTACCTTTCTGTATGTGTGTGTGTATGTATGTATGTATAATCGTGAATTTACCTACCTCATAATAGCTACTTGACTTTCTTGGATTGTTAAACCAATAACTGAATTCATGAATTCCATTCCGTTTATAGGCCTCAGTTGGTTCCACACATTCAAAATGGGCTGGCCACAGACAAACTTATCCGATCATTTCTCCCCATGGGATGATCAGGTTGGATTGCTGGCCAGTGAGGCAGCTCCAGCAATTGGCCCGCCTTTAAGGGCAGCCAAGACCACCAGTCTGGACATACCACATCCTTATCCAATGGCTACATATTGACAAACTAATGACCAGTGCTTGGAAAAATAGTGCAAGTTAATGGTCTTTCTAGAATGATATGATCAATATTTTCCCATAGATGGCTACAATTTTCATGGTAGAATTCACCACACTTTCTCTGTTCATCCTGATTACAGCAATGACTAGAACACAATTATTTCTTAGGTGAGACAAAAAGAAGCAGTTACATTTTTAACATTTCTTTTGGCCATTTCTCCCCCATTATACATAACACCCTAGGTCGTTTGATCTACTCTCTCTCCCTCAGACAGCCTAGGTTTAGTTCCCACCCTAAACTGTTACTATGTCATTCACTCCATCAATAGGTATCTACATATTTACATAGCCAGGCATTGTTCCACTGGCTGGATGGTATGAGGATGAACAACACAGTTGCTCTCAAGGTGCTTACAGACTAGCAGCAAGTCATTTCTCCTTAGTAGAATTCTGCTCACCCTTTTATATGTCATTCCAGCTCTTACCCATCTCTTAAAGTGCAGATAAATTCTTGTCTCTTCAACACATTGCTAGGAAGGTAAAGTAGTGAATCTCTATAGAGGGCAGTTGAGCAATATCTAATAAAATTAAAATGTAATACCATTTAGCCTAAGAGTTTCACTCCAAAATATTTACCCTATAGATATATTGCACATAGTTAAAATACCATATTCCCAAGAGAATTCGTTGCAGGAGTGTTCATACCAGGAAGATAGTAAAAACAGTGTAAATGTCCATCAATGGTTGAATATATGGTGTTTACAGACAATGTGAAATGATGGAGCCAATAGAAACAATGAGGAGTCTCTGTATCTTCTGATGAGGAATGACCTCTAGAGTATATTGTTAAATGAAAACAAAAACGAAGGGCAGAGGAATATATAGGGTGGACACAAGCTGTCTAAGGAAAAATAAACCCATATTTATGATTGTAAGTGCACAGAAAATCTCTGGGAAGATCCAGAAAAAACTGTTCCCTGTGGCTGCCTCTGGGAAGGGGGACTGGGCAATTATGGGACAAGGGAGGAAAGAAGAGTTAATTTTCACTCCATACCCTTTTGTACCTTTTGGAGTCAATACCGTGTACATATATTATCTATTCAAAATAATAAGTTCAATTTAATTGTGAAAAATTATGACTCAAAAAAAAAAAAAAAACCCCAATAGGGGGAATTCCCTGGCGGTCCAGTGGTTAGGACTCGGCGCTTTCACTGCTGAGAGCTCAGGTTCAATCCCTGGTTGAGGAACTGAGATCCCACAAGCTGGGCGGTGTGACCAAAAACAAGATAAAACAAAACCCAAATAAACAAACAATTCTTCTGACGTCCTCAGTCTAGAGATCTCTTCTTCCTCTCAGAGCAGGCAGAGTGGTATTTCATACTGGAATCTGTAATTTCCTGCTGTGAGATACCTCTTGTACTGTTGAAGCATTTAACATCGTAAGTGTGTTAATGTGAAGGAGAGGTTCATGCAGTGTAATCTGGATGGAGTTCAGTGTGGATGGTGTCATTTCTGCTGAGACCAGGGTGTCAAGTGGGCAGTGGTTGGTGGAAGGAGAGGGTCCTCACCAGGAAGTGGGGGGAGGGCAGCACAGTTGGTGCCTGGGGCTCCCTCCAGAGGCCCTAAGTAGTTGCAGTGTGGCTTCCACATGGAAGGCAGCAGAATCCTCTTGGGAAAAGAATTATTTTCATTCCTTTCCTGAAGAAGCCGTTTTAAACAGGAAAATACCTTGATAACTTGCACCCAGAATGGAACACAATGTTCTGAGGGTATGAAGTGGAAGGAGATCACAAAGAAATAGCTAAACATCTCTGCATAGAAAATGAATAGGAATTTGGAAGTTGGAAAGAGTAGAGGAGAAGGCGACGTGGGAGGGGATGGTGGCATCCTGGAACTGAGGCATTGCTGGAGACTGAAACTGAAAGAGAAAATTGGCCTATGAGCAGTTCTTGGTCCTGGGGTGATTGGGGGACTCTTGAGAACAGGAATATCTGTTACTGTAATTTAAATTGTTTTGTTTTGTTTGAATTAAATGCCATTTGCTCCCCAAGTGTTCAGTAAAATGTGCTGCTGCACAGCAAAGGCTTTATGTTAGCAGGCTTGGGGGGAGTCCAGGAGAAGACCTGGGCTCCATGGCTGGACTGGTGAGGATGGGAGTGCCACACAGCAGCAGGAGACTGTGAGAGAGGATTCAGCTGCAGCAGGAGCCCATGGTCAAAGGATACCATGAAGAACAGCCCCCAGGAAGTCACAGAGAGCTATGGAGGGTGTTAGACTTTGCAAGAGATGTGATAGGAGACTTGGGAGGATTTTATACAGATCTCAAAGAATAGGATGATCTCAGTTGCCCATTTTATGACGCATAAACCTGCAGGTGAAAATGAAACGAAAAATTCAGTCATCTGAAAGCCCATCTGAGGCCTGCAGGCATTTAGAAACAACCAGACAATTGACTGTACTTCCAGTATCTATGACAACATCAAGCGTTATAGGGAGACAGGCTAGAATCATGTCACTGCCTCTGGCTAGACCTGTACTTTACCCAACAGAAAATTCCTTGATATTCTCCATCTTTGACATCTGCCAACTACACAAACCGTTGTGGGGAATAAGAATAAATTTGTTCTGAATTGGTTCTTGCTATTGCCCCAGTGTTTCTTTCATGGACTACAACACCATGCTGAGATTCTCAGATGAGCTTACATTACTCTCTGTAGAACTTTAAAGTAGACACTGGCATCTGCCTACACATTTTGCTGAATTAAATATTTGGATTGCTAAATGTAGTATAAAATACAAGTAAATAAAAATATACATTTTAAGTTCTTCCATTGCTTTCTCTATATTTCCCCAGAGTCTGTAACAAGTCTTTGATTTAACTACAACATGTAAATGCCAGCCCTACCCCCACTTTCAACAATGCCATTCATCTAAGAATCTCAAAGCGTTTTTTAATAATGGACTCATTAATCCTCATAACACTCCTTCATTTGACACATGTAACTCTCAGTACATGATATGTTGGTACTTACTCTGGATTTAATTTAACAGGTTTTCCCCCCATTGTGGGTAGTCATTTACAGTGACCTCATTTTAGTTGAGTTATTGCTCAGATTTGTGGAAGTTTGAATGGCCTCATCCCAAAATGACATCTTCTGGCAGATAGAAGAAAATCATCTGAAGAAGCAACTATTATATTTTTTTAAAGGAGAGTCTTCAGCAACACATGGCCCTACAAATAAACAACTAGATTTTAATCATGGGCTAAGAAAGTGAGACATTTTGCTATTTTACAAAAAAGTAAAATTGAATGAATTTCAGAATTCATGGGAGGGAGAGAACAAAGGCTTAGCTGAGACTGGGAGGCCCTAGGTAGCAGGAGCTTAACCTCTTAACCTCTTGTCGTATCAAAGAAGGTCATTTTTCACATTTCCTCTTTTTATACTTGCCCTCTTTGATCTCTGTCCTTTCTGTGGTCAGATATGAAGATGGCTTTCTGGAGTTAAAGTCCACCAGGAGTAGAACAACATACCAGGTCGGGCTGAGGTCCAGTATCCAAGAAAATGTGGCTAGAAGAATGGGTTTTGGAGGTGGGCTGCAATATCTGTTGATTCAAGCAAGCTGACAAGTCCAAAGAGGAAAAGCATATGCACCGGAGTTGGTGGGAAAATGGGAGCTTAGAATCTGAGATAGATAAGGGAGTAGCAATTTACTGGGGAACTTTGGACAAACTTTGATGAGCAGTGTTCTTGTGTGATATCCTCTAGCCTGTGCTTATTCCTCCATCACTTTTAAAGACACGGCACTCTGAACCAGACGTCTCATAAGCTGACTCCTCCCTGTGGTTTCAGCTATCACCTCCACGTAGATAAATCACAAATCTCTCACATCAGCCTTTACCTCCTAGAGGAGTGATTCTTAACCATGTCAGACCCAATGCCCCTTTCATAACAAAAATTTTGTAATGTCCTTTTTATTATAGTGAAACTCATAAATAATATAAATTACCTATATACATAATTTAAAAAAGAAAATGCCTTAACTGTAGTATAAAAAATAAAGTAACAATACAATGTGTATTTCAGTGTATAAATCCTTGGGCACAACTACACCAGAAGACAAAGTGAAGTGTCAGATGTTAGCACCTTACCAAAAAATCTCAGGGATGACACAACTACAAAGCCAGGAAATGCAGGTGTACTATATTGGCAACTCTAATATTATGCCTAGTGTTGCCATTGGTGGTATGACTTTGTAAAATGGTCAACAGTTGTTGGTGAAATTTTAAACCAAGCAACATACAATCTACCATTGACTTACATGGTAGTTGTGTTCCTGGAAGCTGGTATACGTTAGGAGACATAAAAGTACTTTGCATTTATATATAAAATAGAGTCAGAGTCTAGGCTTAGAAAATTGAATTTTTCCTACATCAGTGGTTCTCAAATTTTTGGTCTCAGAACCCCTTTATACTCTTAAAATTATTGGGAACCCCAAAAGCATTTGTTCATGTGGGTTGTATCTATTGATATTAACTGTATTAGAAATTAAAACTGAGAAATTTTAACAATATTTATTTACTATTTAAAAATAACAATCTCATTACATGTTAACATAAATAACATTTTTATTAAAAATAACTATATCTTCCAAAACAAAAGATAATTTGGTGAGAAGAGTGGCATTGTTTGACAGATTTGCAAATCTCTGTGATGTCTGGCTTAATCAAAGACAGCTAGATTCTCACATCTACTTCCATATTCAGTCTGCTGCAATATGGTATTTTGTTAGAAGTGTTTGCGGAAAATCCAGCCTTATACAGATATGTAGTTGGAAAAAGTAGGAGTGTTACAATAGACTTTGCAGGTAATTGTGGATATTCTTCTTTTATAAGATGCAAAGCTCAACAGTTGATAGTTTCTTAAAAGCTTGTTGGAATGTGGAATCTGAAATCATATCAATGAATATTATGTACTCTGTTACATTAAAATCCATTGTTCTATCTTGCTCTGTGAAGGGACCTTTTACCATGTATGATTTTGTAACATCATACATTGGTTATTTGTAAAGTATTGGATCACTGAGTTATAAAGATCTTCCAAATGTTGACATATTTCATCATATAAAATCAATAAATCACATTCACTAATATTGCCACTAATCTCATCAGAAAGGACTTTAAGTCTTGAGAGGCTGTCAAGCTCATGGTGGTAGGTGCAAATTTTCCTTCCAATTCTTGCTTGAATGCTTAAATTTTATCATTGGCAACATGTACTTTTTAGTTGTTTTCTTGGAAATGAAAAAAAGTGTTCATTTTTGAGAAAATAGTCTGCAAAGATACTCACCTGAATAGTAACCATAGTTTGTCTGCCTGTTGTTTTTCCTAGTAAAAATGATGTTCCTTGAAAAACATGGCTGATTCAGCTTGCAACTCAAATTTGTATTTTGATATGTAGCATTTTGTCAGACAGAATATTAAAAAGTGTGTATTCAAGGGTTGAGATTTAATGAAGTTAATAAATTTTATTGCTTCATCAAGGACATTCTTAAGTGAAAATGGAGGGTTTTGATTTTGTTGGTTTAACTGCGAGTGCATGGTAATGAAGAATGCAGTGGCCACTAGTATGGTACAGTTTGGTGCTACTGCCTTGATTTGTGCAAGGCACCAACATTTTTACCCACTTTTGTCTCATCATTGCAAGTGTCAACTCAGTAAAACAGTCAGTGTCAACTCAGTAAAACAGTCAAATAACATGATGGTATTACTGTGAAAATGGTTTTGACCTTGACTATCCTTGATAGGGTCTCAGGGGTCCCTGGTCATAATTTGAGAACCAATGTCCTAGTTGGATTTCTGAGGGGGACATGTCAAAGTCACACAGGCCAATTCATTGTTGTGTTTGTACTGCACACACCGCACATGTCATGATATCTCTGGCTCCTGTCCGCTAATGTCAGTAGTGCCTTCCCATCATGTTGACAACCAAAAATGCCCACAAATTTCCACAATACCGTCTAGGGGCTGTAGTGACCCTTTGAAAAACTACTTCTCTAGAAGTTTTGATCTGTGTTAGCAACTTGACAAGGAAACTTTCCACAGGAATACCAGCCCGCACTCAACATGTACAAAGCAAACTCATCACTTCCTGATAGATTCAAAATACATTAGAGCTGGAAGGGCCTGTACGGTTCACCTAGGCCCACCCTTTACAAATGAAGAAGGCGGCACAAGAAAGATAAGTGGCTTCAAGGTGATAACTAGCATTAAAGTGACCATTATTGAATAATGGTCCATTCCATCGTGTTTCAGGCATTTTATACATTTTCTCATTTAATTTGTAGATATTTCCAGCCTCATTTTACAAAGGACAATGAGACTCAGAGGTAAAATGGCTTCCCAGAGTTTATAAAATTAGTTAATGACAGAAAAGAAACCTTGAGACCAGGTCTCTTGGTTCCAAATGCTTTGCTCTTCCCTTCCTGCCATGACTGATCCTCCCTTCTACTGCTTTCCTCATGCACATCCAGTTAGATCCTGCCTCCATCAAGTTTTCCACATTCACCCTGCATTTTCAATGCCGTCATATAGTTTAGGTCCCCATTTCTTCTCATTTTGACTTATTACCCCGTAGCTAGACACCTGACTCTGCTCTGTTCTTCCTTCTATTCACTGTGGATGTGTTCTTCATGCTAAAGTCATGGATCAGGACAGGGCCCCCAGAGGGGAGAGAAGGGAGAACAAATACATGCTGAGGAACCAGGGTGATAGGTGGATCTGGGCACTTGTGCCCTGTGATTAAGGAGAAAGTCTGTCCTAGGTGTTTGCATTTCTTTTTATCTTGTCAGCAGTCCATGAAGTCAGCACTGTTACCTCATTTTAACAAGAGGAAATTGAGAGATAACTAAGAGGTAAGTAGCTTGTACAAGGTCATACAGACTGTCAGTGACAACTGGGAACTTGAACCCTGACCTCTTGTCTCCAAAGCCCTCTTCTGCCCACATCTCCCTACAGGAAGGCATGGGAAATTATGTTCAGAAAAGCATTAGGACCCCTATCAGGCCTAGAAGTAGGGCAAACTCAACTCGACTTCTAGCTAAGAGAGGGAGCACGTTTGTTTAGCACCCAGTTCAGGCAGGAGAGGGTGAGGAGAAGATTCTGGGACTGGTTCTCCAGGATCTGTGCCAGAAAAACCAAACTTGTTTAGAAGTGAGTTAAAGTCAGCTGAGCAGACCTGGACTTAAGGATCTCTCAGGCTGCTACCTGTTTATGGAAAATTGGTCTCGTTTTTCCTCTGTTTGCTAGAAAAACTCCTTTGGGAAAAATCAAACGCTGCCCTCCCAGGACTGAGAGGAAACAAGACTGTCCCCACACTTTGGCAGGCCAGAGAGGAGTCTCTGAGAATCCCTGGAAGCCTGCATGGTAGAGGGAACTGATGGGGGGGGGTATGGGGGGGCTCTGCAATGATCCCGCCTGAGCCAGCCTCACTGTTGACACACCCCTGCTACCTGCTATGTGTGCCAACTGTTTCATTCCTCTTCTTTGCTCCAGTGGTGCAGACTTCCTCCCAGGTCTCTAGTCCTTCTCCTATTTCTATTCTTTATGGAATTTAGAAATATAGAGTGAAAACAAAACAGGATGTTAAGCTTTTTAATTCCCTCCTTTCTACAGTGTCTGCAAAATGGACAAAAAGGCAAGAACCTACACAAACATGTTTAGGCTAGTATATTCAAGAGTAAAGAAGTGGATAAAAGTCCCTCAACAGTTCAATGACCCTTACTACACTTGGGACCACCTCCTCTCCTGACCTTTACAATACAGGCTCCCCTGGAATCATACTGCTCACAGCAAGCCCACTGGGGGTATTCATGGTAAAGACTCTTTCCAGCTTTAGGGAGAAAAGATGTTATAAAATAAAAAGTACTACAGTAAGAAGGCCTTCTAATTCCATTTTTCCCAACTGCTGGAAAAGAATTTTAACTGGCCTAAAATATTTTATAGCCTTTTCTCTTTTCCTTTTCTCCTTCTTTTACTTCCTCATTTCTTTACTAGCTAGTGTTAGAGAATCTCGAGTTTACCACGCGGCAGTATACTTGGAGTTTGAGGAACTCAAATTATAAGGAAACTGGTGCTCAGAGTAGTAGGACTTAGTCAAGGTCACAGAGGTCTTCTGGGTTCCTGGGACATCACTGCCTTTAGGATGAGCAAAAGCCCCTTCTGCAAAGTTCTGAAGAGATAAAACCTCTTCAAACGGCTCCTCAGAAGGGAGAGAGAACATGGCAATGTGGGGGAAGAATCTATTTGAAAAACAATTAAAAATAAATGGAAGAGTGAGAGAGCACAATGAGTTTTTCTTGGAAGAAATATAGATTGAATGTATCTTAGTTAATAGATACATTCAATTTAACATAGCAAACACTTATGGGTTCACGCCTGTGCCTGGCCGGTGGTTAAAAGTGCAGATTCCTGGGCTCCACTTTTTGAGACTAAGGTTTAGTAAATGGTTTTCCAAACAAAAAGGATCAGCTGGGGACATCTGCTATGCTGCTTCAGTCCTCTCCCCTGAGAGATTCTGTACATCTCAGTGGGGTTGGAGAATGTGGATCTCAACATGGCAGATGAATCTGAGTTCCTAATACAAGTGGTCCTGGAGCCCAGTTTAACTATGAATCAGCTTCATTTATTTATGGACCATTCGGCTTCCCCTTTTCAATCACTTCCTTACCTCTGACTATCCAAACCATTTCACATATGTAGACACGGTTTAATGGGATCATCTAGAAAAATCCAGAGATGGCTTCATCCAAAGTTGAGAAAAGCCTGGTAGAGTGCTGGGATAAATGCAGTCCCCTCTTGGGCTCACTTCAGAAGGCTTTAAAAAAATCTTTAACTGTCTTTCAGAAAGAATTGTTTTAAGACTAGGAGGGAAGCAGGAGTCCTCACTCCAGTTCTACTTAAGCTGCATTCAGTTGGAACCCACTCCGGCCCTCAGCTCTGGTTATTGGACAACGTGGTTTTAGGAATGTGTGAGATTTATAGCTTGAAAAATGCCAGAAAATCAGGAATTTAAATACCCCCTGATTTATGGCTAGCTTGTCAGAGGCTCTAGGGCTTTAGAAATGCTAAATGTTTGACTGTGTTCTGCTTTCAGCTGATCATTATTAACAATGGTTGCCCCCAAAGGTTTAGTGGCTCTCAGCTGTAACCTTTACACCTGGTCCATTCCTGCTTTGTGAGGGGTTATAAATTCCAGGATTAAAAAAAATTGTAATAGGAACATTCTTGGAGTTTTGTAGCCAACAGTTCTGAGACTGGTTACCTGGGAGATGGATGGAGATCTCTGCTCACTTATCTAAGCTGCTTTCTTGTTGAATGCTGCAAGTATGCAATGAGTCTTTACTAAAGAATGATTCTTTACCCAAGAAGAGACAAATACAAGCACACACATTTGTTGTCTGTATTTGTGGTTGTTTATTATGGATCCAGGAACACTTGGTGCTGAAAACTGGACCCTCCTCCCCCACACGCGGTTACTGTAAATGATTTAAATCAATCCCTTTTATGCAGCATTGAGTACAGGAAGCACAATATGTAGTGACTAAATATGCCATTTAAATTCTTCTCAGGCAAATGTTAAAAGGCGGGGAGGGGAAACTGAGATTGGCAAGGTAGCTGTATTCAAATATTTTTGATAGGTTTCTAAGATACATGTCTCTTTTTCCAAAGCAAATGCATTCACGCCTAAGAAAACAAACAGGGAAAATGGCTCTTGTGCTGGTGAGCTTGCGAGAAATGCCAAAAGAGTTGTTTGCGCCCAGTTGCAGATATCAGGGTGTCTTTGTTGTTAAGCTTTGATGCTCGGAATCAGGAGGAATGTTTCCATGACAACCAATAGACATTATGTTTATTTACTAAGTGGTAGGGAATGACAGTGTCGGCCATTGACATTTAAGTTTCTTTCTCCTCTTTTTCTCCCCAGCAAAGATTTGTTTTAGGCGATGAAAATGGCAACAGCATCTTCCATTTTACTTGTCAGAGCTTCTACAGCAAAAATAAAGGGCACTTTAATTTGATTCAGCTATTCCGTGAAACATCCTTTGTAGGTCTGTTGCTCTATGGGCTTTGGAGAGTGCTTACAGTGGGCAGTTGCTGGTGAGATGATTTGCAAAGTGAAAAGCAAATTTCAGGTTTTATTCACTTGCAAATGATCTAATAACTGCATTCCAGTTAAAATTTACATAGGTCTAAATTTACATAAGTCTCATTAACGTCCTGTAAATTTCACGTGACCTTGATTATGCTCCTACTGATATATTCATAAAAAGGGTCTATTAAGACCTGTAACAAGACTACAACCTCATCAGAGACAGGAGATGGCGCTACAGGGTGGGTGGGGACAGTTCTTCACAGGTTGTAAATAACGATGGACTCCACTCTGTTATCTATCTGCCTGTGGCTTGTCTGCCCTCTAAATTATCTGCGGTCAATTTTTAATGCTGAACTGGCTTCCTCCTACTATCCAGCTGGTGTGTGCTCGAGGGATATAAACCAATGTTAGCACTTGCTTTGAGAAAACACCATTAGCGAGGCAAGCTGCTGTTGGGGGTGGGGTGCCGTCTGGGGTGTGGGGTGGGATGAGGAGGTGGTTATTCATACGACACATGATACTCGCGAAAGCAGAGCTGGCATTTCCTTAGCCCCTGTTTTGTATGATCTGTGCTGCTGATCTGATTAATTTGAACAATTGAAACTTGAGACGCTTCCAGCTCTTAAGGCAAGATCGCCAACGCTGTGGGAAATAGTCAATGCGTGACTCCTTGGAGGTGCTCAAAATGCCATTGCCTGAAACACTTTTCCCTGATTTTCTGTGGCTCACGTAGAAATCAGCGTCTCTCACAGCAGCTGCATAACTTCATTACATTCATCTGTTGCAGGCCTGTTTCTCATACTAGAATGTAAGCACTTTGAAGGCAGGGATTGTGTCTTATTGAACCTTGTATCCACAGTGCCTAGCACAGTTTCTGGCACAGCAGGCCTTCTGGACACATTTGTGGGATAAGTGAATGAGGAAGGAGTGAATGATCACAACCCAGCTCCTGAGTGGAATCAGGCATGCCGTCCTCTGATCATACTGCCTTTACAACACCCCTCACGTGTTATTGTCTGTTTCTAGTTCTGTGGAATGAATGCCTACATTACTGTCCACTTAAGGAGGAGAGAGCCGCAAGAGTATGTTCTTCTGATTTGTGGTGTGTGCATGCTGCACGTGCACAAAGAAAATAATACAACAGAAAAGTCACAGAGGAAAGGAGGAGGTTCTGGCGAGATCCACATCTTGCCACAAGAAGACTGCAGGAAGTGAGGAGGAGCACTGAAGATCTGGAACTCAGATTTTCTCTCACTAGATAGACTACATCTCTGGGTCTCAATGACTCCACCTCTAAAATGAGGGGTTTGGGCAAGATCAACTTCTCTCAAGTTGTGTTCCAGTGGACACCAATGTCTACATGTGTTAATAGCTCTTCTGGAACAACCCCAAACCAACAAAACAACCAACTCTGTGTAAAACCAAATTAAACATGAATACTAAGAATCCAGGAGTTAAGGGTAGACCGAGTCTGAGAGCTCTTAAAAATATGTGGTTTCTATGATTGTTCAATCAGGAATACTGTCAGAGGAAGCCTGTGGGCAAAAATTACTTTTACCAGCCTTATTTGATAATTGAACAACTTTGTTCAGAGACATCTCGAGACATTCATGGGGCACTGGTGTCCTAGATTGGTAGTTTTTTTCCCAGAGGTGATTGTAATTCTGAGTCATGCTCTTATTTTATCAAGGTGTTGAAAAAAACTCACTGCTGTATTTCACCAACATAATAGAAAAAGAACAGAGATTTGGAAATTTGAGGTAGTATTGTAGATAACCCAAAATAAAAAACCTGCACTCACTTGTGGTTTGTCTGCACTTATATTCACTGATAATGATCAGGTTACCAATTCCCCTTAAGTGTAGGCTGACTCAGATAGAGGTCTTGAAAAATACATGACTTGTGCAACATTTTCTATGATTGTTCAATCAGGAATCCTACCAGAGGGAGCCCATGAGATCTTCCACTGTAAAGATCTCAAAGGAGGATGAAAAAGATGGAGTTGTATATTTATCTTCTGTTACCACAGCCTTCCTCAGCTCTGCTTCAGATATACTGTTATCAGAATCATTTATCAACAACAAAGAATTAACAACTGTCTACGGGGTAAAAAGTGCCCTGGATACAAATACATGGAATTTGTCAGGGAAAGGGGGAAGGAGAAGAAAGTAGCTTGTATTTATTGAGCAGCTACTACATGCTAAGCATTATGCTAATGCTTCTTAGGAGGTATTGATATCATCGTCTCCCTTTTACATATGAGAAAACCGAGGTTCATGGTGACATGAGGGTCATCAGCTAGAACAGGGCATAACCTAGATTCAAATCCTGATATGCTATGACATTAAAGTCTGTGAGCTTTTCATTTTCTTCTCCTGAGAGGAGAGGATCCATACCTAGAACGAGTTAACACTAGCAGCCCTTAACAACTCCTAAGTCACAGAGGCAGTAAGGTCAGAGGAGAAGGCACCATGGTTTTGGTGGTCAGGGACAGAATTAAACAAGATTTGGGGTTTGAGCTGATCTTTGAGGAAGTCGAGGATCTAGAGGCACATTTAGAATCATGGTTAAACAAAAGAGCCACACCACTTCTGGTGCTTTGCAGATCTGTGACCACATGGTGACCTCAGAAAGAAATGAGAGAGCGTGAGGGCCAAGTGCAGGGTTATCCCAGGCTCCAGAGATTCAGGGGGACATGTCACAGCTGGTAGAAACTCATGGTCCTCAGGACATGGCTGCTATAGATTGGATATAGCAATTCCTCTGGATGTTTGTGTCCCCCACACCCAGATTCCTATGTTGAAACTCATCCCTAATATGTTGGTATTTCTAGCTGTAGTTTTTGGAAAGTGCTTAGCTCATGAGGGTAGAGCCCTCATGAGTGCAATTAGTGCCCTTACAAAAGAGACCACAGAGAACTCCCTTGTCACTTCTGCCATGTGAGGACACAGTGAAAAGATGACTATCTAGGAAGCAGGAAGCAGGTTCTCAAGACACCAAATCTTCTGGCACTTTGATCTTGGACTTCCCAGCCTCCATAACTCTGAGAGATAAATTTCTGTTGTTTATAAGCCATCTAGCTCACAGTATTTTTGTTATAGAATCCCAAACAGACTAAGAGAATAATAAAACTATAGACGTTCCTGGGTTCCCTGATGTTACTGCAATGGGCTACTTCTGCCTTAGCTCTCTGTAGCAGATTTCATGATCTGGCCTTTGCAGTGGCTCCAATGAATAAGGCTACTGTATAGTGAAAAGAAAGACATGGAATCTCAATTGGAAAATGGGCAAAAAGACAGAACTGTCAAAAAAGCTCTAGTGATCATGCATTTCTATTCCCTATTCTGTCTTGAATTTACTGTATTTAAATTACTCCAAGTGGACCCTAGCCATAGCTGGTCTTCCTTCCTGTGTCAGTGAGAACAAAGATGGGAAGAACAAAAGGTAGGAGATGTGCAAAAACTGTCACACTGAGAAAGCCACATCATATTAATTTTATAACAATTCCAGTATTTGCAAAGGAGTGTGGAACATGAAACTAGCTAAGTGGCATAAGTGTTACTGTTCACAGATATTTCCTGCTCCTCCCTGAGAGGATTGTATTTTCTTACCCATTGATATTAAACTTGGGCAAATGACGTGCTTTCCAAAATAAAATGAAAGCAGAAGTGATGTGTGTTATGTGTCACTCCATGGAGAAGTCTGCACTTCTCCCAAAGATCTGAGACTCGTGCTTTGGACTCCACAAGAGGATAGAACTTTGAATTGCCCCTCTTGGGAGAAGTGAGCGAGTTCTGTGTGTTGGAGAAAGAATAAAATGGATATTTGATGACTAGAACATAAAACTGAGTCAGGGACCTGCTGTATGCTTACCAATCTTATTTATTTTTTCTTGAGCACAGAGAAGATTCCATTTCCCAGTTTCCTTTTCAGTTTGGTTGGTGCATCTAATTTTTTTCTAAACAAGAGAATGTGGGCTGAAATGATGTATCTCACTTCCAGGTATTGCATAAAAGTCCCTGTATGATCACTTAATATTTTCCCCTCTTATGGCGACCATAGTGCCATTGTTGAAAATGATAGTATCGCAAGATAAAAGGAATCTGGTTTTTGGGTCATTGCTTTAAGAAAAGCCACCCAGAAGAGCCTCTTGACCCACATCAGCCTGTAATATAAGTTAGGAAGTTACCAGGTTACGGTGATAGTGATAAGTTACCAAGGTTTTTGGATTGTTTGTTATAGTACGTAGTGTTTCTTATCTTGCTTAAGTCATGAAGGAATTTAATAACATAACTGACATAATTTTGGGGGATTTTAAAATGGAATCAGGGTGAATCAGAATACCCACCAC
The DNA here is from genome assembly GCF_011762595.2 of Tursiops truncatus. NCBI lineage: Eukaryota > Metazoa > Chordata > Mammalia > Artiodactyla > Delphinidae > Tursiops > Tursiops truncatus. The sequence continues at coordinate 55,366,495 of NC_047042.1, forward strand.
AATTAGAAGGTCATGGCCTCATTCTTGGGCTTTTCAAGTAGGGGTACAAAGGTGTTTTAATTCTGGGATACACTATTAATTTCCTGATAAATCTGCAGGAACCTCTATACCCATACTCACAGTTAGACATTTTTTTTTTTGCATTTGATAGTGAAGGAATAGGGCTTAGAAAAAAAGTTCCTTCATTCTATGGTCATAAATGAGAAACAAGAAAAGGACATGTCCGCAGAGCTCCCAAGAAGGATGGAGGTTCTGCTGTGCTAAGTGATTGTTAGCTTTGTGTACCACCACACTGCAGATGGGGACTTCAGGACACTGTAGTCAAGTCCCAGCTTGGAGGAATATGTGCTGAGGACTGTGGGCTGAGGGGAAGCAAGGATGAAAGGGTACAGGAGGTCGGCTGGGGTTAATGATGCCGATCTTAGGGATACTTTTAAAGATGCTACACTTGTCACCCAAATTCCCATACTTTAGGGTCAGTGGTGAGACTCACAATAGAACTTTCCATCTAGGCATGGATTGATACCTTGCCTTTTAAAGAACATAATATTTGTGTTTTTCTTAATAATATTTGTTATTGTAGGACATTTAGGAATTACAGAAAAGCATAAAGTAGAAAAAGATCATAATCTCCAACCCAGGAAATAATCACTATTATTTTGCTGTAGTTCTTACCAACCTTTTAAATTAATATACACATATTACATATCAAGAACAAAGTTGATGTTTATCCTTTAAGGGTACTTTGTATTAATTAGTATAGGCCAGGTTATGCTGCTAGAACAAAAGATCCTCAAATTTCAGTGGCTTATAATATCAAAAGTTTAATTCTCATTCAGGCTGCATGTCCATTCCAGACCAGATCCATCTGTGCTTCACATCACCTCCATTCCAGGGACCCATAGTGAAGGAGCAGCCTCTGTTTGGAACAATGTCCTTTCAGAGAGAAAAGAGACAGATCTTAAACTGACCCTTAAGCTTTTGCATGGAGTGACACATAACTCACATCATTTCTGCTTTCATTTTATTTTGGAAAGCACGTCATTTGCCCAAGTTTAATATCAATGGGTAAGAAAATACAATCCTCTCAGGGAGGAGCAGGAAATATCTGTGAACAGTAACACTTATGCCACTTAGCTAGTTTCATGTTCCACACTCCTTTGCAAATACTGGAATTGTTATAAAATTAATATGATGTGGCTTTCTCAGTGTGACAGTTTTTGCACATCTCCTACCTTTTGTTCTTCCCATCTTTGTTCTCACTGACACAGGAAGGGAATGGTGGGGGATGATTTGGAGACCCTACCACCAGTGGAAACACTGCCAGCAGAAATTTTAAATCACATTCTCAATTCAAGAATTTACTTATTCAACAGAAATCTTCAACAAATGGTGGTCCTTACCTGGCTTCTCCTGCTGAGAGAGGGACAGTTTACTGGCACCATGGCAGCCCTTTCTAGCAGCTGGTTCAAGGGTCCATATGTAATCAGAGCTAGTGCTTTGGGTTCAGATGCCCACATCTACCTATCTCTGTCAGCCTCCCACCTTCTGTCCGCAAAGGCTCTTCCTAGGGTGTCAGGATGCAGCTTCGTAAATCTGAAATCACCTGCTCATTTTCTCGGTACCCAGCTGTTCGCTGAATGGTTTAAGAACAGAAGGAAAATGTCCATTCCCCAACCCCCATGTGCTCCTCCTGGTCCTTGGCTTTGTGGGCATCACCTCCTGTGCTGAGGAGGGCATGAAGCTCAGTCACCATCCATTATGTCCTCACCAAGGCCCAAAACTGTCTGTCCAGAGACAGGGGAACATTCATAAAGCTACGTGGCACCTTCGGATGCTGTCCCTGCCCCTGGTTTTCTAATTGGCATGCTGAACGCCTGGGCAGCAGAGACTGTCCCAATTCTACATTCATTCTCAGTGTAGTAGAGATCCAATTATTTGCAGCCAGTAACAAATCGTGTTCATCCTTATCTTGCAAGTGTGGTTTGACTTCCAAGTACACCCCCAGTGTGCCCCTCTGAGCCCTTTTGCTCATCCTGTCTTGAGGTCACCTTTTGTGGAGCCCCAGGTTTGGATAGCCAACAGACACCTCTGGCTTTGCACCATGTTTTACCTTTAGCTTGTGTCCCATGTTCACTGTCTCTCCTCTCTCTCCCTAGTCAGATTCAGGGGTTGTTTGCTTTTATTTATTATTCAGTAAAGACTGTACATGTTTTGCATTTAATAAGCCACTGAACGCACAAGGCTCATTACTGAGCTGGAGTGGAATATGGTATTTGCTAGGTCAAATGACCTCTCCAGAAGGCAGTAAGTAACCTTTTTGTCTTCCACTGTCTCTGCTGGACTCTCCGAAAATGAGCACGACTCTAAAACTCAACAGTGTCCTTTAGCATTTTGTTTTCAGTCCTGATCCTCTAAAGGGGTAAATCCCAATGTCTTCCTAATTTTTTTTTAATATACCATAAGTTGAAGGAAGACTTCCCAAGCTGTATGATTTCTTGATTTGAACACAAACACCAGAAATGGAGAAAGTTCCTGTCCACAGCATACACACCCACAAATTTGACTTTTTTTCTTTTCAGATGTCTTCAGTGAATTCAGTAGAAGAAGAGGATTCTAATAGCACTGTCTGCAAATGTGGTCACTTCTTAGGGAAACAGTAAATTTGATGTCAAGGGAGGGAAAATAGATATAGAATGGTGTGAATATGGGGTCCAAGGATGAAGTGGGGTTAGGCTTCAATGCATTTCATGATACTTTTCCAATCTGAGATCCTTTGAATCCATGTGCACTGCGTTGCTTAGTGAGAATGAGCTAAGAAGGAAAAAGCAAACAGGAAAGCAATTCCTGAGACAAATTATTCCTTTCCCTAGGCAGTGCTCTATTCCGATATTTAGAGTAACCCTCTGAATGCCTGGAATTTATCTTTGGCTGCAAGATAAGCAAACACCGGGCCTGGAATCAGGAGAGAAGGAGGAGGAATAACAACAAAAAGACCCCTTGCCAGGAGTGTAGAGGAGGAGACGGGGCAGAGCCAGCCTCCTGACTGGCACTGCAGGGCTCTGAGGCCTGGGACAGCTGTGGAGCCCATCACCTCGGGAGGGAGAGTTTGTTCTGCCTCTGGCTTCCTGGCTCCCAAGCTCCCTGCACATTCTCTCCAGCTGAGCTCATTCTTGGCTGGTCCTCACTCAAAGGCAAGAGAGCTAGGCGCTGGGGTAGAGCTAGGTGCTGAGGTGGAGCCAGGTTAGAGACTGGAAGTTCATCCACCTTTGTGATATTAACGCTAGGGAGGAAATGTGAGAGAGAAAGCTTAAAGGAGTCTTGATTCCACTCTGAGGGTGATGTGTGGAAGAACTGGCTTTTCAGGGAACAAGATGGTAGCTTAAGAGTGGTTTTTTGAAAGTTGGGAATTTTCTGCCTCTGCCAAAGCAATATACCCCTATGTATTGGTGACTGTTTGTCATAGCTCCTCTTTGGCTGTATGTAGGAGGAACAAATGGCTTTTGTTGTCTGCGAAAGATTTACTAAGCTCCTTGGACACCCTGTTGCATAACGTCTGTACTCCAGGATTTGTGTGGAGTGGCTGTGAAAGAACAGGCTTTCTCTCCTTAACCCTGTTACTGTAAGGTAGATAGGGAATAAAGCCATGTATTATGCTATTGTAAAATGTTAAAAGCTGCTTCCTGGTGTCACTGGAGAATTGAAATTAAAAGGTCTGACCTGTCTGGATAAGTCTCTCTGTCTCAAAACTCCCAAAGTGTAGCTGATGCAGGCTCTTCTCCGGCTCCCAGCTTAACCAAATCTAGTTTTGATTTGCCACCCACTCCCAGCAGTTAACGCTTCCCAATATAAATGAATGTATGCTCTCTAAATACTTCAGTTGGATCTTTACATCTCAACAGAATACAAGTCTAAGCACCTAGTAATCCAGGATTGTTCTTGAAAGACTCAATGGAGGATACATTATTTTCTACTTTTTTTCCAGTTATTTTCAAGGAAACTGAGGTATTGGCTTTATAGTGCTAGCTCACAAAGGTTAAATTACTGATATGCTTAATATCAATTATGTTAAAAAGCTCCAAGTAGAAAAAAAAATCCTTTGACTGGATTTTAATGTATACAATAAGAAGAAATAAGACAAAAGGATAGAAGTAACAGAGAGACATCTTTTGGCTCAAAGAATATCTTTTTGATAATAGAGCTGTTCCAAGATAAAAATAGATTGACTTGGCTTATACTGGGCTTACCTTAGTCGAGGTATTCAAGAAAAGGCTATAAAAGTATTTGTTCATTAATTAGCTCTAAGGTGTAAAAACAGCAATGAGCATTTTTACTTAAATAACTAAGGAGTTCTTAATCTGTGAACCCCTAAACATGAATGTAGAATTATTTTTATGTGCACATTTTTGGAGGAGGTTATTTCTTCTTTTTTTTAATCACAAGCTCTTTTACATGATAAACCAATTATAAGCTATCCACGTAAAGAGTTAACCTCTCCATGTAAAGCTTCCAACTAGGTCATTACGGCTCCACCTTAAACATGATTGTTCCGCTAAGGATCAATAGACATGTGAGGAAACTTCTAATATGAAAGACAGAAATCAAAATAGACACAGAGAATAGTGACTATAATGCAGGGAGAAGAAAAAAAAGTAACAACAACAAAATAACTCATTAATATACCCAGAGAACCAAGAAGATGCTTCATAAAACAATGAACTGGTATCTATATAAAAGGAACAAAGAAGACAAAAAGGAGCTCTTGGAAATTAAAATTATAATGGCAGACATGAAAAATTCACAAGAAGAATTTGAAGACAAAATTGAGGAAATCTTGAGAAAGTTGAGGACAGGACAAAGAAATGGAAAATAGAGGAGAAAAAAAGTGAGGATTAGTCCAGGAGATCCAACATTTGAATAAAAGGAAGACCTGGATAAAATAGAGGATGTCATCAAATAAATAATTCAAGGGAAGATTTCCAGACCCAAAGTACATGAATTTCTAAGTAGAAAGGGCCTAACAACTAATCTATTTTTAATAAATTAAAAAATACCCATGCCAAGGTATATAAGTGTAAAATTTCAGAATAGTGGCTCAGAGAGAAGATTCTAAGTTTCCAAAAATAAAGAAAAGAGTGAGAGAAAAAAACAACCAAACAAAATCCAGACAGGTCACATAAACAAAAATGAAAACAAACAGTTCAGACACAAAAGACTGGAAATTAGAGTGGAATTGAACTCTTGAACAGTAGAATTGAGTAAACAATGGATTAATTTGTTTACTTATTATAAAGGGAAAATTGTTTCAACTCAGAATTTTATACCCAGCCAAACTATCAGTTAGATGGTAGGAGTGGTGTGGGTGGTGGGGATAGTGAGGATGGGACAGGAGCAGGAGAACAGAGACTTTTTCACATGTTCAAGATACTGTGCAAACAATGGCACATGTCTAGACAGCATATACACCAGTGCTGCTGGAGCAGTGTTCACTGGGGAAGTTCATGGTGAAAGCATCAGTAGCTAGTGTGATGTTCTCCCACTGCTCACCACACTCTGGGAAGAGCATGGTCTGACAGAGCTAGATGTCAGACTCTGGAGAAAGTACTCAGATACTTCAGCTTTGGAGTTTTTAAACTGCATACTTAGGGAAGCATCAATACGTTCTCTGTGTAATCAGAGGCAAGGATACAATGGTAATGGTACTTGGCAGAAACTTATCTCCAGCCTTCTTCTGCCAAGACATTACTGGAGATAGCACCAGCCCCTCCCCTAGAGTGATCAGGGTGCTGGGATCCAAGCCCGGAGGTTGCAGCTGTATGAAGAGGCAAGTAGTGGTGGACCTTATAGTTAGTGAAGCACCAGCCCTTCTGGAATGATTGGGGAACTGGGATCCAAATGTTGTTGATGGTTGGAATTGATTGCCAGAAGCACAAGGCACACCTTGTTTAAACTGGGCTTTGAAGGAAGTCAACACTTGCTGGGAGGTCAATTTGTAGGATATCGGTCTTGAACGAGTTATTCTTTTCCTCTCAAAGAGTTTACATCACATACACTCTTTCTGAGGAAGCTACTGGATGATGTGCTCCACCACACTGAGGGAGTAAACCAAGAAAGAGGAAGACACACAATCCAAGAAAAAGGAGAAGCAAAGATAATTACCAGGATGTCAGTGAAGGGAGATCCCCAGGATGACAGCTAGGAACACTAGAAATTTTCATATCCCACACAGAAGTTCACAGGGGTGAAAAGGAGAACAAGAATATGGATTTGGAGTTGTTGGTTTTACAATCATTTAAATACGTTTCCCTGTCTGGAGTCAGTAGCCATAATTTTTCCTCTTTCAGCTCTTAAATCACAGATATGGAACGAAGAGGGAAAAAGCAAAGTTAAATACAAATCCAGCCATGCGTCAGGAGGCTCCTTCCTTGGTCCCCAAAGTTCTTAGAGCCAGTCCTGATTCCTGGCTCCCTTGGCAACCCCACTCCCTGAGAGGAGCCAAGTATCCTTTGCAGTTAACTTTCCAAGGAAATTTGGGGAAAATCACATCAGCAGAAGAGCCAGATTGGATCATGTAAAACAGCTGCCTCTCTACACCTTCAGATCAACTCCTTTGTGGAGTAAAGGTGTGCAACCTTTTGCATACACAAAAATAATCTGGAGAAATTGAAAAAAATACATCTGTTTTCCTGGTTTCAATGGAAAAAGGTCTGATTCAGTGGGTCTGAGTTGAAGCCCAATTGTTTGCATTTTAAACACACAGGTGGTTGAATTACATACCCATCTTAAAGAAAACTTGCTCTAGAGACTAGGCTCTCAAGATCCAGACGATCCACTTATGATGGAATCCCATGAGCATGCTCCCTTGTCATTAACCCCAGCAGCATGGAATCTGCTCTCAGTGAACGAGTTGGAATTTCTTTAAAGATAATATGAAGTGCTCCTAGTTTGGGAATGAACTTGTAAGGAAGAAAATCATCTCACAGGCCTGCTGAGGACTGTTTTGTATTCCAAGGGGAAACTTCAACAATATGCAATTAGTATATAGATAATTTAGTAACATAAAAGTGACTAAGCAGAACTACAAGTAGGATTCCAAGGAGAAATAATCTTGCTTTTTATCCAAGTATCTGTGTAATACTTATTTGGTTTCAACAGAGGGCTCACTTCTCTCTGATCAAAATCATAATCCTCCAAGACCAATTTTTTCATGAAGCCATCACCACCATCAGTACTGCTACTACCCTCCCAAGTGCCCCCCAGACATCATTCTCCCTTGGAAAGGTTCAAAGTGAATCAGTGAAAACACTTATTTTCAGCTTTATATATGTGTTTGTCTCTCTAACCAGATCATAGACCCCATAGGAGTAGAAAAAAATATTTTTAATCTTTATATCAACTTGGTGTGTGATGACCAAGAAGGTGATATATCACTATTGACTCAGTTAAATTATATACTTTTCCCAAGCATTCAACTTCATAAAATACAGCAAATATAATTCATAGTATTTTAAATGTTTTATAATATTTTATGGATGTTACAGAAAAACCCAAAAGAACTTTTTGGCCAGCCCAATAATATTAATACTTTTCTAGTTAATAGTCATAAATTATGAAAACAATGGAAGTTTTTTTTAACAAGAAGATAGTTTCATAATGAAAATGAATTTTAGAATACTACTTCCAGAAATTTAACTGGATAAATATCTACCCTTTCACTTTGAAACAATGATAATAATGAATCACTTCCCAATTTTTATTATGCCCCTAGAATCCACTTTCTCCACTTTTAATAATATAGTAATTAAAATGATATTATGTGCTAATGATACTATACACCTAAGGTGAAACTGGGAGCTGAGGAAATTAGATAATTCATGCTTCCAAAACTTTTCTTTAACTCCAAATATAGGCCTCTTAGGTGAAAGGTGTCCTTTATTTTCTTAGGCCTCAATTATCCACTTTTCTGCATTGACAACTCCAAAAGATCATAGTTTGCCATATAATAGTCAATTCTCAATATTTATGTGCATCAGACTGCCTTACACATTACTTCGGAGCCTCTCAGACTCACCCACATGGGCTTCAACTGGCTTCATTCAGGTGCATCTTGACAGTCCCTGCCTCTCCTCCTACTCAGCACATCTCTATCAAGGGAGTAGACATGGAACTGCTCAGTGCCTATGCAGGTGTGACCTACAAGTGCAGGGCAGTTAGTGCCCCATAGGACAATCTCTGACCAATGGGGTTGGGAGCCAAAGCATAAATTCTTTTCCTGTCTTTCCCTCGAATGGAGGGTTCTGAAATACCATCTGAAATTCCGTGGCTGGTTATTTGGTCTTGGAGTATCAAGTTCCCAGTTGCTTCTATGATGTGTCTTTGTATTGTCATTCCTTCCTCCCTCCCTTCCTCCCTCCCTCCCTCCCTCCCTCTCTCCCTCTCACCCCCTGTCCTTGGTACTCACACATACATGCTCTGTGTTCTGAGGAACCTAAACAATGATGTGAAATTTGAGAGAAGCAGTGGGGAGATGACACAAAACTGCGGGGGTTCTAAAGTTTGATCTTTGAGATGCAGTCAGTGATATTTTTCTTAGGCTAATTTAAAAATATACTTGTATTACTTGGTCACACTTGCTTGGTGAATGAAAGAAAAAGCCATTTTGGATTAAAACTTTGTCCCAGACCATCCACAAAGTGGATAATCCACGTTCAGATAATCTATGAATGACCATATTCACACTAACACTAACGGAGCTGCTACCCAGAAAAACAAATATATAAGATGGTAATGCAAGACCATGAACAAGGGACACAATCAAATCACTCATAAGTATTTTAGTATGACTCCCTAATCCAATAAGTGAGTACAGTACTTAGAAAAAACTACAAGGCCGCTAGGACACCTAACAGAATAAGCAAGAATGAATAACAGTATAAAGCTTGATTGTCTTAAAAATGGTCCCTTACAGTTTGGATCGATACATTGCATTTGGTATGTCTCAGGTTTCTCTTAATCTATGTCAACCCCTTTCCTCTTGTAAATGCCACTATTTGTTCAAGAAACACAATCATTTGTCCTGTAGAATGTCTGAATATGTATGCCATTGTCCTTCAAAATAAAATGGAACTACAAGAGAAAGTTCTCTCAAGTATTGTCAAAGGGCATTCCCCCCCCATAAAGATTCTATACACCTTATTCCTCTGGGGATTAGTAGTCCTACTCAATACAAGAGTAGGTCAGTAATGAAATGTGTATTTTCCCATTACTGGGAAATAATGGGAATTTGAACTCAACCTTGAGAGCTTTACATTTATAAATTTTTAATAATTTTTCTGCTCATATTTTAAGTGGAGAATCAAAATTTTTTCACCAACAATGCAGTGATTTTTGTAGCTGTCACCAGAACCCTATAAGCCTAGACTTATGATGGATCCTAGAGGTCATCTATTCTAACACTTAGGCTTTACAGATGAATAAATGTGGGCTCAGAGATGCCAACTGACTGCACATCAACATCACTCAGCAGGTTAAGGGCACTGGACCCAGAATCCTAGACTCTTGATTACTTAGTCCTGTGCCCATTCTAGTGGCCACTCTACTCACCCACTGGTTGCAGCCTTACTTGGCCAAGGCTGGCAACACTTCTGAAGCTGGGATGACTGTCTTTATTTTGCCCAAGACCATTCTGTATATAGTAAGTGCATTTGTATCATTTTTTTAGATTCCACAAATAAGTGATATCATATGATATTTGTCTTAGTCTCACCTTCTTCACTTAGTATGATAATCTCTAGTTCCATCCATGTTGCTGCAAATGGCATTATTTCATTCTTTTTTATGGCAGAGTAATATTCCATTGTATATATGTACCACATTTCTTTATCCATTCATCTGTCGATGGACATTTAGGTTGCTTCCATGTCTTAGCTATTGTAAATAGTGGTGCTATGAATCTTGGGGTGCATGTATCTTTTCTAATTAGAGTTTTCATCTTTTTGGTTATATGCCCAGGAGTGGGATTGCTGAATCATGTGGTAACTCTATTTTTAGTTTCTTAAGGAACCACCATACGGTTCTACATACTAGCTGCACCAATTTACATTCTCACCAACAGAGTAGGATGGTTCCCTTTTCTCCACACCCTCTCCAGCATTTGTTATTTGTAGACTTTTTTTCTTTTTAACATCTTTATTGGAGTATAATTGCTTTACAATGGTGTGTTAGCTTCTGCTTTATAACAAAGTGAATCAGCTATACATATACATATATCCCCATATCTCTTCCCTCTTGCATCTCCCTCCCTCCCACCCTCCCTATCCCACCCCTCTAGGTGGTCACAAAGCACCGAGCTGATCTCCCTGTGCTATGCGGCTGCTTCCCACTAGCTATCAGTTTTACATTTGGTAGTGTATATATGCCCATGCCACTCTCTCACTTTGTCCCAGCTTACCCTTCCCCCTCCCCATGTCCTCAAGTCCATTCTCTAGTAGGTCTGCGTCTTTATTCCCGTCTTGCCCCTAGATTTCTTCATGACCATTTTTTTTTTTTTAGATTCCATATATATGTGTTAGCATACAGTATTTGTTTTTCTCTTTCTGACTTACTTCACTCTGTATGACAGACTCTAGGTCCATCCACCTCACTACAAATAACTCAATTTCGTTTCTTTTTATGGCTGAGTAATATTCCATTGTATATATGTGCCACATCTTCTTTATCCATTCATCTGTCGATGGACACTTAGGTTGGTTCCATGTCCTGGCTATTGTAAATAGAGCTGCAGTGAACATTGTGGTACATGACTCTTTTTGAATTATGGTTTTCTCAGGGTATGTGCCCAGTAGTGGGATTGCTGGGTCAAATGGCAGTTCTATTTTTAGTTTTTTAAGGAACCTCCATACTGTTCTCCGTAGGGGATGTATCAATTTACATTCTCACCAACAGTGCAAGAGGGTTCCCTTTTCTCCACACCCTCTCCAGCATTTGTTTTTAGATTTTTTGGTGATGGCCATTCTGACTGGTGTGAGGTGATATCTCATTGTAGTTTTGATTTGCATTTCTCTAATAATAATGATGTTGAGCATTCTTTCATGTGTTTGTTGGCAATCGGTATATCTTCTTTGGAGAAATGTCTATTTAGGTCTTCTGCCCATTTTTGGGTTGGGTGGTTTGTTTGTTTTTTTTGATATTGAACTGCATGAGCTGCTTGTAAATTTTGGAGATTAATCCTTTGTCAGTTGCTTCATTTGCAAATATTTTCTCCCATTCTGAGGGTTGTCTTTTCGTCTTGTTTATGGTTTCCTTTGCTGTGCAAAAGCTTTGAAGTTTCATTAGGTCCCATTTGTTTATTTTTGTTTTTATTTCCATTTCTCTAGGAGGTGGGTCAAAAAGGATCTTGCTGTGATTTATGTCTTAGAGTGTTCTCCCTATGTTTTCCTCTAAGAGTTTGATAGTGTCTGGCCTTACATTTAGGTCTTTAATCCATTTTGAGTTTATTTTTGTGTATGGTGTTAGGGAGTGTCCTAATTTCATTCTTTTACATGTAGCTGTCCAGTTTTCCCAGCACCACTTATTGAAGAGGCTGTCTTTTCTCCCTTGTATATTCTTGCCTCCTTTATGGCCATATGTGTATGAGTTTATCTCTGGGCTTTCTATCCTGTTCCATTGATATATATTTCTGTTTTTGTGCCAGTACCATACTGTCTTGATTACTGTAGCTTTGTAGTATAGTCTGAAGTCATGGAGCCTGATTCCTCCAGCTCCGTTTTTCTTTCTCAAGATTGCTTTGGCCATTCGGGGTCTTTTGTGTTTCCACACAAATTGTGAAATTTTTTGTTCTAGTTCTGTGAAAAATGCCATTGGTAGTTTGTTAGGATTGCATTGAATCTGTAGATTGCTTTGGGTAGTATAGTCATTTTCACAATGTTGATTCTTCCAATCCAAGAACATGGTATATCTCTCCATCTATTTGTATCATCTTTAATTTCTTTCATCAGTGTCTTATAATTTTCTGCATACAGGTCTTTTGTCTCCTTAAGTAGGTTTATTCCTAGGTGTTTTATTCTTTTTGTTGCAGTGGTAAATGGGAGTGTTTCCTTAATTTCTCTTTCAGATTTTTCATCATTAGTGTATAGGAATGCAAGAGATTTCTGTGCATTAATTTTGTATCCTGCTACTCTACCAAATTCATTGATTGGCTCTTTTAGTTTTCTGGTAGCATCTTTAGGATTCTCTGTGTATAGTATCATGTCATCTGCAAACAGTGACAGCTTTACTTCTTCTTTTCCGATTTGGATTCCTTTTATTTCTTTTTCTTCTCTGATTGCTGTGGCTAAAACTTCCAAAACTATGTTGAATAAGAGTGGTGAGAGTGGGCAACCTTGTCTTGTTCCTGATCTTAGTGGAAATGCTTTCAGTTTTTCACCATTGAGGACGATGTTGGCTGTGGGTTTGTTATATATGGCCTTTATTATGTTGAGGTAAGTTCCCTCTATGCCTGCTTTCTGTATTTGTAGACTTTTTGGTGATGGCCATTCTGACATGTGTGAGGTGATACCTCATTGTAGTTTTGATTTCATTCTTAAGATGTTAAGCATGACTTGTGGGTTCAATTCACAGATATGCTGAACTAATACTAAAATGTATCTGAAAGGTTGCTGAATTCCTGGAACACTGACTTTTGCTATGGGCAATACATTGCTCTTTTTATTATTATTTCAAAATATAGGCCATGAACTCAGTTATTCTACCATGCCAACTTTCATCATTAACAGTTAATATTTCTGAAGAGTCACACAATTAAGAGAGAAAGATAGGAGTAAGAACTACATGAAACATAAGTAATGGTAAAGTAATGGTAAGTAATGGTAAAGATGATTTAATGAATAAAATAACCTGGACTTACAGGAAGGGTATTCTCCATTTTTATAGGAATCGATTATAAATTAAAGCCTCTGTCAGTAAACATTAGACTTCTTGCTAATTACTTGAAGTAAATTAACAAATACGTCCTTTGGAAAACAGCATCAGCTGAGTTCTAGTCTGAAGGCTAATTCTGTATCAAGTCTGTTACTGTTAGTAGTAAGAGTTTTATTACCCTGCTATCTATGGCCTTTTGTTCCTGGAAGGGCTGTGTTTGGGTTCAGCCTTCCGTGGGGAATAACTCTAAGGAGCGTCTGAGGTACTAGAGAGTATCCCCATTCAAAATCTAGCTCTTCCACTGACTGATTGCATGATATAGGACAAAAGTTTTGAAACTTTTTCAAGCCCTAGTTACCTCATCCAGAAATGAATTTTTTGGAGAATCAAATGAAATAATGATTGTAAAGCTCTTAGCACAATATCTGGCATACAGGAAATACTCCATTACAATGAACTCTTCTTATTATCATCTTCTACAGTGCACGAGACCTTTCTGTTTATTCAATTACAATATCACAATGGCTCATTCAGGGGAAGGCTGAACAGCACTTCATTTTGACAAGGTAAGGTGAGAGATGAGATGCATCAAAAATAAGTACTAAGTGATGTAAGTTCATTTTTTCCCATAGGATCGTAGAATTGAAAAAGGGTTCTGCTGATTAAGAGGAAGCATTCAAAATGATCATGAAGGTGTTTTTTTATTTTATAGAGAAAAAAACCCTCAGTATCTACTACTTTAAAAAATGTTAGCAAAACCTATAATCCCTACAATCATCAAAATTAGTGGGGCTATTGATTTATTTAGCTTGATTTCTCAGTTTGGATTAATTGGTTGGTGAGAGTGTATCGAAAGGAAATTAATCGCTTGATAAGAACAGTGCTAATGTTAATGGATAAACGATTACGCACACACTCTTATCCATTAAGGGAAGCTGGAGAAACCTGGGTAGAAGTATATTTTTTGAGGGCTGGGGAGAGGCAGCACTTACTTGAAGCAACCCAGAGAATCTAATTATAGCAGAAAGAAGAGGAAGGGAAAAGAAAAAGGGAATGAACAGTCAGTGGTGATGAGTGGGGTGTGGATGGGGGGTGGCCATGCAGCCTGACCATTTATTACATGAAATATTGGACTGGGCTGAGGTTGGGTAACTTTGGACACTGCGAAGGCCCTATCCTTACTCTCTGAAACTTGGGGTAATCTTTAGACATTACCATTAATTATTTAGACTCAGAAGGCTGCAAAAACACCTTGATTCATTGGCAAGGTGACAAGCATATGGTGTGTTTTGCAAAGCCCTAGCTTTCTGTTGAGATGAAGGTAACATTAATTTCTTACAAATTCTACAGGGACTTTCCAAGCCAGCCGTGTTAACATCGTTTGACATCGAAGTTGGAGAGCTGGGAGGAGTTTTGAAAAATAGGTTAGATCCAAAGTAGTAGCTTTATTCAGCCTGGTGACAAGGAAGCTTCCGAGGCACCATAGATTTCCTGCAAAGAGCGACAGAGCATCGGATGGCTCTGCAGCTTGATTGATAATAGAAGTGGCAGGTCTATTTAGTGGGTCCTACAGGACGGTGCTTAGAATCTGGTGTTTCCTGCAGTGCTTGGCACTCCAGCAACCCTCAGGCAAGAGTCCCAATTCAGACTCACCAAGCATGTGGTGCAGATCCCCATCAGGGCTGCCCTCTGGTTGAGTGAGGCAAGCAGCCCACCAATATACAAGCTGTTAGAGGGCATCCCCCAGGGACATGAAAGAGGAGGGAGAGAATGAAAGGGGGGTGTGGTTATATGAAGTGAAAGATGTACAAAGGACCCCTCATGGTCTGCAGATACTTATTGTTTGGACTGCTTCTGACAGGGCTTCAGATTTGAGCTGCAAAGCTTCCCTTGTTCTAAGGATAGATGTGTTCCATCTTCCATCCTGCAGTGGGCTCTTAATGACTCCAGGGGCACATAGTTCATTTCTCGCCCTCTATCTTCTCTGTCATCTTTGGACCTCCTCACACCTCCATCAGAAAGGCGAGGTAATGTTTGAATTTCATTTATTGTATGAGTTTATAGAATGCATTTTGCACAAGGATTCTGTCTCATGGCAACAAGGTTTAGCAATCAAGGCATAAATAGAGCTTTTCTTAGGAACTACCGGAAAAAAGCCTGTGATGATACAAAGACAGCAAATGAAAATATGAACTGTTTGTATTAAGGGAGAGAGTGTGCACGGATACAGAGTAAACAGGATTTAGATAAAAACACTTCTAAAGAATCTGAGGTGTCTACCATGGGCCGACACGGCCAGTTCTGGATTGTTCATAGACAACGTGACCTCTTCAGCCCAGGAATAAAAACTCTACTCTGAGACGGGGTCATCTGGTCTATTTCAACATGCTTTAGGCAAATCCATTCATAAATTATGTCAGAGATACAAGCATTGGCCATATTTTAAAAAGACTCTTTGTCTCAAAACCTCTTATATCCATTCAAAACTTTTTGGTTACAAGAACACCATTTTCCTTCTGTTCCCAGAGAAAATAAATTATAAAGAATATCAACCATTTTTTTCCCCACAGTAAAGCCTCTTATATATTGTGGCCATGTAATCACTCTTCCACCTTCCCCAAGCTGTACAATCCCAGTTTTGTTAATATTTCCCCATGGGTGCATTTTCCAAGCATCTAGTCACCTGTTAAGCACTCCCACTAGTAGACTTTCCCCATATTTCACTCCCATTCATGTTGAAGGTCTTATATCTAGACTGGGGGATTCTAGGAAAGTGCTAATAACTACCAAGAGCGGTTTGTGACTTCAGTTTTGCTCATTTGTGCTTTATCTCTCCTGATAAACTATCATAGAATCATTGCATCATCTTCTTGGTACTCCCCCAGGTTCAAACTCACATCCTTTTCATGCATGGGCATTGCTCTCCAGATGTCTGAATCTCTTCTTCATAAACACAGTGCTCACCGTCATGGGAATAGTATTTCATGGTTCCTCTTGAGACCTTGACACATCCATCTAACAGGTTTGGAGCCCAGAAAAGAGGGTGCAAAGGGCTACTCCAGGTCAGTTATAGACCAGTTCCTCTTCTATGCCTTGTGTGTGCTGGTTCTTTGTCTTGGTGTTTTGTCCACAGCGCTTTCTTCTCAATGGAAATCTTCTCCTCTTCTTTGGGGACCCAACTCAGACATTATCTCATGAAAACCCTGTGATGGATGACATGCGCCTCTCCACTTTGTATGCCTACAGACGCCCTTAATATCCAATCCGCAAGTGGAGGTCGAAGAGACCCAAGCAGGGACTTTATTAAATTTTTTATATTCCCAGAAGTTAACAGAATACTTGGCACACAGCAGATGTTGTGTTTCCTGAATTAATTAATCAATTAATTAAATACTGGAGTTTGAAGAGAAGGCAGAATTGAAAGTCACTAGCCTAGAGCTATTATGCCACAAGAGTGGCTCAGAGGAAGAGAGGCAAGAGAAAGAGAAAATGGTCAAGAATCCAGCCACAGCAAACCCTCAGTTGTGTGTGTGTGTGTGTGTGTAGATGAGCTAACAAAGAGTGCTTGTGGAAGCACCACAATACTGTTATTTTATAGATATGAAGAAATAGAGTTTCAAGAAGGAACATTAAAAAAAACCTCTCGTAACAGGGCTCTGCTGTTTGAGCCCCTGCCCACCTCTACAACTCCAAGATGTGCCTGTCTTCCTCACTGAAGGCTTTCTTTCACCTCCAGAAGCATCAGAGCTCTCTCCTACCTCACACACCTGCCACTCATAGTCCCTCTGCTTGGAACGCCCTTTACTCCTGCTTCTCCCAGAGACCCCATCTCCGTCTTCACTGCAATGTCCCCCTTCAGAGGCCCTCCTCACCACTCTTCCCAGTGCAAGCTCCCATTTTACTCTCCTTTTCAGCCTCCTCCTTATTCCTTTCACAGAACTGATCAGATTTTTAATTGCTGGATGCACGCATGCACATATTTTATTTTTCACTTGTCACTAGAATATGAACCCCATGAAGGATGACAATGAGAGAAGATAGAAAATAAAAATAGAATAAGGCAGACTTGGATCTACTTCCCTGCCAGAGCTGTGTACTTATTGGCAAGAGGATATTCTTCTGCTCACTTCAACAGTCACTCCTGCCTGTCCCCGACCCCGCCACAGGGCTGGGAATAGACACTACCTCTTGCCCCTTATCACTGAATTTCATGGGACACCCTCACCACTTCCCTGCCAGGATACAGCTCCTTCAAATCCATTTTAAACAGAGATGAAGGCTCCTTTTACTTCCTGTTCTTGCCTTTTCGATAAAGCTAAGCTGTAGGGCAAAGATTTCAAGCAAGGTTCTGGCCCCGGGAGATCCCTGCATGGAGGGGCACTACGGGGTGGCTTCATTGCTGTTCTAGGCTCTGGAAATGGAATAGCGGGTCGCATCGTCTCCCTGCGGGGGGCATGTAAAACTCTCTGCAAACAGTCCCAGCGTGCTTATAAAACCTCAGGTCACTGACGATGGCAGTGCTCATTTGCTGTGGCCAATTTAGCACTAATAAGCTGTAACGGGGCTTCAGTGATTTGTTTCCATGGCATGTAAACTCCCTTTAGAAACACAGTCCCCCAAAAGAGGTTGCACAGTCCCCCAAAAGAAACCTAATAGGTTTCTTGTTTCCTTCTCTATTTTTGTAAGCTGACTTGTAGCCCGTTTTGGAAGCATTTCCCCATTAGCAGAATCACCACTTCTATCTTTGTCAGAGTCTGTGCTCCACCAGGGGGCAGCCCACCTGCCATCGGACCTGCGGGGATAGTGGGCAGAGAAGCACCAGAGCCCCAGGTTTCTCATCTGGGGAAGTCTGAGGCTGTCTGCGGGGCTGCCCTCGGAGAAGCCCAGCTGAGTGAGGCACACCCATTACCTCACAGGTGGCAGACAGACTCCCCCCGAACCCCTCTCCTGGGAAGGGGCCCTCTTGGAAGCTCTGGATCATTCTTGTGGCCTCAAGTCAGAAGAAGTCACTTCACTTTGGACTTGCTTCCCTGTGACTTGGAGGCAGAAACCAGGCCCACAGAGCATTCGGCTCACTTCTCTCTCATGGTAGGAGAGCTGATCACCAGGCCTCACAGCTTCCATAGATTTGGAACAAAGCGGAAAAGGGGCTCTTTCCCTTCAAGCATGAGTGTACCTCTCTCCCAACAGACAATTCACGTGGATCTCAGAGACCTCATAGATTTATTGTGATTGCCAGCTTCAAACTCCTCTGTAAACGCTGACAATTCAGATTTACCCAAAATAAGAAGTCGTGGTGTGCCTTCTAGCCTCCTTGAGGCCTGGGGATGCTGAAAGAAAGGCACCCTGGTTCCAACCAAAGCAACATTCTACCAGAAATCTGGCAGGTGCACGGCCTCGCCATCCCCACGGACTGAGTACGGAGCGCAGTCGCCGAATTGTGTGTGATCTGCCAAACTCCGTTAGGAGTTTGCTTGTAGCTCGGAAGTCCTGCCAAAAACTTCTCACTAGTTCTGGGCAGAGACACCCGGAGACACCTCCGGGGCCAACTTTCTTTCGTTACATTCAGCTAAGATGCAAGCTGTCCTGAGAGAGCCAGAGTGACTAGGGAAGTCAGGAGGGGATGGGGCGGGGTGACCACGAGATAAGTTGCAGCTGAGAGCCCAGCTCCACTTTCTCAGCTCCTCTGGTAGAAAACCGCCGCTTTGCAGCCCGTAGTCCATTACCCAAGAAGGGCAGCTGACAGACCCAGGGTTCAGGCCAGCCACTCAGAAGCCAGGAGCTGTGAGGACAGTGGCCAGTCACCATAGGAGCAGAAATCTGCCCCTCCTGGCTGATGCTCTTCCTCTGGAGTAGGAGACTGCCATGAGATGGATCTCTGCAATTTTCCTCTGAGAAGGAAGGTTTCATTGTGTGTGTGTGCGTGTGTGCGTGTGTGTGTGTGAGAGAGAGAGAGCGAGTTGGAGTGTGGGTTACTGCTATTTTTAATCCAGCCATTTCCCACCCCCCTACATTTGATGTAAAATATATAACCTACACTGGAATCAAATTATTGGCAGTGAACTAACCCTGCCACGTGCTTGCCTCTGTCTGGCCCACGTATCAGGCCCCCTCTCATTGTTCACAGTTCTGATCCTCACCCATTGGACAAAACCCCATGCTTTCCAAGGCACAAGCTGCCTCCTTCTTCCCTAATGAATGATAGCGTGTACCGTATCCATTTATGCTCATCAAGGCCACAGCTCACGTCCTGGCTGCTGCTGAATAGGAGCTGGCGAATAAGACAAACACCTGGTTGCCAGAGCACCCTTGCTGCGATGTTCTCTCTGTGACCCAGCTGGGAGGCAGGCACTAGATTGTTCCTGGGTGAGTGGAGAGATCCCTGCACAGAGGGGAGGCCACGTCCTCCCTAGGGGTTCAGGAAATGTGCAGGCTCTCTCCCTCTGATCTCCAGTTGCCAGACCAAGTCTATAGGCAGTGTGGTCTCATGTCAGGAAACAAGTAAGTCCTCCTGGGCAAGAAGTTAGGATGTTAGTAATTCCTTGGCTATTGGCTAGCAGTGTCAGCCAGGTAAATTATTTTCCACCTTTATGTTTCAATTTTCTCCGATTTACTCTATTCCATCTCCACTCACCCCTGAAAAACGGTGGCAGCAAACACTCCCTTATAAGAATGTGGTGAGAGTGGATTATATGGTTGGTGCACCTGGAATTTTGTAAAGGAAATGGGCTACAAATACAGAGCTCATCACAGGTAAATTCTGCTGAGAGGTGATGAACTTGGTGATGGTTATGGAATGCTTATGAGGTGAGGCTTGGCTTCATTAAGGACCACAGTTTTGGATGTTCTCGTTGGACATCTCTTTAAGGAAGGCCATTGGCCAGAAGACAAGAGCTGAAGGGTAAAGTGTTGGCAGCACAACACATGGAAACACTAAAAAACTGAGAGTGTTTATTCTGCAGGAAACTGGAAGGACCCGTTTTTACGCACTTGAAGGGTTGCCACTTAGGAAGATCAGAGTTCTGAGTAATCCTTGATAGGCGAAAGCTGAAAGGAGCCAAAATTTGAAAAAACCTAAAGGAAGATATTTCTAACAATTAGAATTGTCTGATTGTCCAATTCGGTTTGGGACAAATATGAACTGAACACTGATAAATAAAACCTTGAGAATCTCTGATTCACAATTCTGTGATTTTCCTGTGTTAAGTCTGCATCTGCTAATAATCATATATAAATTACCACCTGTCTAACAAGTACTCTCCATCTTTATACCTCAGACAAACTTGCTGGGATACCCTGTGGGCAGTTTAATCATTCTCAACTCTCTTTGTTTTTTCCTCTACACCAGGAATGCCTGTGCCCCTTTTGAAGGTGATTTCCCGATTCTGCTTTAAAACCTTGCTTTAACCCCTATAATGTTTCACTTGCTCAATTTATCTCAGCCTCCTCCATACCATTCAGTTTAGTGTTGTATGTACCTAGTTGCCACATCATTATTTTTACTGGTTGGCGCTGTTTATTCCGTTGAGTGCTCTGGTGGATATGACATCTCCTGCCCGTCCCAATCTCCACCGCCACTACTAAACGGAGAGGGTCATCCATGAGATGTGGCCTGGGGTAAATTCTACAAAAACCCTGACATCTACTGATATAGAATCTTCAGC
The DNA here is from genome assembly GCF_011762595.2 of Tursiops truncatus. Classification (NCBI taxonomy): domain Eukaryota; kingdom Metazoa; phylum Chordata; class Mammalia; order Artiodactyla; family Delphinidae; genus Tursiops; species Tursiops truncatus. Next base: position 55,387,077 of record NC_047042.1, read on the forward strand.
TTTCTAGCCATCAAGGCCATTGCAAGATTTTTAGCTTCCACAAACTTCACAGAGGAAGGGAGCAACACTGAGACCCTGTGCTGGATTTTACCAGTTTTGATGAGTAACTAAAACTATAGCCTATTTAGATACTGTTGCAATTTAGAATGTTGGCCAAATAAGCTGATAAATTTGTATAGTAAATTTACTATGCAAATAATAGAATTGTGTGTAAACAAGTGATTGATGTTCTGATTTTATCTGTTTAGATCATTCTTTCAACAAATATTTACTGAGCGTCTCTTATGTCCAATGATCTGGGGTAGATTCAAAACACCATAAGATATGGCAGCTGCCCAGAAGAAGCATTCGTGATCTTACACACTCCTGGGATTATTCTGAAGGTGAGATAACATAATAGATATGAAAACATTTTTTAAACTGTGAAGTATTGTATGTTTGTAACTGAAAAAATAATCAAAATTACAAGGTGTGGATTTGTAATGTTTCTGTTTCATTTTAAGTGATCTTAAGTCTATTCACACATATTTATTGTATATACTGCAAGCAGGTCAGACTTTTTGACGGTTGGGGCTCCCCTTTTTCCTTTCCCAATATCACCAGACCATCCAGAGCATTTAACTCACATCTGAGTCTCTGAGACAATCATGTCTCTCCCACTAGCCACCCCTTCACTGCTTACGTGGGTGCAGGCTCAGGTCCCTTTCTGCCTGCTCTGATCATCGTTTTAGACTGCTTCTATGTCATTAGAATGTGACAGGAGATGGCTTTCTCCTGTCCCTCTTCTACACACTGCATCCCCCACTTCTCTAGCAGGAAGGTATGTAGCTGGCTCTCTCCACACAGACTCTCCGTGAAGAAAACGCTGTAAGCAGAACGTTGATCAAATTGCTGTGATGTAGCTCTTAATGGACAATATAGAATAATAATGTTAAAAAGAAGTGTTACTATAAAATGTTATGCTGTTTGAACTATAATGATGCAGTCTTCAATTTAGAAGTCAGGACTGGGGTTGGTAAAGAATTCAGTTTGTCCTTGAGTGACCTCTACTGGTGATTCTAGGATGAAGTCGCATTTAAACCTTTGGATTAAAAAAGAAGAACGCTAGGGAATTCTGAAATGATGGCCAAGGATGTAGTGGGAGGAATTCTCAAACACCCATGTTCTCTCAGGGCGAACTCGTTTGGCCCTCAGTGTGTGTGCTACGGCCCCATGCAAACCATTTACTCCTCACGAAGCTCTGAGCGGCATTATTATGAACATCTTACAGAGCAGGAAAGTGACTGTCAGAGAGGTTAAACAACTTACCTGGGTCACACAGCTAGTAAGTAGTAGAAGCAGGATTCCAGCTCAGGGCCAGCTGGTCCACAGCCTAAGCTTCCGCTCTGCTGGGCTCTCCCCATCTTTGTCCAGGAGCCGCTCCACGGCCCCAGAGAGATGCAGGGGTGGTAAATAAGGATGCACAATTAGGTCCTTACATGAGGGCTGCTTGGGGAAAACAGTTTCTACATAGAACTGAGATGTTAAATAGCAAATCTGTTCTTCGCTTCCTTTTAAGTGTGGCCTGGGAGCTTAGGCCTCATGTTTGCTAATTTGTAAACAGTTGTTCTCCTAATTTAGGTCAGGGATTTGGGTTTCATTTTCATGGTCAATTTGGGTCAAAGTTTTGGCAGTTCATCTTAGTTGTAAACTTGTGGGTATGGAAATGTATTTTCCATATTTTCATGTTTTAGGGTTACTATCATAAAAGCAAACACCCAGCTGATTTTCTGGGCACAACAACATTCAGCACCTTGTCCCTGCCCATCAGGGGTTTACAGCTAGCTAAGCGAAGCCAAGTTGTAAACAGGGTGAAAAGGAAGGGCCGCCAACACTGACACTTTCCAGGTGTGGAGGGGTGGTAGGCAAGAGAGGGGGAGATAAACTCTCAGAAACGGTGCAACCTGAGCCTTCAATAAAGGTGGGCCTTAAAAAGCAGAGAGGTGGACGGTGCAGGTGGACGAAGGGGATGAAATACTTAGAGACGGGATGCAGGTGGCTTGTTTGGGGGCTGGAAGGAGGCCCCACGGTTGGGGTGGAAGGTTGAGGTGGAGGTCACTGAGGCTGGAGGGAGAGACTGAGGCCAGACGGTCGGAGGTGAACCCGGTGAGGAGGTTATCTCACTGAGAGGATGGATGGGCCTTCTTTTCTCACGACTTTAAAGAAAAGTATAGAAGCTTTCTTTTGGGGACAGGAGCCGGACCTGACCATGTCTTGGGGTCCTCGCCAACCCCATGAATGTTCATTCAGATGTTTGAAAAGACGTTAAGAACTACCAGTTTTAGTACTACCTCCCAATTTTGATTGCTACTATGTTCCAGATACTAAACACCTAAGAGGCATTATCTCATTTTACCCTCCAATTATCCCGTTAAGGAGATACTATTCTTACCTCATCCTACAGGTGAGGAACTTTAATGCCCTGGAACACACGCATGTGCACTAACCATATGTGTGTCTAAGTTGCAAGTTGAAAATGTGGGAGTTCAGCTTCCCTTCATGCCATACTCCTCTGTACTTTACAATGGGTCGTTTACTCTTCAGACATCTAGAAAAGCATCATCTCCAATGTGGAAGGAATCCCTCTTTTCTCTGTAGGGACAACAGTACAGGAAAAGGGTAAAGTGTCACACTGAGTACTCTTAGGACCCTTAGGTAAACTGAACAAGTTTTTTCCCAAAGATAAAAGTGCAGTTGGAAAGAGTTCACCCTTGAAAAGGAATTTATGACTGTCATTCTGAAAATGTCCAGATGGTGGCGCTACTACCTCAGTGATTCCACACCCTTTTCTGTTCGTTTTAGATGGGTTTGGATGAAATGAACGTTTAGGAAACCTTAATATTCACATATTTTCTAATCTGTGATTTTATCAGGATCCATGATTTTTCAGGACTAGATTTCATGAAGTAATACAAATCAGGATAAATCGGGAACTTTAAAAAAAATTAAACTCCTGTTTTCTACAACATTCAGCTAATTGTTCAGAACTGCTGTGAATGTTACAAATGAAAAACCTATCACAGTTGGGGTGAATTTTCTCTTTTTGGAAATGGAGTGCCATATAGAACAAAATTATGTTATAACATAATAAACAATACCAAACAAGTATCTTACAAATTAGAGAAGGATATTAACCCCACAGCTTAAATATGAAACAAGTTCTAATGTTTTAAAGTTAAGTGAAAACTTTTCTTGACAAAATGAATACGTTCTCTTCAGATATACAGCCACTGACATCACCAAGAGATTTTTCTCTTTGATTTTAGCCTTATCTTCCCCCCAACCCCAAAGCCTTTGAAATGGCTATTTTGTATTTGTTGTATTAGTGAAATGGCCTGATTTTGGCCCCTGTACACATTTCCAGGCCAAATGGTTAAATGTTTGATGTTTTTGTACCACCCCCTTCTGAGGACTGTGTCTCTCCTTTGTTTTATTAGCAATGCTAAAGCCAGCATACCCACAGCCCTGGTGAAGGAAAATTGGATTATTTATTCTCTTGGAAGTAGCATTAAAGCATTACTTTCCTTCCCAAACAATGTTTTCTAAACATTCTCTCTGATTACACGAAATTTTTAGTCTGTCCAGCTAAACCATATATTTTAAGAGACATTTTCAAACAAGTACGTTCAGGAACTCAAGTGTTCAGGGACAAAATACAGCCCTCTGTGCAGTGCCTAGAAGTTAAGTTGCCTCCTAATAAATATACAGCGTGTGTAACTGCAAGCTTGGGAGGTCTGTTCGTGGGAGTTAACAGCATAAATTCCAAGGGAATTCAGAGAACAGACACTTAAAATAACACCAGTAAAGTCACACTAACAGCGGCATATTCAGCACAGCCTGTTTAATATGGTGTGATTTTTATTAGGTAACGTGTGGTACTTTAAGCCAGAAAACAAAAACAACTAAATAGGCAAAACTTGGGATAATCCCTTTCTAATCGGTTAGAAGCAAAGCTAAGAAAATCACTCATCTGAACCGGATAACAAAGAGATTTTGTGTAGGGTTTTCCTCAGCTGTGCTCTGCGGTCAGATAACTGATATCAGCAGTCAGGTTTCTAGACTTCCTCACCTATGGCTTTTAGCTGTCGTGCTGTCTCTTCAGAGTCATGATAATGGCAGCTGATGCTAGCAGGACATTTGCTCTCTTTGCCGGCAACCCCCAGTGGCACCCTGGGAGTGGTTTGTGTTTCTTGGTGAAGGTTATCTTTATTTACCCATGTCGTAGGTCAGCAGAAGAAAACCCAATGCATTAAAATGTCATGGGGCCATCGCCCTCTGTGACTAGCCAGTCTGGGGTTCTGTAGTGGATCTTGTTCAAATCAGGAGTTCAGCAGCTGCTAGGCTTTTAGTGGAAATGAAGGTGGACTTGGTGGATTATTTTGTATTCACTGTATCAGGAAAAAATTAAACACAGGAGCATGGCTTTATCAACTAAGCAGAGAAATCCAAAGTGGGTCTATTAGGAATGTGTACAAATATTCCCCTCCTTTTTTACGTTCTCTCTCCATCCCAGTCCCCTTCATTAAAAGTGACTAGGTATCCTGAAAAATGCCTTTTATTTATCAGTGAGTATGTGAAAATTTTCCACCATTAATATTCTGCATCACAACCATTTAGTCCAATGTCCTTTCTGGAATAAACCCTTGCAAACTTACCTCCCACAAAGAAGATAAACTTAGGGCATGGAGATTTGAACAAAAAATATAAATAGTTAACTGATTCAATTATTGAAGGAGACCCCTATTTAATAATGAAGGAGACTTAAGAAATATATATTTGTAGACATTTTGAAAGACGCAAAATACAGAATTTTGTATTCTAGAAATATTTTTTTTCCTTTTGGGAAAGTACTTTTTAGTAGACAGAAAAGCACTATTTACTTTTCTAGCATCCAGTTAATGTGCATTATGCATAAGTGGAAAGAAGTAATTATTAATGATTCCATTGTGAATGGCCAGGGTGGTAGCCACTTTTATTCTTAACTGTATTGAATGGCATTCACCATTAGTGAGGTCATTATTTTTCAAAGTAATCATAATAACCTGGAATAATTGCTTAATATTACTTAACTAAAAATGCAACAGTGAATTAACTACTTATTATCAAAGATATCCACCATCCCAAAGCATAAATTAGTGGTATCTCAAGCTTTTTCTCTGTTGCACGCCCTTAAAGTTTTTTTTTCTCTTGCAGCTTTCACTAAACAACTAGGGGTGGTCATCAGACAATAAATTCTCTTTGATATCCCTTCCAATTTCCTTCAAGATGGAGTGCAGCTTGCCCTTGAGAAATTTAAAGCATTTTTGTTTGTTGTGGTTTAAATTGCCTCCTGACTTTTTTTTCTGGGTAGCTATAGCCAATAACAGTAAGAAAAAATGAGATAGTTCCAGAGAATATACAATTCAAAAATATATTTTCACCACCCTAATTCCCTTTTGAAATAATGTTTCTGTTAGTGATTAAATAAGGAGTTTGAGTGGGTGTCTTAGTGTCTATAAATAAACTTGAGAACATGCATTATAAAGAGCCATATTTTTACTATCTCATCTCCACTAAACAAAACAATATTTTCTGGCACCTGTACACTCAATGTTGCATGTAGTTCTTATTATGGAATTTCCTTTCTCCTTTTGAGATTGCAGATAATTACTGAGTGTGATAGAAACTTTATAGCCATTAAAAATAGAACAGAAAAATGTTACCAGACGGCAAGTTGTTCAAAATAAATATGAAATAGGACTTGAGTCCTATTTGAAACACTGGTTGGCTCTGCTAGCTTCCAAAAGCATGTAGGTTTCATTTCTTGCCTCTTGATTCTTTAAGAAAAAAAAATTTTTAAGAGCTTAGGAAAATGTTTACCAAATCATTGCTTTAATTTTAATTGGGTATAAAATCTGGCTATATGCAATTGCTGTTTTTTTGTTTAAAATGGCTGAATATTAGAATTTTCAAATAGCTTAACCTATAATTGTCCTTTTCCAATCAGCTTTGGCAGTGCTATATTGAGATTCGCGTTGGTTTAAGTAAAGGGAATGGCATCCAGAAATATAATGGTGAAAACAGTAGTCCATGGGCCCCCTCAGAACTTTCACATTCATCAAGACTTATTGACTTATTTATTATGGGGTGAGAAGAATGAGACTGGAAATGAAATCAGACACATGGAGTATCTGTGGGTGCTTGTTCCACTTAAGTTTGCTAGGGCTTTCAAAAATCCCGATCGGGGGCTTCCCTGGTGGTGCAGTGGTTGGGAGTCCGCCTGCCGATGCAGGGGACACGGGTTCGTGCCCCGGTCCAGGAAGATCCCACATGCCGCGGAGCGGCTGGGTCCGTGAGCCGTGGCCGCTGAGCCTGCGCGTCCGGAGCCTGTGCTCCGCAACGGAAGAGGCCGCAGCAGTGAGAGGCCCGCGTACCACACACACACAAAAAAAATCCTGATCATTTTTATGTTTATCATCTGAATTGTGGTGATGGTAACTCAAGTGTATACAGATTTCCAATCACACAATATTGTTTACATTAATTATATGCAGTTTTCTGTATACAAATTATACCTCAATAAACCTGGGGGGGAAAAGTCCTGATCCCTTTTCTTTAAAGTTACCAAAAATGTTCAGATCTTTAAAAAAAAAAGAGTGATAGCATATGGTAATCTGCCAAGATTGTTTGCAATTTAAATCTGAATTACATCAGCTTTGATCGTCTCCAAATTCATCCTTTTGTAATTCAGAAACAAGGTCTTTAAGATTTTATAATAACCCTGCCTTTATTTTATCTTATTATTTTATTTTACCAGCCTAAATATAGCATGATATTCACAACCCCCTTTGTGGGATTATAGTAGTCAGTTTCAGAATTGCTATATGAAAATAGGGCCCAGCTCCTGGTCCAGTTTTAGAATGTAAATTGTGTTCCTTTTCCCCAGACTCAAGGAGCCTCAGTCAATTAAGTTTCAAATTCATTGAAAACACGGGCCAAGCTTTCCTTCACCAAACATGGCAATGCTTTTCTGCTTTTCTTAGCTAGCTGTTTTTGAACATTTACTTTGTGTCAAAAGTTAGCTGAGCAATTTAAATGCAATGTATCATGTAATCCTTAAAAACTTTGAGTTAGAAACTAACAGTATTCTTATTTTACAAATAAGGAAACTGAGACTCTGAGCACCTACATGACATGTCGATATTGCACAGCTAATAAGGAGCCAGCATTTGAACTCAGATTAGAGGTAACACTTGTGCCAAACACTATTCTCAGTGATTTACATGCATTTGTCTCATTAGAGTCTTAGACACAGATCCTGAGCGGTGCTCTCTTATTCCCATTTCACAGATAAGGAAACCCAAGCATAGAATGCTGCTACGTTGCCACTCTGCGGTTCTAAGGCATTATTTACCAACCTATATTCTGCAATAAGAAGAATTTCATGGGCAAATAAGTTTGGGGGCATTGCTTATTCTAACTCCTGATTTCTAGCTCCTTAGTGAATAATTCACTCAGCTCACTAGTTGTTCTGAGAAGTTCTGTAAGAACAAGCCTGCTTAATGTTGTTTAAGCCAGTGTTTCTCAAATTGATATAGTATGGAAACCCTTTTATGTGTAACTGTTCTTAATATTCTGCAGAAAACCCTTTGGGAAGTACTCATAAAGCCAGGAAATTTCAAGATGATGGGTAACCGGCAAGGTCTCTAGATGGTATTCAGCATAGAGCAGTGGTAACCACATCTAACTGGTCAAATTGATATGCTACTGAAGGTAATTATGAACAGCAGTGCCCTTTCCAAATAGGGGTATTTGCCATCGGATGAAGTTAGTGGCCTAAAACTGGTCCAGGAGACAGCAACTACTCGTTTGGGCAAGGGGCATAGCCAACAAACAGGGAGATGGGAGGTGGTGCTTGCCCCTGCACTCAGCAGACGTGCTCAGAGTGGAAGCAAATCTCCTTTTGACTTCACGCCACCTGTTGCCACAGTCTCCTTCAGAAACGTGACTCCCATCGTGGAATAGGGTGATGTGGGAACATGGGAGCCTCTCTGGGACAGCTCTACAGCCTCCCAATTCAGGTTGCTACTTCCTAAATCTGGTTGTCAAAGTACAGCTGTTCGGCTTGGGAACAGTTTGTGAAGTTGGAATTAATGGGCAAGTGTGTTCTTGAGAACACTGCACCTGATTTTGCCTGAAGATAAAGCTTGAAGGTCACCCACTGATGGTGGTAGTTGTGCCCACGAGGTTACAAAACTGAAAATGGCCCTGGGAGTTTTGCCAAATAAGGACAGCAGGAGCAGATCCTTGGAAAAAGAAAGAGCTGGGAGTGAGGGGTGGGATGGCGGGTTGCTCTTTGAGTAATTACAGTGCTTTCAAGAAAATGTTAGCATTTATCTTACTGCGACATTTGCCTCATCGAAGCTGAGCTGTTTTCCCCTCGTTTCAATGAGATATTGAGGGAGCTCTGAACTCTGTGGCAAATGTTAACTTTTTAATGAAAACCCTTGCACACTATGTCCCAGAGGCAGGGCCTGTGTGGGGCTGAGAAGCAAGCTAAACGAACCGCTGCTCAAAATTCCAGGAGGTTAATAGGCAAATCAACCTAGAAATGGAGAAACCAGCTGTAGCTCTTCTCTTTCCCTGCTTTTCTTATAATTCAAGGCATCTGGGCACCATCTTAGTGCACAGATATCCCATTTTTCAACTGCTGGGGGGCTTTGGCTAAAGGAGCCATTTGTTTTTTATCATTATTAATGGCATCCTTTTTTTTGACAGGCTCCAGACAGCCTTGCCAGTTCAGTTCACTGAGGTGGGCTGGGAGGTAGGAATCGTGGCCTGATCCCTTGCCTGACTGAAGCAGAAAGGTCACATCACCCATTCCTCCTGCTTCCTCTTGCCAGTCTGTTTATGGGAATGGAATATGATGGGGATGAAAAGTCCTAGACCCGCACAGCTTGAGCTGACATATACCTTCAGGTGATCTAAACCACAGGTTCTCAGACTTAGTTACACACCACAATCACCTGGGAGTTTTTGAAACATTGATACTGGGTCTGCCCCCCAGAGATTCTGGTTCAATTAATCTGGGGTACAGCCTGAGCCTGGGGATTTTAAAGAGCTCCCCAGAGGATTTTCGTGTGAAGCAAAGATTGAGAACCCACTGGTCTAATCCAAAGTGAATTCTGCTGTTCCACGTGATGGTAATAGATGTGTCCCTCTCCTGAACAGCCATTGACCACTCTCCCCTGCTACCCCTGCCCCTGCCATGCTTCACCAACCCCTACTCCAAAATAAAACCAAAAATGTCCAGTGGTCATTGGGACAAGCCACTGGGACAAACATGGTTTGGTTTTGTTTTATGATGGGATTTCTCAGAGCTTGAATATAGTAATGTACATTTTTTAATCCTCTAGAAGGTTCAGGGAAGGAAGAACTTCCCACCTCTATTGGACCCCTAATTTCATGGTAGGGCTCAGGGAACTAGGGAGCTAGTGACATACAGATCACTCCTCCTTGGGAAATGCTGCTTCTAATCTAAGAAAGAAGCCCTAAACAGATGGGCTCACATACTTAGTGTGTACCTGACATATTTGACACCCCCAGTGGATCACTTTTAACACCTCCCTCTTCTATACAACAAAATTATTTTTAGTAGTAAACATGTATAATCAATAATCATTATTTTAGGGGGTTTCTTTAGTAGTAAAACAAGTCAAAATTTTTAAAGCATAAATTTTGATTGAAAAATATAATTCAAATTCAGTTAAATATTCCATGAACGAATGAAAATTTGTATTTACCAAACAAAAAGTTTACATCTCACAATGTACACTGTTTCCCTCTTGTAAATTTTAAACATATAAAACCTTCAAGTAGTCACATGGAAAGACAGAATTGAAGTAACTCAAGTTCTGGTTTTTGTCTTTATAATCACTTGCTGTTGTTGTTTATTCCAAATCTACTGTTTGGGAGTCTATCATATCCTGAGGCTGAAGACACAGACTGAGCTCAAAGCAAGCTTGAATGATTCTCAGTCATTACAGACTGATTCTGGGAACAAATGTGTACAGCATATAGTTGAGTCCACGCATGTTGGAGCCAAACTTTGTAACTGGGAGTTTAAAAAATTAATTTCCATGTAGAATACAATATTTATTAAAAGATAAGTAATAGGAATTTGCTCATTTGAAGCATATATATGTATTTGGTTGATTGATTGATTAAAATCAATTGCTTATACCTTAGACCAACAAAAGATTTGAGGGGGAGGAGCATTTTAATCACTGACGTTGTTGAGCATGGATGAAGCATGATAATAAAAAGCAGACTGACTTTAGTCAGTTTTGCTATTGTTTACAATTCTCTGCAGACAATGCACCCCCTATTCCTTAACCCCAGGGCAGACCATTCCCACCACTTCATCCTTGTACATCATTCTATATATCCAGGGTCACCAGATCTAACAGTGGAAGTTAGAACTAAAAGCCAGTTCTCCTGATTCCCACATCAGTACCTTTCTGTGCCCAACATCTTGTGAATAATACATTTGTCTCTGCAAAGGTTTCAGAAACATTAGATGAAACTTACAATCCACTCTGTAATGAACAATAATGTCAACACAATCTGAAATGTAAGAGTCAGCCAAAATGTCCATTTGGTTCTGTGTGTATTGAGTTTCAAATCATTTCAGCTCAGAGGTCTGGGTGACATGTGTCCCTTTAGAAAATAGAGATTGCTTTAGCTTTAATAAGAAGAAAACTGTTCTTTAATTGACAAGAAGCTTGTATCATACTGAAAAAATTCATTGGCTGCGTTCAGCTTGAATATTGTATTCATTATGTTTCCTAATCTGTGTGATTACTACCTGTGTAATTTGATGTCTGGCACCTGCTATCTGAATTCTTTTAGTCCATTATATTTTCCATCTTTTTTTGTAATGAAGGATAAGGTTGGGACATGGAAAATTGCAGCAGACTGCCTAAGGTGAATTGCAACCAGCCTGCAGCTGGATAGAGCAGCAAAAAATAGGAAGTTACAAAAGGAATCAGAGAAAGGTAGCTTCCAGGTCTGTGGTCTGCTGGGACTTCACTGAGTAGGAAATGGAGTTGGCCAATTTTCCAACATGGCGATTGGCCAGTCTTTGTTTTGTTTTTTTTTTTTGCCCCAGACGCGCAGGCTCAGCGGTCATGGCCCACAGGCCCAGCCGCTCTGCGGCATGTGGGATCTTCCCGGACCGGGGCACGAACCCGCATCCCCTGCATTGACAGGCGGACCCCCAACCACTGCGCCACCAGGGAAGCCCGGCCATGCTTAATTATCTCCAATAACTCAGGTTGGCATTTATCCATTCAGTGAAATTATTAGGGTAAAATATGTGGTGTGTAAATGAGGTGTAAGGGTGTAGTACACTGCTAACAGATTGTTGCATAGCGTGTCAGAGGTAGAAAGTGGGGATTGGAACAAAAACAAAACACTTGCAGTAAATTAGATATTAAGTGCACAGATCACACAACACCAACAAAATGATACAAATGCTCGAGAGAATGAGCATTGACATCAGACATACCTAGGTGCGAATCCTGTCTGATCCATACCACAAGCAAATTAAAACTCTTGTTTCCCTTATTTAAAAGGGGGACTATAATATCTCCTTATAGTGCTGTTATTAAATTACATCATATTAAACCACATATGATTATGTAACATGTCTATTGAGACCATGGATCATAAATGGTCCTCAATAATTGGGTAGAATTATTTAATTTTTACATTCTAGAGGCAAATCGGACATCAGCTCCAGAGCATTTACTTGCCATTGCATTGCCTCCTCCATGTTTAGGTAGACATTTCCCAAAATTTCCTGACCATTAAGGCAATCTGGTCAGCGTGCAGCCTCTTGAATCACCCAGACCTGGATTTAGACCTCGCTTTGCCTTTTCCCATCTATGTGACCTTGGGGAATTTCCTTAATCTCTTTGACCCTTAGATTTTCCCCCCCTCTGTACAATGGGGAGAATAATGACATCTACCTTGTAGGGTTATTACAAGGAGTGATGGAGTTAATGCATAGGAATTGCCCAGTGCAAATTTATCTATCATTTTAGTATTTTTGTGTGACTTTATGGGTGTTTTTGTTGTTCCTGTTTGTTTGTGGATGCCTGGTTCATCCCCAGGGGTGGCCATATAGATTTTCTTCCATCCTCAGTTTAATTGGGTTGTTGAAATCCCAGTAGTCCTGGCACTGCTGGCATCAGTAAGAATACCCATGTCTCCTCTTCTCCATTTCCCATTTCCTACTCTCCCTGCCCATTGCCCCTGTGTCCTCCTTTACTGTCCTATTTGCCTTCTCTCTCGCCACAACCTGGATGTTGTTTTCCATGAGAACTAGGATTCATAACAAATGTTGGGAAAAACAGGGGCCATTAGTTCTCCTCCACATCAAGGTCACAAACCCTCACTGTGCCGCCCCCAAGACAAAGTGAAGCCCTGCAGAGCCAAGCCTGGTGGCACAGAGAGGACCAATTCTGCGTGTTGTCCCTGCTTGGGGCCTTCAGGTGCAACTGAAGTCCACACAGGGGAGCCTTGGGTGGGGGTGAAGTGCTTTTTCTGTCTGACCCTCACTGGGAGACCCCTGCCCATTAGCAGGGCGGCCAGCCCTCCGCGTGGGCCTGTGCTCTGACCTCCCCCTTCTTTCTCTCCTGAGGAAGAGGATGGGGGGCAGAGCACGTTCATGCTCTCTGCAGACTTTCTTTCCATGAGACTGTCAGTAGTCAGCCATGTGGCCCTTTCACTCACCTGCAGCATTCTCCCTTACCAGGGCCACACCCGGTCTGAGGAAGGGGCCGGATTTAAAGTTTAGGAGAAGTTAGGGAGGATTGGACACTAGCATTTACCAGCTGTGTGACTCTGAGCACCTCTATAAACTCTCTGGGTCTCAGTTTCCTGAGCTTCAAACAGAGATAATAATGCCACGTACTTTGTAGAGCAGTTTAGAGAATTAAATGAATAACATATATCATATTTCTTGCTACAGTGCCTAGATACACAGAAGGAACTCAGTAAATGTGAGCTTCCTTCCCTTCCATTCCATTCTATCTATATTCTATTTTTCACATGTTAGTGTTTCTGAGGTTGGTTTGTGTCTTATAATCAATAATATCTTACGATGAAATACAGTAAAAACTATCATTTATTGATGGCCTACTGTCTGTAATTACTTTCTACATATTACCTTATTTAATTATCCCAACAGCTTCATGATGTAGATATTATTCTCTCTATTTTGTCAGTGGAGAAGATGAGATTCAGAGTAATCGCATAGCTATTAAAAGTCAGAGCTACAACTGACTCCAAAGCCAATGCTCTTAATGGCCCCCAATCAGCCACATCAGCTTCACCAAAAATTATAAAGTAGGGGAGACTTGTCTCACCTCCTTCACTAAAGCTCACCTGTCTCTCCTAGCATTTCCCCCATTCTGGTCATCCAAGGCTGAGGAGCTCATGCCAGACACTCCATATACTGCCCAGGAAACCCTTCATTTCCTGCTATCCACCCAAATCCATTGACCTCATGCCCTGGACTCATTTGAGCTGTCACATATGACCATTACTAACTTACCTAGTTAAGACTGAAAAAATACAATAATAGGGGCAAATATTTATATAGCACTAATTACGTGTCATGTACTGTTCTAAGCACTTGGCATAAAACTCATTCAACCTCACAACAGCCCTGTGAGCCAGACACTGCTAACAGCCCAGTTTTACAGATGAGAAAGCCGAGGCACAGAGGTTAAATGTCTTATCCAAGTCCCACAGCTTGCGATTGGTGGAGCCAGGATTGGACTCCCACCATCTGGCTTCAGAATCTGCACTCTGAAACCATTATCCAGACTGCCTCTGTATCTACTCTGAAAAGAGGAGTCCTAGAGAAAGAACACCTCAACCAAATACATTAATCTTCTAAAGATGTAGTTTTCAGCCATGAGACAAATTGTAGGGAGTGGGGAATGCTCTGCAGAACCATTATCTTGTACTTTATTTTTTATTTATTTATTTTGTTTATTTTTTTAATAGATCTTTATTGGAGTATAGTTGCTTCACAATAGTGTGTTAGTTTCTTTTGCACAACAAAGCAAATCAGCCATATGCATACACATGTCCCCATATCCCCTCCCTCTTGAGCCTCCCTCCCATCCTCCCTCTCCCACCCCTCTAGGTCATCGCAAAGCCGATCTCCTTGTGCTATGCTCTGCTTCCCACCAGCCAACTATTTTACATTCAGTTGTGTGTATATGTCGATACTACTCTCACTTCACCCCAGCTTCGCCCTCCCACCGCATGTCCTCAAGTCCATTTTCTATGTCTACCTTTTTATTCCTGCCCTGCAACTAGGTTCATCAGTACCTTTTTTTTTTTTTTAGATTCCATATATATGTGTTACTTGTTTTTCTCTTTCTGACTTACTTCACTCTGTATGACAGACTCTAGGTCCATCCAGCTCACTACAAATAACTCAATTTCGTTTCTTTTTATGGCTGAGTAATATTCCATTGTATATATGTGCCACATCTTCTTTATCCATTCATCTGTTGATGGACACTTAGGTTGGTTCCATGTCCTGGCTATTGTAAATAGTGCTGCAGTGACCGTTGTGGTACATGACTCTTTTTGAATTATGGTTTTCTCAGAGTATATGCCCAGTAGTGGGATTGCTGGGTCGTATGGTAGTTCTATTTTTAGTTTTTTAAGGAACCTCCATACTGTTTTCCACAGTGGCTGTATCAATTTACACTCCCACCAACAGTGCAGGAGCGTTCCCTTTTCACCACACCCTTTCCAGCATTTATTGTTTCTAGATTTTTTGATAATGGCCATTCTGACCAGCATGAGGTGATATCTCATTGTAGTTTTGATTTGCATTTCTCTAATAATTAGTGACGTTGAGCATCTTTTCATGTGCCTCTTGGGCATCTGTATGTCTTCCTTGGTGAAATGTCTATTTAGGTCTTCTGCCCATTTTTTAACTGGATTGTTTGTTTTCTTGATATTGAGCTCCATGAGCTCTTTGTATATTTTGGAGATTAATCCTTTGTTTGTTGTTTCATTTGCAAATATTTTCTCCCATTCTGAGGGCTGTTTTTTTGTCTTGTTTATGGTTTCCTTTGCTGTGCAAAAGCTTTTAAGTACCATTTGTTTGTTTTTGTTTTTATTTCCTTTACTCTAGGAGGTGGGTCCAAAAAGATCTTGCTGTGGTTTATGTCAAAGTGTTTTTCCTATGTTTTCCTTTAAGAGTTTTATAGTGTCTGGTCTTACATTTAAGTCTTTAATACATTTTGAGTTTATTTTTGTGTATGGTGTTAGGGAGAGTTCTAATTTCATTCTTTTACATGTAGGTGTCCAGTTTTCCCAGCACCACTTATTGAACAGGTTGTCTTTTCTCCGTTGTATGTTCTTACCTCCTTTGTTGTAAATTAGGTGCCCATATGTGCATGGGTTTATCTCTGGGCATTCTAACCTGTACCATTGATCTATATTTCTGTTTTTGTGCCAGTACCATACTCTCTTGATTACTGTACTTTTGTGGTATTGTTTGAAGTCGGGGGTGCCTGATTCCTCCAACTCTGTTTTTCTTTCTCAAGATTGCTTTGGCTATTTGGGGTCTTTGTGTTTCCATACAAATTGTAAA
Organism: Tursiops truncatus; assembly: GCF_011762595.2. Lineage (NCBI taxonomy): Eukaryota > Metazoa > Chordata > Mammalia > Artiodactyla > Delphinidae > Tursiops > Tursiops truncatus. Next base: position 55,402,786 of record NC_047042.1, read on the forward strand.
ATTTTTTGTTCTAATTCTGTGAAGAATACCATTGGTAGTTTGATAGGGATTGCACTGAATCTGTAGATTGCTTTGGATAGTATAGTCATTTTCACAATATTGATTGTTCCAATCCAAGAACATGGTATATCTCTCCATCTGTTTATGTCATCTTTGATTTCTTTTATCAGTGTTTTATAGTTTTCTGAGTACAAGTCTTTCGCCTCCTTAGGCAGGTTTATTCCTAGGTATTTTATTCTTTTTGTTGCAATGGTAAATGGGAGTATTTCCTTAATTTCTCTTTCAGATTTTTCATTGTTGATGTATAGGAACGGTAGAGATTTCTGTGCATTAATTTTGTATACTGCAACCTTATCAAATTCATTGATTAGTTCTAGTAGTTTTCTGGTGGCATTTTTAAGATTTTCTATGTATAATATCATGTCATTGGCAAATAGTGACAGTTTTACTTCTTCTTTTCCAACTTGTATTTCTTTTATTTCTTTTTTTCTCTGATTGCTGTGGCTAGGACTTCCAATACTATGTTGAATAATAGTGGCGAGAGTGGACATCCTTGTCTTGTTCCTGATCTTAGTGGAAATGTTTTCAGTTTTTCACCATTGAGTATGATGCTTGCTGTGGGTTTGTCACATATGGCCTTTATTATGTTGAGGTAGGTTCCCTCTATGCCCATTTTCTGGAGAGTTTTCATCATAAATGGGTGTTGAATTTTGTCAAAAGCTTTTTCTGCATCTATTGAGATGATCATATGTTTTTTATTCCTTAATTTGTTAATGTGGTGTATCACATTGATTTGCGTATATTGAAGAAACCTTGCATCCTGGGATAAATCCCACTTGATCATGGTGTATGATCCTTTTAATGTGCTGTTGGATTCTGTTTGCTAGTATTTTGTTCAGGATTTTTGCAGCTGTGTTCATCAGTGATACTGGTCTATAATTTTCTTTTTTTGTGATATCTTTTTCTGGCTTTGGTATCAGGGTGATGATGGCTTCGTAGAATGAATTTGGGAATATTTCTCTCTCTGTAATTTTTTGGAAGAGTTTGAGAAGGATAGGTGTTAGCTCTTCTCTAAATGTTTGATAGAATTTGCCTGTGAAGCCTTCTGGTCCTGGACTTTTGTTTGTTGGAAGATTTTTTTTTAATTTATTTATTTAATTTATTTATTTTTGGCTGCATTGGGTCTTTGTTGCTGTGCATGGGCTTTCTCTAGTTGTGGAGAGTGGGGGCTACTCTTTGTTGTGGTGCGTGGGCTTCTCATTGCGGTGGCTTCCCTTGTTGCGGAGCATGGGCTTTAGGCACATGGGCTTCAGTAGTTGTGGCACGTGGGCTCAGTAGTTGTGGCTCGCGGGCTCTAGAGCACAGGCTCAGTAGTTGTGGCCCACGGGCTTAGTTGCTCCGTGGCATGTGGGATCTTCCCAGACCAGGGCTCGAACCCGTGTCCCCTGCATTGGCAGGTAGATTCTTAACCACTGCGCCACCAGGGAATCCCTGTTGGAAGATTTTCAATTACAGTTTCAATTTCATTACTTGTGATAGGTCTGGTTATATTTTCTAATTCCTGGTTCAGCCTTGGAAAATTGTACCTTTCCAAGAATTTGTCCATTTCTTTGTGGCTGTCCATTTTACTGGCATATAGTTGTTTGTAGTAGTCTCTTATAATCATTTGTATTTCTGCATTGTTGTGATTTCTCCTTTTACATTTCTAATTTTATTGATTTGTGTCCTCTCCCTTTTTTTCCTGATGAGTCTGGTTAAGGGTTTATCAATTTTGTTTATCTTCTCAAAGAACCAGCTTTTAGTTTTATTGATCTTTGCTATTGTTTTCTTCATTTCTATTTCATTTATTTCTGCTCTGATCTTTATGATTTCTTTCCTTCTACTGAATGTGTTTTCTTTGTTCTTCTTTCTCTAGTTGTTTTAAGTGTAAGATTAGATTGTTTATTTGAGATTTTTCTTGTTTCTTGAGGTGAGATTGAATTGCTGTAAACTTGCCTCTTAGAACTGCTTTTCCTGTGTCCCATAGGTATTGGGTCATCGTGTTTTCATTGTCATTTGTTTCTATGTATTTTTTAAATTTCTTCTTTGATTTCTTCAGTGATCTCTTGGTTATTTAGTAGTGCACTGTTTAGCCTCCATGTATTTTTGTTTTTTACAGTTTTTTTCCTGTAATTGATTTCCAGTATCATAGCATTATGGTCAGAAAAGATGCTTGATACGATTTCAATTTTCTTAAATTTTCCAAGGCTTGATTTATGACCCAAGATGTGATCTATCCTGGAGAATGTTCCGTGTGCACTTGAGAAGAAAGTGTATTCTGCCACTTTTGGATGGAATGTTCTATAAATATCAGTTAAATCTATCTGGTCTATTGTGTTGTTTAAAGCTTGTGTTTCCTTATTTATTTTCTGTTTGGATGATCTGTCCATTGGTATAAGTGAGGTATTAAAGTCCCCCACTATTACTGTGTTACTGTCGATTTCTCCTTTCATGGTTGTTAGCATTTGCCTTATGTATTGAGGTGCTCCTATGTTGGGTGCATAAACATTTATAATTGTTATATCTTCTTTTTGGATTGATCCTTTGATCATTATGTAGTGTCCCTCCTTATCTCTTGTAACAGTCTTTATTTAAAAGTCTATTTTATCTGATATGAGTATTGCTACTCCAGCTTTCTTTTGATTTCCATTTGCATGGAATATTTTTTCCATCCCCTCACTTTCAGGCTGTATGTGTCCCTAGGTATGAAGTGGGTCTCCTGTAGACAGCATAATATGGGTCTTGTTTTTGTATCCATTCAGCCAGTCTGTGTCTTTTGGTTGGGGCGTTTAATCCATTTATATTCAAGGTTATTATTGATATGTATGTTCCTATTACCATTTTCTTAATTGTTTTGGATTTGTTTTTGTGGGTCTTTTTCTTCTCTTGTGTTTCCCGCTTAGAGAAGTTTCCTTAGCATTTGTTGTAAAGCTGGTTTGGTGGTGCTGAATTCTGTTAGCTTTTTTTTGGCCAAAAGGCTTTTGACTTCACCATTGAATCTGAATGAGATCCTTGCTGGGTAGAGTAATCTTGGTTGTAGGTTGTTTCATCAACTTTCATCACTTTAAGTATATCCTGCCACTCCTTCTGGCCTGCAGAGTTTCTGCTGAAAATCAGCTGATAACCTTATGGGGATTCCTTTGTATGTTATTTTTTGTTTTTCCCTTGCTGCTTTTAATATTTTTTCTTTGAATTTAATTTTTGTTAGTTTGATTAATATGTATCTTGGTGTGTTTTTCCTAGGGTTTATCCTGTATGGGACTCTCTATGCTTCCTGGACTTGGATGCCTATATCCTTTCCCATGTTAGGGAAGTTTTCAACTATAATGTCTTCAAATATTTTCTCAGACCCTTTCTTTTTCTCTGCTTCTGGGACCCTATAATTTGAATGTTGGTGCGTTTAGTGTTGTCCCAGAGGTCTCTGAGATTGTCTTCAATTGTTTTCATTCTTTTTTTTTCTTTATTCTGCTCCTCAGCAGTTATTTCCACCATTTTATCTTCCAGCTCACTTATTCGTTCTTCTGCCTTGGTTATTCTGTTATTGATTCCTTCAAGTGTATTTTTCATTTCAGTTACTGTGTTGTTCATCTCTGTTTGTTTGTTCTCTAGTTCTTCTAGATCTTTGTTAAACATTTCTTGTATTTTCTTGATCCGTGCCTCCATTCTATTTCTGAGATTCTGGATCATCTTTACTATCATTACTCTGAATTCTTTTTTAGGTAGATTGACTATTTCCTCTTTATTTATTTGTCTTTTAGGTTTTTACCTTGCTCTTTCATCTGTGACATACTTTTTTGCCATCTCATTTTTTTTTTTTTTTTTAATGAGTGGGATTGTGTTCCTGTCTTACTGGTTGTTTGGCCTGAGGCTTCCAACACTGGAGTTTGTAGGCTATTGGGTAGAGCTGGGTCTTGGTGCTGAGATGAGGAACTCTGTGAGACCTCACTCCGATGAATATTCCCTGAGGTCTGAGGTTCTCTGTTAGTCCAGTGGTTCAGACTCGGAGCTCCCACTGTAGGAGCTTTGGCCTGACCCCGGGCTAGTGAACCAAGATCCCACAAGCTGCCTGGGTGACAAAAAAAAAGAGAACAATAAAAAAGTAAAAAATACAATTAGACTAGGAAACTAACAGATATTTTAGGAAGAATATAAAAATAAAATTATAGATGAATCAACAACCAAAAGGTACATCAGTGCCACAATAGTGAAAAATAGGAGGAGGGAAAAGCACTTAAAAAAAAATTTATTTATTTGGTTGTGCCGGGTTTTAGTTGTTGCATGTGGGCTCCTTAGTTGTGGCATGAGAACTCTTAGTTGCTGCATGCATGTGGGATCTAGTTCCCGGGCCAGGGATTGAACCCAGGCCCCCTGCATTGGGAGCGCAGAGTCTTAGCCACTGCATCACCAGGGAAGTCCCTCATCTTGTACTTTAAATGGCTTTCTGTAGCAAGACTTTGTCTTTAGACAGGGACATATCTATCCTTTTCTTTGTGGCATCCCACAAGACTGAGATCATCTTCAGGGCAAGGACCATGTTCAGGTTATCTTTTTGCATCTCTGGCACCTCACCCAGGGCCCTCTCTCTATCCATGCTCTATTTCAGGCCCTCAATGCTCTCTCCTGGATCATGGCAACCATATCCTAATTGCCTGCCTTTTCCTTACTGGCCCCTGCTTGATGTTTTCCACAAAAGCTATTAAATTGTGAAGCTAGTCATATCACTCTCTTCAGATTCCTCCTGGCTGATAAAATTTCTCCAATTGTGTTCCTTAGAACACTACAGCTCTGTGTGTAACCTATGTGTAACCTGTGTGAAATCCTCCACTAACAGGATTTCAGTGGAGAAAAAATACCATGGAGAGTTTTATGAAATTTACTGATATATATAAAACTACAACATTAAGCATATCTATATAGTTATTATTATGCAGTTATTTACCTTTAAGAAATGTACATGCCCAAGGGTACAAGGAAGGCACTTGAAGAATCACATTACAATGACATTCCAGAGATTTGATCTAAGCCTGGATACCTAGGCAGCATCTGCCTCCTAAAAGCTGTATTGGATATTGTCTGTATGTCGCATGCAGATCTTTTATGCAGCTTGTCTTAAAATTTCAGTGTATACTTGTGACATTATCTAGCAAATGCTATACATGAAAGCTGTCTAATAGAACTTTCCGGGATGATAGATATTTTCTATATCTGCTTTGTCCGATAAACTAGCCATTAGCTCCAGGTGGCTCTTGAGCATTTGAATGTGGATAGTGCAACTGAGGAATTAAATTTTTAAATTTACTTGATTTTAATTAATTTAAATTTAAATAGCTCTGTGTGGTTAGTGACTGCTATATTGGACAACACAGCTGTCCATGAACTCTGTGAACCAACATTTGATCTTTTCTTGCAGCAACTGATTTAACAGGGTGACCATTGTCATTTTCTGCTTTGCTTTAGTCATATCAAAGTCTTTCATGTTCTTCATATATATTCTGCTCTTTCTTTCCTTGTTACTTTGCTCACTTTCCTCCCTGTCTTCTGCTCCTCTCCCTACTCATCCTTGAGATTCAGCTCAGGTCTCTAAGTTATTGCCACTATAGTACTTCTGTTTTTTGCTGTGTATATCCCCAGATCTTAGCAGAATGCCTATTTAGTCCCATTGATCACATAATCTGTATATGAAAAGCATTTCTTTTGTGGTATTCTTTACAATGCAGGGTTTTGTTGACCATCTTTCTTAGATGAACAGCAATAAAGTATTAGAAATTATAACAGTTCTCTTCCTCTGCCATTTCTCCTTAGTGCCTCAGAGCAGAAGAGTGGTGGCATAGGCAACATTTTAGTTATCTATTGGTGTGTAACAAATTACCCTATAACTTTGCAGGTTAAAACAACAAACCTTTATGATCTCAGTTTCTATGGGTCAGGAATTTGGGAGCAGCTCAGCTGAGTGCTTCTTTTTCACAGTTCTCATGAGGCCACTGTCAAGCTCTCAACTTGGGCTGCCGTCATTTGAAAGTTTAGCTGGGGAAGGATCCACTTCCAAGCTCATTTGTGTGGTTGTTGGGAGGACTCAGCTTCTCACTGACTGTTGAGTAGAGAACTCAGTTCCTTGACATAAGGTCCTCTCAATAGGCTGCTTGACTGTCCTCACAACCTGCAGGCCAGCTGTACTTAGAGCAAGTGATTTGAGAGAGAGAGAGAGAGAGAGAGAGAGAGAGAGAGAGAACTAAAGATGGAGGCCACAGTATTTATGTCTCAGAAATGACATCCATCCCTTTCACCATATTCTATTGGCCACACAGACCAACCCTGATACATGTAAGAGGGGCTGCGCAAGGGTATGAATATCAAGAGGTGGGGATCTTGGGGGCTGGCTCTTATCCACCTTAATGGCACTATTGCTCATTTTTCTTTTTTTTTAAATGATTGCTTTTATTTATTTATTTATTATTTTGGCTGCATTGGGTCTTCATTGCTGCGCACAGCCTTTCTCTAGTTGCATCGAGTGGGGGTTCCTCTTGTTGCGGAGCCCAGGCTCTAGGTGTGCAGGCTTCAGTAGTTGTGGCACACTGGCTCAGTAGTTGTAGCTCGCGGGCTCTAGAGCACAGGTACAGTAGTTGTGGCACACAAGCTTAGTTGCTCTGTGGCATGTGGGATCTTCCTGGACCAGGGATCGAACCCGTGTCCCCTGCATTGGCAGGTGGATTCTTAACCATTGCGCTACCAGGGAAGCCCCGGCACTATTGCTCTTAAGGGTCTCTGGACCACATTATTACTGGAATCAATGACTGAGTGTGCTCCCTAATGTTTTCTCAGGTGTCAGGCCCTCAGCAACCAACTCTGTCACAGGACAGTCTTCAGGACTGTGGACACAGATGAGAAGACTCACAGGCAGAGGCAGAGCTTGGCTCAGAACCTCCGTCTTATCTTCAGGCTCCCATCTTTGTCACCAGATGACACTACCCAGGCAGTATAACCCCTCTCAGCCTTCCCCTTGGCCAAGTCAACCCTCTACCATCCTCATCTGTAAAATGGGTATGCTGATATTTCCCTAGTTACCCAACGGAGCTGGTGTGGACCCAAGGAGAGAATTTAGTGGAAGTGCCCTAAAACCCGCCCAGCATTTGACATGTATGGTGAAACCTTCGTGGGCCTAAGGCACTAGTTCTGAAGACCACCCTTCGGCCCTCCTCCTCGTCACACCTGCTTTCCCACCATAACGTTGCTCTCTAGAGGGCCACACATTGCTTCTACTTTAACAAGTCCGAAGACCAGCTGTTTTCTTTTGGTATCTTTTTATTACAGCTAAAATTCCAAGGGCTGCAGGGGGAAAGCTGCTGAAAACACAACAGGCCCTGGGCCTCACTTCAAAGCAGCTTTCATCATTCTTCACACGCTATTTTCAGGACCCTTGTCTGTTCTCTCCCAGGAACCAGATTCTCCTGGAGATTTTCCTCAGTGATATCACTATTTACAGAACTCTGGCCCTGGACATCATGTTTATATCTGATTTGTACATGTCCACATGGCCCATAAAGTTTATAAGGGGGTTAGAGAGCTTTTCCTTGTTTGTAAATCTTTCCCTGCAGACTCCCTCTAGGAGTAGGGAAGAAGGAGGCAGGAACAAGAGAGGAAGGGGGCATGAGATTGAAGGGAGAGAAGGGTCAGAAGCCTGAAGCTTCCTTCCTTGAGCTTCTCCCCATCATTTCCCTCCTTCTAGAGGGGTCCATGTGAGGGTCTGAAAAGTCTCCCTTTCACCATCTGTGAAATGGAGATAATAAGAGTGCCTATTCATGAGGCTGTTCTGAGGATTAATCAAAGTAAAGAACATAAAGCAGTTAGCATGGGCCATAGAAAATAGCAAAAATGCAATGCATTTTAACTGGAAAAAGTGACAAGAGTTTTCTATGCTATTCATCCACTGCCCTGCCTCTGTCCCCCAGGCATCCCAAACTCATCACCTAGCTGACTGTTGAGTTGTTCTCACTTTGAAAACCCTGGCTGCTCAGAACTTCTCCCTGGGAATTCCCTGGCAGTCCAGTGGTTGGGACTCCATGCTTTCCCTGCTGAGGGCCTGGGTTCAATTCCTGGTCAAGAAACTAAGATCCCACCAGCTGCACAGCACGGCCGGAAAAAAAAAAACAAAACCCAACTTCTCCCTGCAAGGACCATCTGATACCCCCCAAACCCCCAATAAGCACTGGCATAAAAATAACTCTTTACAGGCATACTTTCTGCATTTTTAAAGCTGAGATTTGTCCCATTCCAAAGTAGATATATTATTGGGTACAACTCCATGGATGGCTGTGTGAACATTTCTGAAATTTAGGAGGAAACATTTCAGAAAACATTTCATACATACTCTTCCCCAACTCCCACCCTGCTTGGAAGGAAGTGTCTGCAGGCCAGTGGAGGTACTCTGGAAGAATAATAGGTCAATAATAATTCACCCTGGTTACACAAATTCTCTTGGCAGTTTCAACCAATTGGAGTTGAGGAAAGTCATTGCAGGATGTGTCCACCCAGGCAAGGCAAAGGAGAAAAGGTTGTGAAATTATTTTTTGAATTGCCTTCAACTATCAAAATAGGTAACTTGGAGTAAAGGAAATTTGATTCCTGAATTATTTACAATTGTCTTGAGGATGTTCTTATCTCTGAAATCCAAGTACCACCCCCAACCCCCAAATTGCCATTGTCCCCCATAATGCAGCAGAAGTGGTCTTTTAAAAATGTAAATCTGAGTAGCCAACCCTGTTTATAAACCCTCACTGACCTCTCGTTGCTCCCAGGTTAAAAACAAAACAACTGAATGTGGCCTTCCTGACCTGGCCTGATGGGGCCATGCCCCCCTCCCCAGGCCCACTGCACAACTCATCTGAGTTCCTCCCACTTCCAAGCTTCACATGCCCTTTCCTCTGTCTGCAAGGCCTTATCTTTCCTCCCTTTGTCTAGTTAACTCCCTGTCATCCTTCGGATCTTATCTCAAAGACCACTTATTCCGAGAAGCCTCCCTGACACTCCCCCAGCCCACCTAGACCACGAAGGAATTTTTCAGCCACACACTGTATTCACCATGGTGACCCTTTCCACACCACTATTACATGATCCATTGTGTATTTATGTGTACACTTGTCTCTCCTGCCAGAATGCTCATTTGCTGAGAATAGGGGCTTTGTCTGCCTTTTCCACCCTCTCAGCTCCTTGTCTCAGTACCCAGAACCAACTAGGTGCTTAATAAGCACTTGGTCCATGAATGTCTGATTCCCAGAGTCAGCGATATCCACCCATTTTTCCGTCTTGCAGGACTTTGATAAATAGAACGTGGCCCACATCAGGGTACTATCTGATGGATCCAGAAAGTCCCTAGATCGCCTAGAGTGATTGAATCAGAGCATTTTAGCAATAGAAAAGAAGTGGGATTTTATTAGTCCAACCCTTCATTTTATAGCTAAGGAAACTTATGAGCAACAAGGTTAAGGTCTCTCAACTCTTTAACTACAGAGTTGAGGCTAGGATACAGTCCTCAAAATCCCTACCATGAACACTTCTTATTAAGCAAGTAGATCCCCAAAATGCCAAATAAATGCATAGTTCAGATATAATTGTAATGCTGAATGGTCCAGGCTGCCCCACTCCCCCCATCACATGACCAGCTCCTGTCCCTCCCTGAGAAGACACAAGCCTTCATGTTACATTATCACTCTCCCTTATTCTGATACCACCGAGGGCCCTTCCTTTGAACTCTGCATTGCCATGGCAACTGCTGCTTCTCGAACATCAACATCACTACCCACAATTGATTATGCTGAGGTGGATGGCTGCCAAGCAAATCGTAGGCAATTTTTTTTTTTGAGTTAAGAGGACCAAAAGCCTCAGATCAAGTTCAAATTATTTGGAGGATGTGTGTGTCAGGAACGCTTAGCATCAGTTCTGATGGGAAGGCAGATAAAAGCTTGATTTAGGACAAGGGTAGGGGAGGCACAGGACAGCTCAGCCTCAGAGCTTGGAGAGCTCTTCCAGAAGCTCTTTGATGTGAAGGAGATGTTGGAAGTTGCGTAATTCTTGCAGGCGGTCCAGACACAAAGGCTGCTCAAACAATGCAGAGGGGCCAAATATGCCGAGAGAGATTGTTTTGTCCTTTCTTTTCTCCCCTGCTCCATCTCCCTTTCATCTTTCTCAACAACCCCAGACCCAACATGTAGGTTTTGTCCCAAGGAGAGAGATGTTAGTGCCACAGGAGTACATTTACAAGGTTGCGGGACTTGGAATGTAATAGGAGCTGTGAGGGGTTCTGTATATTAAGAGATATGGTCAACACAGTTATAGCGACTAGTCTGGGGGTAGCCTAAGGCGAGTTCTGATTGCTTGGGACAGAGATTTCCCATCTCATGAGAGAGAAACAAATGCCTTGCAAATTGGTCACATCCCATTTAGCTCATATTAATTTACATCACCGACCCCCAGGGCTAACAGGCAGTATTTTTCTTCCTTTTGTTTCTTCTCTCCATCCCCCAAGTGCCTTCCTCTTTTCTTTTCTCTTTCATCCAATAGCATTGGCCTGACTGTTTCTGGTTTGCTCAGGTTTTATTTTCCTATTTAACTGTTGCGCTTGCCAGCCCCCAGATCTTTGGCGTTGTAAAACCCGTGCTACACATGCCCCCTCACAGCCTGCTTTCTATCAACTTTGCCTAAATCAAGTTGCTGGATCAGTCCTGTGTATTAGCAGGATAATAACTTTCCTTAGCAGGACAAAATGGTGCAGAGAGTGTTGCCTTTTCTGCTTCAAAGGCTTGAGAGATTCCTTTAACCACAAAAATGAGAATAGAACATAATGGATATACAAGAGTCCCATGATGGCAATCTCTCTGCTGGGAATGTTCATGAATTACCTGTAATTTACCTCAAAATGTACCATATGTTGGACTGCAAGATGAACTTTTCCTTTTTTACTTAAATGGACTGCTATTCAGAACACCTTTTTTTTCCCCCTTGACATGGGAATAGATGTTGGGAATAGGTTGGGGGGAAGGTCCCCACAGAAGTTTCACAAATTAAAGTAGGCACATGTTATCATGTGAATGCTTTGTACAAGGGAAAAAAAATGGACTTAGGTGTATTCCCCCCCTTAATACACCCTCAGCCCCATAGGGCCAGGATGAGAAGATTAAAGACACTTTTGGAGGGGAGAAGGCAGTGAACCACCAATTCACCAGTTCCCTTCATGCGTTTCATGCAAAGGGACAGAAATGACAGATCCTTCCATGGCTTGATTTATGTAGTCAGGAGACTTGAAGAGTGGCTCTGCCAAAACAGAGGGAGGCCCCATCACCTAGGGTGCCCTTTGTTTTCCACACTGTCCTGGACCGATCTCTCATGTGCTTTCTCTCTCATATTTACCATGATGGCTTCTATAATAGTGTCAGAAACCGCACTTCTTCACATCTTTTGAATACCATCAGAATCTGTTTCTTAATCCCCCTGAAGCTGAACAGATGCAGAGGAGGAAGAGCCAACAAAGGTAAACCTTTCTCCACCCAGAGCTACAGCCTTGTCACTAGCCATGCCACATCTGTGTTTTTTGAAGGGAAATGTCATAATATTGCTAATCAATAGGAAGAGTGACAGGCCCATTTGTCAAGAACAAGCCAGCACTGCAGCTGTTGTCCTCTTCTGAATCTTTCTCTTGGGCTTTGCAAAGGGAAGCTGAGGGAAGGGCCTGCTGTGCATCTGGTACAGCCCCCTCCTAGACTGGGGGACAAGAGGGAGCCACTGGGAGGAAAATGGTGTGACACCTTGCTGATGTTCTGAACAAGTTGGGTCAAATGCAATGGCAAAGGCTGGGGAAGAAACGTGGAGTCTCTAACAGTGGTGTGCAAAAGCAACCAGACACCCTGCAAAGGGAGAGGACCTTCTGTATCAGGAAGTCTATTGACCCTTAATCCAGGGGGTGCAGCTGTTTATGTGTTTCTTTTTCTGTTATGTGTGCTGCAGATGTTTCTTGCTGGTCTGCTGATCAGAGGAACAAGCAGGTCATCTCAAAGGAGAGAAGAGGGGGAGGTGGGGTTGGGACTCAGGCTTAACGATGATTTTCATCTTTGCTCTGAAGGAAAATGTAAGCAGAGAATGGAAGACGGTGGCAGGGCAGGCTGCAATCTCTGCCCCTACACGCTAGCTCCCCTGAGCCGATAGAAATGCGGATGGGCAGAGCTCGCCACAATAATCAGATCGGCCATGCGTGGGGCCTGGCTGTGTGTGGAGGTGACAGGACTGAAATGCCCTTTTCCACCCCACCAAAATAATTTTTAAATTAGGAAATTAATCTTAATCGACTCTTGTATCTCCAGCTTAGGTGGCCCAGACTATCATTATGGCTTTTCACGCTTGGGGAGGGTCCCCCAAACCAGTAATTTTGTTTGATTAGTGCAAGGGAAAGAATACTGATATTAATGAGGAAAGCCTTAAAGAAACACTGGTAACTCTTGTCAATTTGCACTTCTCCCGTGTGCTTTCTTGCCCTGAAGGGGAGGTGATGCTCTAGAAAATGCCTTGTTTTCTCAAAGTACCCCCAGTTTTTGGCATTAGAAAGCAATTAATACCCAATTTAAAGACAAAGGTGGTATTGTTAGTGTATTGTCAGGTATACACTTTTCAGAAAGATGTGAAAGTAAAAATACGTCAGGAAGGAAATTCTTGCTGATTAATAGTTCAACCTTGAGGGTCAGTGAATGAATATCCATATGTTTGCAGGATCTCAGATGCAAAAGTCACTGGAGATTTTTGCTTGCTTAAAGGAAGGCAATGACTTTAAAACACTATAACATCCTGTTATAGACTAAGTTCTGTCCCCCCCCCCCCCCACCGCCAGATTCATATGTTGAAGACTTAACCCCCAATGTGACTGTATCTGGAGATAGGGTCTTTAGAAGGTAATTAAGATTTAGAAGGTAATTTAAGAAGGTAATAAGGATGGGGTCCCTAATCTGATAGGACTTTGGCTTTATAAGGGGAGGATGACAGAAAGATCTTCCTCTTCACTATGTGGGAGAGAGCAAGAAGACAGCTATCCACAATGTGAGAAGAGATCTCTCACCAGAAGCTGAATCAGCCAGCACCTTGATCTGGACTTTTAGCCTCCAGAACTTACAGAAATAAATTTCTGTTGTTTAATCCACCCAGTCTGTGATATGTCAGCCCGAACTGATTAATTAACACATATTTTTCTCCAAAGTAAAGCACCATGATAATATTCCAGGCATGGAAAGTTTGTAATCCCCCTGGAGGCACAAGTATAGGGTAATAAGATTGATTTTTAAAAGCATATTAAAATATCCATGCAAATGAATACAGGTCTTTTTATGGTAGTTTACTTGGAATATCAATGTAGCCCCAGTGATAATGCCTTTGCTGGTCATACTTTTGGAGAGCTTCTTTTAGAATTCAGAGTCAGCAGCATATTCGTGAAGCGCTTCAGTAGAGACATGTTCTTGTTTTTAAGAGTGGTTTAATTTACTGTTTCCATTACAAGTCATTCAGAGCAAGTCTGGGAGTCAAGCTGGTAATCAGGAAAAGGTTACCATTGTTCGGGTCAACAGTAAGGTGTGTATGTGCAGTGATAAGGCTTATGGGACTTACAGCTTTTTCAGAAGATATTATGAAAGTGTAGCTTGCGTCACGATTGGCCAGAGGAGCATCAGAGAGCAAGTGGCTGGCCTCTAGGGGAAAGGACTCATACTTGTGAATACCTTGTTCTGGTACCTCAGCTTTTGAGTTTACTTTATTTGATCCTTACAACATTTTTGGAGGCATATATTTTCATCCCTGGAAAAGCAGCCCTCATTTTGTTGGATAAATCCTGGTAAAGTTTGTTCAGACAAAACAAAACAAAATCCTTATTGATACTGATGTAATGAAAAAGTACAGGTTCTGGAGCAAACACAAGTGAATATAAGTCTCAGATCTGCCTCTTACAGGCTGCATGATCTTGGGTCAGTCACATAAGCTCTCTGTGGCTCAGTTTCCTCATCTGTAAAATGGGTTGTAGTGGAGTACTAAATTACATGAGATAATGCACATAAAACACCCAGAAGAATGTTGATGTATAGCAGGCATCTGTTCATGTTAGTTCCCTTCTCTGTTGCTTTCATACTTGGGGATCAAAGCTGAGGCTTGGAGACAAGGATAAAATAGTAAGTAATCACAATGTCAGCTTGACAGTGACATAGAGGTGGAACAGAAGGAAGGTGCCTTTACCCTTATTGTGAGGTATCAAAGGGAAGGATCCTGCAGTTTGCAAAAATGGCCCTAAATGACTCTCCTTTCCTCATGTGACAGTTCTGGCTTCTTTATTTAAAGCTGTCACTTGGCCGCTTTTCCTTTTATCCCCTCGCCTTTCTCCCTCCTTCCCTTGCTTCCTGTTGGGGATGACAGTATCAAGTGACCTGATTTGGATTTTTGAAACTGGAGAAGAGTTTTCAGGCCAAAGATTTCTTTCCTACTATATCAGAGCTGACCACGTTATTGTTCAAGGGAACGTGTCCAAGATTATGAAGTGAAGGGTGGTAGGAAGTAAAGACTGTTGATCAAGGCAGAATGGGCACCAAAGGACATTCTGGTGTTTCTCTTGGCACTTGTTTCCTTCTTTGGGTTTTTGTCTTCACACAAGGAAAACATCCTAAATCTTATTTTCTTCTGGATTATCAGAAATAGTAGATTAGTCTAACGCAACTGAGGGCACCTTCTGGGTTGTCCTTTTGTGTGTCTAGGCTCCTCTGGTACATAGAGCTTCTAGTAATTGACTGCTGAGGGCACAGTGACATATGGAGGTCTTTGTGTGATAGGAAAAAACAATGTACATGCTGACAACTGGTCTTTTATAGAACCTGAAGGAACATTCCCAGTGGTGGTCTGTGCAATACATCCTCTCACCTAGTGGAACTCTTACCCACAAGCAAACTACTAGTGGTCTGTACAATACATCCTCTCACCTAGTGGAACTCTTACCCACAAGCAAACTACTGATGTGTCAATGCACTTACTGAGGAAAGACTTAAGAATTTTCTTTTCTTATTTTTTTTATAAATTAATTAATTATTTATTTTTGGCTGTGTGTGGGCTTTCTCTAGTTGCAGTGAGCGGGGGCTACTCTTTGTTTCAGTGTGCGGGCTTCTCATTACAGTGGCTTCTCTTGTTGAGGAGAACGGGCTCTAGGCATGTGGGCTTCAGTAGTTGTGGCACGTGGGCTTCAGGAGTTGTGGCACGCAGGCTTCAGGAGTTGTGGCTCGCAGGCTCTGGAGCGCAGACTCAGTAGTTTTGGCGCACGGGCTTAGTTGCTCTGCAGCATGTGGGATCTTCCCAGACCAGGGCTCGAACCCACGTCCGCTGCATTGGCAGGCAGATTCTTAACTACTGTGCCACAAGGGAAGCCCCAAAATTTTCTATAATGTGAAATCTTTCAGACTGATGAATGGACTGAAGTTGCCAACTTTTTTCATTCACATCACCCTCACCAAACAACTGGCAAACATCATATGGTCAAGTACCAGATCATCTGATGTAGACAAGATGTGGCTTACAGAAGGGAAGGTGGGTGATCTAATGTTCCATGTGCTCTCTAACTTAATGAGGAAGGAATATTTGGGGGTTAAAGTTATACAGAAGGCAGTGACATGATACACTGGGCACATGCATATACACTTTGGAGTCAGGCAAACCCGGATTTGAATCTTAGCATGACTCTAAGACAAGTCATTAACCTCAGCCTCAGTTTCCTGTCTGTAAAATGAGGAACATAATGCCTACCTATAAACGAGGACCCAGTCTATCCCTATTAGGAAGCTGGGGCTGTATGTACTACTATTTGGTAATAAACATCTATTTCCCCTTAGGGGGACCAATTAAACTGGGAAATTGATGAGGCTGTATTAAAACAGTAGGTGCCAGTTTGCAGAGTTGGAAAGAGAATCTGTGGTATTTATAGTTTACTGTGACAAAATTCTTTAGAAAGCTAAGTTAAAAGGAAGTGGGCTTAAACCTACAGAACTAACAGATTTAAAGATTTTACAAGGTGCTGCTATAATTTTGAAACATGTAGCTTGCTTAAGGAGCCGACAGAAAGGGATCTGTGCTTGTTTTACTCTTAAGTGGAAAAATTCCTTAAACTAAACTGTTTTTACTAGCGGACCTGTAAAAAACTAAGTTGAACTGGAGAAAATGGGCTGAGAAGTGAGAGAAATGTGGGTTTAGCCACAGAGTATGCTCTGGTCCTCCTCATTAGGGAGACCAGTTTGGTACTCTTAAATTGATTGCTGGAGCTCCCTATTATTATATCCAGATTTTTTGCACCCCCAAGGAGAGTAAAACAGTGACCCTGAGGTCAACTAGAGGGCTAGAGATCTTGTTAAAAGGACATCTATTTTCCTTCAGCCCCTATTGGTTCTCAGGCTGAGTGACCTCCCAACTGTTGGACCCCACAGCTGTTCAGATGACCCTTCCCACTGCCACAGGCAGATGCCCACCACCCAGACATCTGACAGCTCAGCTGGGTACCATGCTTCCCACTGGCTATGGAAATCTAGGAATGGTTTGGTGAAGAGGTGAAAAATAAACCCTCAGATCTGATTTCACCCAAGCCTGCTTGTGTGCTTTTTCAGCTGTCAAAAGATTGTGGCAACAGTGTCCAAGGTACTCATTCGTATCACCTGGAGATGTTTGAAAAGTCCCAAAGCCAGGTCACAGTTCGTACCCAGTAAGTCAGGTGTCTGGGGGGTTGAAGCCAGGCATAAGTATTTTTTAAAAAGCCCTGGGTGATTCCAACGTGTAGCAAAGTTTGGGAACCATTAGACTGAGCTTTACAAACAAGATATTACCTCAAGGCTTGTGAATGTGTTTAAAGCATCTGGCACATGGTAGATGCTTAATATATGATAGCTCCATTTTCTATTAGAAAGTTTAATGATAATGATGATGATAATAATAATATAATAATAGTAATAATAGCAAGCCGTTATGTTACCGACCCTCCTGAGTTGGTACCCAACAAGGGTCCTCCAAGCCCAATGTCACTCACACCAATAGAATGAGACGAAGTTTGGTTCAGAAGCAAAGGAAAACTTTGTTCTTTTGATCGGAGAATGGAGAGGGATAAGCTCCGGCTCTAGAGCACACACCCTCCCCGACAGGTCGCGGGCAGGGCTGCTTTATAGGGCGGGGCAGCGGGGGGAAGGGGCGGAGCTCTCGAGGGGTGGGCGGGGCTGCACGGCTCAGGCTCCAGATCATCGCGGTGCTGTGCGCAGACTCTCTGCACACAGCCCGCCGCCGCCATCTTGAGTCGCATCGTTCCGCGTTCGGCGCTTCTGCACGCTGTTCCGAGCCGAGGTGTCGACAGGGCGGTTCTGCACCAGGAACTTTGGGCCGAAGGGCTGGTGTGAGGCCTCTGCCCGTGGCTCCCTGTGAGCAAGTGAAACTAGACGAAGCGCCAAGGCGAAGAAAAAGGTTAGACTTTATTTCATTACCTAGATACTATTTTTATTCCCTGGGAATTGTTAATGGGCTTTGCCAGTGACAGTTATATCTTTAGGGCACTTTACAGTTTACTGTTACATTTATTTTATTTTTATTTATTTTTTTTGCGGTACGCGGGCCTCTCACTGTCACGGCCTCTCCCGTTGCGGAGCACAGGCTCCGGACGCGCAGGCTCAGCGGCCATGGCTCACGGGCCCAGCCGCTCCGCGGCATGTGGGACCTTCCCAGACCGGGACACGAACCCGTATCCCCTGCATCGGCAGGCGGACTCTCAACCACTGCGCCACCAGGGAAGCCCCCTCTTAAATTTATTTTTGTTCTAAGCCTCACCATTATCACATGAAATGAATATGAGTATATGAGGACTACCTTTTCCATCTTTCAAATGAGGAAACTGAAGCTCAGAAAGGGAAAGTGACCTTTCCGAGCAGAGCCTGGCCTGAAGCTGAGTCATCTGACTCTGAGTCCAGTGCTCCTCCCACCATGCAACACTGACTCTGCTCCCACCAGCTGGGGGGAGATGAATCCACGCGTAAAACAAATGTACTGAGAATGCAGAGTAGGTAATAAAACATTCCAAGGTACTAATGGGTCGAGATCATATGAGGAAAGCCAAATGGGAATCCACACCCAGCGTCAGCTTCCTAATGCTGCAGCTGGATTGGACGAGGTGACAGGGTCCCCTCGTGCTCCCTGAACCTAGCCAGTGGACCAGACATCCCTGATCTCCTGCTGCAGGCACAGGATGAGAAGCTGAGCAGAGCAGAGACTAGACCAGGCCTGGCGGGGCCTGACTCTGCTCCTTCCATTTGCTGAACGTGAGAGGAAGAACGAGATGAGTCCACCATGCCTGAGTGCAAGGGGGTAGGTGGGTCCAAAGAGGGACATCCTGCCTTCTCCCCAGGTCCAAACAGGGTGGTTAACAGCTAACCCTATCTCCTTCCGCTGAATCAGATAAATCTTTCTTCTGCTTTTGGAGAAGGGAAACTGTGAGGGTTGAGGGAGGTACTAGAAGCATTGGTTTTTATATTTGCTGTCTTGTGGGATAACACTGAATTAAGTAAACATGATAATCGGAGATAGGATTCTTCCTGTGGCAGCAGAATGTGAGTAAGTGGCATATAAATCATATTGGAAGTAGGAGCTGGGAGGAGAGGATGTTGTGGGCAGGAGGAAGCTCCATGAAGGCTTAAGAGTTGACTTGGGTGTTGAGGAAGAAGCAGGAGCTGATCAAATGAAGTCTTTCGCAGAATATCGTCTGATTCCCTGATCCAGGGTATGTGTAGTGGTTTTTAGAATCTTAGGGATTGGTTTGAATAAATCCGACATGGCTAATAGTTTACGGACTAATCAGGTGCGGCTGAAAACACCTCTCTGGCATTTGTAATGGTAGGCCAGCATCACAAGGATGTGTGACAGGTACAGGTGTTGCTCAGCCAAGCTGTCAATAGCTAAACAGCCACTTTTGAGATATGCTACTTTTTATTTGCTTCTGAAATGTTCACAAGAATGAATGTTGCAATTCTGAGGAAAAGGATTCATCATATCACTACGTACTGGGATGTACTGGGACAATGTTGGCTTGAGACAACATATCCTGGATCTCAAGCCTAGCCCTGACGTACATGCAAGTGACCTCAGACATATGGTATGCCCCCCCTCCCCGTGGCACAGTTGTCTCCAGTAAAGTGAGAATGGTGGTAGCACCTATTTCAAAGGGTTGTTCTGAGGTTTAAAGATAATGCATGACCGTGAAGAGTCTAGCTCCTGATGTACGTTGCATGCTTAATAAATGCAGTCTCATTAATTTTTTTTTGTTATTACTAGACCCTGAGATTCATTCTGTTGTGGAAATGATTCCCAATGGTTTTTCAAGACCTGAACTGCCTAATTGTGGCCAAAAACTTAACCTTGCTTTGCTTTTTGTCATCTTTGGGTTTCAGATTTTTTCTTTGACCTCCGGGAGATTTGTCACCTTGGATGAAACACCTTTATTAACATTCTGTCCATCTTTCAAGTTCCCTTTCAAATTCCATTTGGGGAACTTAGGAAACGCTTTATGGAAGAGCTGGTATTCATCTCTCCCTCTTAGCTCCCTCAGGTCTTTATAATTTTATTATGGCATTTATCATATTCTATCCAGTACGGTAGTTATATGCCATCTGTCTCTGTCACCACACAGTAACTTTCTTGAGGGTAGGAAGACGAGTCCATTTATCTTGGAATCCCCCACAGCACAGAGTACCTGGCACGCAGTAGATGCTCAACAAATATTTGTAAAATTGGAATGATTCAGAAACTCTAAAAAGACTTTCTTATAATCATTCACTTTTCTGTTGTTCATTGAGCTTTCCAATTGGGAAGGATAATTTGGGAGATTATTATGAAGCAATCTCAAGTTTCATGAACCAAAGGTAGAGTGATTATAATTCTTGAGTTTTTAATACCATTCCTCGAAGAGATGGAGATAAAATACAGAGCAACAAAATACTGGAGTAACTATTGTTAACTGGCATTTGTGGGCTCCAACCCTGCTATTGTGACCTTGAACTGCGTGACCTTCAATAAGCCCTAAGCCTCTCTGAGCCTGTTTCTCCATTTGTAAAATGAAGGTGTTCTCTCTCTTTCACTTGTAAATCTATATAATTCCTGGCTTCTTTAGATACAAAGAGGAATTTTGCCATTGTTCTCAAAATGAGTAAGTTGAATAGGTCAGGGTTTTTCTTGAAATCACTACTATATCCCTAGGACCTAGAACAGTGTCTGGCATAGACTAGCTGCTCAACAAATACTGAGTAAATGAATGAACAAATAAATATATTTAGACACAATTTAGTAATGCTGAGATACACTGCTTAGGAATAGTTACAGTCCTGGCCCTCCAAAATACCGTGTTCTAGGGAGAGTCATACCAAGGCAAGAAGCACACCATGGAAGCAAATATGGAAAATAGGACCTGGGGTCTACCTGACATTTTTCTACAGTGCGGCATGAGCTGCATACAAGAGACCTCCTTCGGGTTAAGTCTATGTATACCAGAGCAATTAATATTTGAGAAAGGACAATTCTTTATTGTGTGCAGACGTCCCATAGAATGTAATTTATTGCCCAGTAAATGTCAGCACAAACCCCAGTCATTTGTGTCAACCAAAAATCTACCCCCAAACACAAACATTACTGGACTCCCCCTAGGAGCAGTGCACAGCCCCTCATGGAGAACCACTAATCTGTCCTCTGACTGGTTTAGCTTATGGATGGAGATCACTGCATGTCCTTTCTTCTTCACTGCACGAAGTTATAATTTGATATCAATTAGCCTTAGTATCAACTCTGGTCCTTCCTTGTTAGAATGATTAGACACATGAAAACTGTGATCTTGTGGAAAGTCCAGTCCTCTCCTAGGAACTTGGTTCGCCATCCCACTCTCATCTCCCAGAGTGATAATGACCAAATCTGAAGTGTTGATCTCATGGAGAAGCTACAGAAGGGGTTAATGTGGAATTGCCATGAATATCCATTGGATATCTACTTAGAAACCTGGAACAGCCCGTTATAAAAACCTTGGTTGATGCAGTGTTACTGGCCAATTTGAAGCCCAGATCTTCCTGATGCTGAAGTTCCTTTGTTCACCTTATCTCAGGTTTTAGTGTCAAGCTAAATGGACCTCAAATTGCGTTTTCTGTTGGCCCGATGGGATCTGAAATATTAAAAGTTAATGCTTCTTCCCCAGTCCTAATGTTTTTTCCATGTGGAGCTTGGTAGGGTAACATTCCTGCCCAGCTCCATAGGAAAGGTCTACATTGGACCACTTGTCCCCATGAATGCTGGATAATTGTATTTAATTCTGGATAATTGTGTTTATTTCAGTGTCAGGCAGCCCACTCACCACAGTCTTGGGCCACATATTCTCCAATATCTGCTTTACAGTATTTATAGTGATATTTTGATCTCTCCGTATTTTACCCTTTTGTCTTATTTTTCACTTGGCTCATAATTTGGGAGAAGAGGGTCTTCAAACTCCAACACTAGACATGAAGCTTCATTCTTTAGCAATAGCATCCATAAACACTCTAAGATTTTTTAAAATATAACTTTCAGGTGTACAGCATAGTGATTCACAATTTTTAAAGGTCATATTCCGTTTATAGTTATTATAAAATGTTGGCTATATTTCCTGTGTTGTACTATATATCCTTGTAGTTTATTTATTTTATACACAGTAGTTTGTGCCTCTTAAATCCCTACCCCTATCTTGCCCCTCTCTGTTTTCCTTTCTCTACTGGTAACCACTAGTTTTTTCTCCATACCTTTGAGTCTGTCTTTTTTTTTACATCCACTAGTTTGTTTTATTTTTTAGATTCCATATATAAATTATATCATACAATATTTGTCTTTCTCTGACTTATTTCACTTAGCATAATACCCTCTAAGTCCATTCATGTTGTTGCAAATGGCAAGATTTCATTCTTTTCTTTGGCTGAGTAGTACTCCATTGTATACATATACCACATCTTCTTTATCCATTCATCTGTTAATGGACACTTAGGTTGCTTCCATATCTTGGAAATTTTAAATAATGCTATTATGAATATTGGGGTGCAAACATTCTGAGATTTACAAAAGCTTTAGGGTAGTTAATGCTAAAGGATTCTACATAGCCACACATCCTGTTGGTTAGGATACAGGTTCAGCTCCATGTTAGTGGCTTTACAAGGTTCAAGTCTGAGCCAATATGTGGCAATGCTCCGTGATGCCTGCAGTTGTCCTGGCTCCTCCATCTTTTTGCTCCATCATCCTTAATGGATTACTTTCATATACATGGTCCAAAATGGCTTGAAACCAGGCTCACTGTTCCAGCAGGCATGAAGGAGGAAGAAGAAGGGAAAGAGGTAGCTTTCCCCTTCCCTTTAAGGGGGCAGTGTGGAAGTTGTCTACAACACCTCTACTCACATCTCACTGAACAGAACTTAGCCATGTGGGGGTAATCAGTAAGTGCTTGCTAACTGAATGGATAGATAAATGAATAATTCACTGCTTAAGGAATCTCTGGAATGAATTCTAAGACGACTGGTTAAATGGATTTTTGTGTCTAAAAGTTCACTCAAGCCCACATTGCAGGTGCCCTGACATAAATGTGATCTAGTAAATTTGGTTAGTACAGAACCTTGGTTTGAATTCAGGTCCTAGGGCTTCCTCTGTTCACTGGCTCCTGTGTCTTGCTTTTGTTTATGCTGGAATGATGTCTTGTTATTATTACACAGATGCCAGAATCTTTCCTGAAACTCCAGTGGTTCTTACCAAGTAGGGCAAGGCGTTCTGCCGGGCTCACACTAAAGAAAAAAAATAATAAACTGTAAAACCAACTTCCAGTCAGAAAAGCAGACAAACCTGGCAAAGGTTTTGAAACATGACTTGTTGACCAGCCTACACAGAGGAATCAGATATTTGGAGGTAACAGGAAAGATGATTCATGGCATGACTTCAGCAAGACCACGGTACCTGGAACTTCCACTTGACCACATGCACATGTGGTAGGACACAGGAACCATTAATCTGTCTTCACACCTCTTTCTCACCCAGAATGAAAATTGTTTTGTCTAGCAAAAGAGGTGGGCTCAGCCAAGGGGAGACACATCAGATTATGTTTCCTGAAGGATCTGTGTTGTTATAGGGAAAAGACAGCAATAACTTGCAAGGATTCCAGGGGAGATCATAAGACCCCTCTAGTTCCACCATTCTGCTACTCTTAGGATGGAAGTAGTGTGATGAAATGTAATATGTGGTGGAGGGGCTCAGGTTACTCAGATGTGGTAGTAGTAGATTTTTTCCCTCTAATTTGGGAAATCAGCAGTTTTTACTTTGTCGCAGAACAAATGGATCTGTGACTAATGTTATACAATTTATGTAGCTGATTCCACATAATTTTCACAGTTGTTTCACATTTATGGCAGTAAAAAGGTTTTTCTCCTACTCTGAGATTTATGAGGTGGGATGGAATTTGCCTATCCATAGCCCCCAGTGCTATGCTTATATTCTCAAAGACCATCTCCTCCACTTTACCTACTTTACAGATGAGGAAATTGAGACTGTCACCAGTTCGGTGACTTGTCCAAGGTCACATAGCTGCCTCATAGCAGAGCAAGAACTAAAGCCAGGTCCCACAAGTACTGGTTACAAGCACATTTATTTGGATGGTTAGGGCTCTGCATGAAAAGTGATACGATGCCTGATTCTCCTCTTTTTCAAAAGAAATAGAAACATCTCTCTTCCTTCCGTGTCACCATTGCACACTCCCCATTTTGCACTACAGCCATCCACCCCGTGGGAGGGGAGAGTTGAGGAAGCCCTGTTCATTGCATGCAGACTGATGTCTGTTTCCCCAAGTGTTAGCCCATCAGATTTTACTCAGTAGGCTGGATCTCATCCTAGGGCAGGAAGTTTTCAATTTATCATCTGAAAAATGAAACAGTTTAAAAAAACTACAACTTGTCTCAAATTCTGACCAGTAAGAACAGGAATGTACACCCAAGCTCCCCTCTCACCAATCACAATGAGCTCTTTCCTCTTTATTTTATAACGTGGCCCCCTCAAAACATAAAACCCCCAAGTGTCTTTTAAGTCACATTCTCTAGAGTAAAACCTGGGATGCTGATTCTTGAGTAACAAATTTATTGAGAGACTTGCTTTTAGATGAAATCTGTAAGAGAGTGAGGGAAGCAGTGTAGGGCAGGAAAAAAAGGAGGCAGCGATGTGGGTTCAATTGTAGTCTTGCCTCAACCTGATCTCATGGGAGGCTCTGGAGTGTGAATGGTTGTCCCTTTTCAAGGAAAAGGGGCTGGGCATTTATATGAATGTATCAATCAGTCTTTGGTTGTCAGCCCTCCCAGGAGGGTTGGTGCAGAACCTCCCAAGCATCTCTGAGCTATGCTGTCCAGCTGGCCATGGCAAATCTCTGAAGCCAGGAAGCGTACAGCTGTGAGCTGTTAGTAGCCAATTTGTACAGCAGCTGGGGGATGGTTGCACTAGTAAGGGATTTGGGCAGGGCACCAAGAGCATACACTAAACATTGCTGTATGTCCATGTCCCAGAAAAGAAAAATAATTATAACCATCATAACAACACAAAACAAGGGATCAGCTTTGTTCAACATGAAGCATAATTCATAGTTCTATTTGTTCTCATTGCATAAAAGTCACAAACAAGACACTAACAACAAAGGAAAACTATAAACACCACCAGTGGAGGGATCTGTTAGAACTATGTCTGAACCATGACAGCTGAGTAAAAAAGGAAGATTCACTGGAATGCCCTCAGTTCCAGGGTTCCCTTGGCTTCCTAATCCCTGTGATTCTTTTCTGCATTGATCCCAATTCCCCCACTTTTGACTTAAAACCTGGGCAAAGGCAATATAAGACTCAGGGCCTGAGCAAAGAAAGCAATTGTTTTGGAACTACCAATGAATTGGGAGAATCTGTTCAATGCTGTCTTGCCTCAACAAAATTATATCCAAGGTGGCTCTGGCTCCTGCTCAAAATAGGAAATACAGGACAAGCTTCTGCCACACTGTCCCCAAAGGTGAAAAGAATCTATGATATCTCAAGAGCTGTAATAGTCACCATGTAGACATAGACTCATCTAATCATTAGATATCTATTTGAAGATGAAAATTGTAGAGATGAGCAATACTTGTTGAAGACAATGGACCAAATAGCATCAATACTCGCTAGTGTACAGATCAAGAAACAATTTTATGGTGTTCTCACCTCCCCTCCTTTTTTGTATATATGGTGAATTTAAAAAAAATCTATAAAGTAGGGAATAATAATGTTTACTCCACAGTTTGTCATGATGATTATAGTGGCTACTATTACTCATATAATAAAATTTTGACTGTTGCATTTATTTACTACAACTTATATGTGCCAAAAATATAGTTTACTTCTTCTCTGTTATTAAAAAAATCCCCTTTCTCACAAGCCCCCATTGCCACTGAGATGGGGAGGAGATAAGGATGTGAAAGACATAATCTTATCAATTAAAGATTACTGGTACCCTTTGGTTTAAGGCCATCAGTTTCAGGTCAGTATTCGGCCAGTAGGCGTAGCAGGTGCCCACTGGGGCTGTTTTCCTTCTCGAGGGCCCTCTCTCTTATACCTCACATATTCTGCATGTGACACTAGGGCCTGGATATCAATGACTCTGTTTAGAAAAAAGTGAGAGCTTCCACAATAATGAGGCATCCTCAAAATTCCAAATAAAGTTCAGTTAGGTTTTTTTGTCTATTCAGTTAATTAAAAAAAAAAAAGTTCCCTGGGAGAGTGGGAAAGTGAATAGAAGGGCCTCATAATTTAGTTGGTGTGGCTTTTCTTTGACCCAATTCTCTTACATATTGGATGAATTTCTTTTGCAAATTGAATAATTTTCACAAGTCAATTACACACATTCCCTCAGCCCATTTGAGTGTAATGAAATAGCTTAATAGAATAAAACAATAACTCCCAAGATGATGATGTTGGCCATTATTAAGTGTAACAATAGGAATTAATTATGACAGCAGAAGGGATAATTGATGATTTGGAAAATGGATTCTAAAGCTCTTTTCTATTGTGACTTCAGAGACCTTTCAAGAGTTCTGAGTGCTTTCGGACAGAATTATTAATAACATGTTTTTTTCCTTAATTCCTTACATTTGGTTAGTCCTTTACAAAACACTGTCATGTACAGAATCTTGTTTTTAATTTAACCAGCACTTTGATAGAGCTTGCATGTGCCAGGCTCTGTTCAGAGGGCTTCACACATATTAACTCACTCGATCCCCAATGCTGACTCTCTCCTGTGATTCTGGGTGCTCTTTTACAAATGAGGAAACTCGGGCTTAGAGAGAGTGGGGAACTTGTTCTAGGCTCCCCAGCTGGGAAGTGGCAGATCCAGGATCTGGATCCAGTCTGCTTCCTGAGTCCCTGCTTTTAACCTCGACACTGTTGTACCTACCTCTCAGTCTTACCACCACCCTCAAAGTGGGCATGTTTGGTTCCATTTTCTTGAGGATTAAATACTCATTGCACAGAAATGAGCTAGTTAGTAAGTGCCAGGGTTGGAATTCAAACCCTTGCTCATAATTCCCAAATCAGTACACTTCCTGATGTGTCTTTATGAAGCAAATTTCTTTTACTCAAGGTAGTATGTAATATTTCCAGAACTTTGGAGCACTGAGTGAAAAATAATATATTTCCTTTCGGGAAAAAAAAATTGAGCAGAAATTTTGAGGGCTGATGGAAACATATGCAGTTCTTTTTAATTGGAAACATTAAGAACATAGACTTATAGAATGCTTAAACTACAAGATGTCATAATGCCTCCTAATAATTCTTATATTCACTGTGCACAGAAAGTCCCTAACAATTTGTGGTTAATGCAGGTTCTCAGGCTCCAACTCAGGAATCCACATTCAGTAGACCTGAGGTCAGGCTCAGGAATCTGAATTTTAACAAACATGCCCAGGTGATTAATGCTCATTTTTGAAATGGAGGAAGGCAGGTGCAGAGGAGTGAATAGACCTGCTCAGATTTACCAAGATACTAGGAAAATCAAGACCCTAAGGTCAACATGCACTAAGTATACTTTGGTTTATTCATAAGATGACATGTTTTATTTATGAAATTCCAAGATTAATTTATTCTCATAAGAATCACAAACTCACTAATGCAATTTATTCTTAAGTGAGTTAAAATTTTCTTATAAATGAAGCTAAGAGCTGCTGAATTTTATGGAACTAAATGTTTCTGAGGTTTTGCAACTTAATGAATGTAAGCAGCAGCACTTACTCTCCCCCAGAACTTAGTTTGATTAATTACCTCAACACTTTGCATGAAATCAAATATATGCAGAATTACTTTAAAGAGATGGGATACCTACCTAGAGATCTAAAGAGACAGAGTATATAACAAATCAGTGGCATTAGCCCAGTTAAGCAGAATACATCAACAGAAGGAGGGGGTCTGCATGGAATAAAAAATTGGTAATTGGAGAGCCAGAAAAGCTGCAGCTATCCAGGAGTGTGTGGTGAACAGGAAACCCTGTCTCTGCTCCACTCAAGGGTGTGCTGTTGACCCCTTCTGGTGTGTCTGCCCAGCCCATAGCCCCATTCTCTAAGCCTTCCCCACCCACAGTGATTGATTTTGGAAGCCATATTTGTAGTATACCACCCTACGCCCCGAGGCCAAAGTTGACTGCAGGGCTCAGGCTCCTGACACAGAACTGGGGCAGTCAGATCTCCATCACATAAAATTATAACTGAGATTCAAAGGCTCTCATTTGTCTCTTCTAGTAGCTTCATATATAAATTCAGGAGTTTTTGGAGCCCAAGTGAAGAAGAGGTGTCTTAATGAGAATGCCCAAAGGACATGAGATGTGTCCTATGCAATCTAGGCGGGGTGCTCAGTTGCTGGTTTCTGAATCACACCTGAGAAATCTAAAGTGTGTGAGCTTGACTGAAGAGGGGTATGGCATTAGAATTAAGTAGTATGGCTTGGAAAGTAACAGACCTCCCAGAATTCTTGGGGGAAAAGGATGCACGAATGTTTCCCAGGCCAGATGTGGCCCATATACAAGCAAAAGCCAGCAGAGGATTATCTTATATACAGTCCAAAATGGCTGCCTTGAGGTGTGAAGGGAAAGAAACTGGAAAGAGATTGCTGGGTGCTGTATCATTTTGCTAGGGCTGCCATAACACAGTACCACAAACTGGATGGCCTAAAACAACAGAAAGCTATTCTCTCACAGTTCTGGAAGCCAAAAGTCCAAAACCAAGGTGCTGGCAGGATCATCCTCCCTCTTCACACAGTCATTCTCCCCATGTGTCTTTGTGTCCATATTTCCCTCTTCTTACAAGGACACTAGTTAGATTAGATTAAGGGTCCACCAAACTCCAGTAGAGCCTCATCTTAACTTACCTAATTACATCTGCAGTAACCCTATCTCCAAATAAGATCACATTCTGAGGTTTAGGACTTCAATTTTTCTCTTGGGGGGACACAATTCAACCTATAACAGATACCTAGGCACTGAGGAAGGACTCTCAGGCAGTGGGCAGAATAGAGACACATGTGTATATATCTTCTGTTAAGGAGATGAAGATGAAATATCCCTATTCTCCCTTCTTCTACTGCTCATGATGGCAGAGTGCTGCTACCCCATCAATAAAAACCACAAACAGACACAGACAATGCTGCAGTACCGTTCCAGGAAGAGTGTGCCTGCCTCCCTCACCTATCCTCCCTCTCCCTGCTCTGACCTTGAAGGGTCAAATCTGTGATTAAGAGAAGAGCAGCTCAAGGAGAGGAAACTGAGAAAAATGGATCTAGCCTGCCTTTGACTTCAGGCTTCATGCCTGAAAGTGGGCTGAAGCTGGGGGAGGGGAGAAGTCACAGAGTATCGATTATTTTGTCGCACTGGGTGCCTTCATTACTAAACTGAGACTGTTTTTCCACTTGAACTGTAGGACCTTTATTTATTACTTAGGAATGACCGACCCATTATTTAACCTGAGTCTTCATGCAGGGGCAAGAGAAGAGCCAGACAGACTCATGGAATTTAAAATGATAACGAAAAACAAAAGTAAAGGTACTTTTGGCCTACAACCCATGAGCCATGCTTGTTTAGCATTATAGTTCCACATGATTCTTTAAAGGAAGAACTTTACATTCTGGCTTACATTTCAGTCTCCCATGAACTTGGCTACGGTTCATCTGTGCCCCATTAACTTGTCTATATTTGATATATTGGCAAAAAGTGTTTTCATTTTGTTTTGTTCATTTTTGGTCTAAAGAGCAGTACTGATAAATAATGACACATCTAAGGTAACAGGATCTATATTTAGGTGACCTGTCTTGTCCTTTTATCTTGCTGTTTACCTCTTCAAGTCCCAACACTAGGTGAGTAAACATTCAATCACTCAATCATTCCTTAAGCATTTATTGAGCACCTACTTTTTAAGCTTCTGAGACATAATTGAGAGCAAAACAGACATTGTCCTTGCCCTCATGGATGGACTATTCTAGTGGAGGAAGAAACTGACAGATAAATAAATATAGCCATATAGATAAACACCCAAAGACAAAAAAAATCAAAAACACCAACTTAGCAAGTATATTTTCCATATAGAATCGGATAGTCTCATTTCCTGAGCTATCATTTTTAGAAAGAAATTCTTGATTTTTAACATCTTCCTGGATTTCTGAAACCCAACCATATGCCCAGATTAAGATGAAGTCTGACTCTTGAATATTGGTTAATATATAATTCTTTCTGGTTTCTCTTTCTTACTCTGGTTTCAAAATAATCCATGTTAGTTAGAGAGAACTTGCAAAACACAGAAAAGTAAATGAGGAAATTAAAAATCATCTCCAATCCCACTTTATCCCACTTTATTTTATTTCTTGATTTGTTGTATTTCCAAATTCTTACTCTCCTTCAGGGACAATAAAAGAAGAAGAAAATTAAGATGGATTTGAAATAAAATTAGCAGGGGCTGTGGTTATGCAGAACTTTTACTGTTATATGGTAGGAGATAGGGGCACTAGAACATTCTGGATTGTTTCTGGACTTTGGATGTTTTACATGATGCTCTGTGTGAAAATACCCTCCCTCTTCTTCTGTTCTTTTGTATTGTCAATTGTCACACCCTAAGAGAATGGGAAGGATCACTGAATCTAGAGCTTTCCCCAAACAAGAATGCAAATCATTAAAGATCTGAATTATCCCACATGAACTTCAAGAACAAAGTGGGTGAGGAGGAGAGTGTCAAACCATAATTACATTGCTCAGGACAGAGAGGACTTGAGGAAGTTAAAATTCAGACCAGCACTTTGGAAACAACAGTTTATAGATTAGGAGTCTGAGGCTGAAGCCTGGAAGGCTGACTCAAAGTTACAGGCTAGCTACAACAGGGAGATGGACTGACTGCTTTTAAGCTTCTGATGGCTAATGAAGTGCTTTGTGCTGCCTACTGACTTCTAACTTAAGCACTTCTTTATTTAATTTTTTTTTTCCTTAGAAACATTAACCTTTTCCAGTTCATCTTTTAAGACCTTGGTGACCAAAGTCAAGTCTGATTCAGATGCAATGACTTGTAGAATGTTTTACGTACACTTGCTATTGTATGGTTTTAGAAATAATTTTGGGGTAATAGAGCTAATTGTCAATATGTGATGAACATTTATCCTGAACATAGAAAAATGATTTTCAATCCACATTTCCTTCCTCAGTACTCACACTCACATACTCATGCACGTGCGTGCACACACACACACACATTTTTATTCCTCCCTTTTGTTTCCTTTTTCCCAGAAAAAAATTTAAAAAGCTGAAAAAATATCTTGGTGCTTTTGGATCAATTTTCCATTTGAAATAGCTCAGCAAACAGCCAGCTATACCTGATGGGCCCTTGGAACAGTCTCTTTTATGAAATTCCAGATAAAAAAAGGCTACCAGAAAGAAAATGGCAAGGGCCTAAGTGGATTTTTAGGAACCTGAAGACAGAATTGAGAATCTGATATTAAAAGAGGCAAGACACAAAGCAGAGTAAAGGGGTTAATAAAACTAAAGATATGAATGCAATGTATAGGAATTAGACAAAAATGATTTTAAAAGGAAGTGCCATTCTCATTGTGCTGAATTGGCCTCCTATAACTACAGCTGCTCTTACTAGGTGTGAAATTAAAAATATATATATAATTAAGGAGCTTTTGATATTTCTTACCTTCCTCAGCTGTTTAATGAAATTGGAAAAAACTACACAGGCCCATAGGTGAGGTCAGCTGTATTTTTCTCTGCTCTCTTTCTTGCTTCATTCCTGGCAAGTCCAAGACATTATTGGGATATTTTATTTGATTTTCTTTCTTTCCAGGCAATGCATTATGTACCTATCAAATGGTGTTTGGTAATCAATTCTTGATCTTTCCTGGAGGTCAGTCAATGACACCATCTAAACTGTCATCTCATTTTTTTTTCTTTAAAGAGAATCCATCTATTTCCTTTGAGCACATAGAGATTTCAGATGCAGGTAAGATATTAAACCATTCATGAACAAGATGACATTTTTTCTCATCAAGACTGTCAGCTTCTATAGGAAGATGAACTTAGTTATTAAAGGAGTCTCTTTCATTTAAAGTTCCAGGTAATATGCTATAATAGCAACTCATCTCACCTCTTCATTGCAAGATCTCTTCATCTCTTAGTTACTTTTATTTTGAGGGTGGAGGGTACGTATGGAGGAGGAAGGATGTTGTGGATTCAGATATGGAGAAACAGAGACTTAAAGTCAGAATTCTGAGGTTCAAATCAGGGAAAATTGTAAATGGCTGTATATTTATGATGCATAGAATACGATATAAATGTGTTGGGAACACCTGCCAGGCATATTAATAGGTTAAAGGTAATATCCTAAAAGTTAATAGGATACAAGTAAAACAATAGTGGAGAAACCTTGAAACTGGCTCAGTGATTGAGCGGATGATTTACAAGGTAAAGGTTTGAAATACTAACATACCTACTGTTTGTGCTCATGCTCAACGTCCATTTACTGAGAGCACAGTCGGTTATATAAAGTTTTATTTCTCCTGCAGATTCTGAATCTGAATTTCAGAGACAGACTTAAGTGTTGTTTTTGGAAGGCTTGGTAAAAACTCCAATAGCTGTTGCATCTTTCTGAATGCTTGTGTGTCGAGTTGGCTGGGGGCCATTTTGAGCTTTTCAAATTAATAATTTGAAAAAGATGCAATGCCTATACATAATGACTTCATCTTGTCTGCAGAAATGATTCAAAACAGCAGTTGCTACGCACAAGTTGGTCTCATTAAGTGAGATTTTGATGCAAGAGCACAGGTACTGGTGTTAGTGCTGCTGTTGGGTAACTACTTAACTGTGGAAATAATGGCAGAGCAGAAGGTGTGAGAAAGCATTAACACTGATCGTGATTCTGCTGAGGGTTTAGTGTCTTCGCTAGATTTTCCCTTTGTTTTCCATTTGGAGCAATGTACTGCACTTTAGCATAATTCCTTAGGGCTTGCAAGAAATGTAATTGCTTTCTTCTTTTTTTTTTCTAGTCAGGAATTTGCTTTAAAGAACATTCTAAGGTTTTTACAAAAATATTTGTAGAGACCCTTATTTCACTCTATTGTCAATTCCATCTCTTTGTTAAAATATCCTGATGAATAGTTTTGATGTGTAAATAACAAACAACAAAAAAGGAAACAAACCAGCAAAACCACACTCCCCCAAAATAAACAAAATAGTGTAAATTATCTGGAAAGAAATACATTTCTTCAGTGAACCATTTTTGACTCTCCAAGTGTAGAGCAATGTGTTGGAACCAGGTCACTGTGTTAGGTACAATAATTAGATGTTCTGAGAAAATGCACAAGGTAAGACATACCCACAGGGGCTATGGGAAGAAGATCAGGTCTAGCTAACACTCACATCAAACTCATGAGGCATTCCCAGCTCTCAGTGCACATTTCAAAAAAGCTAGAAGCTACAAATTTCCAGTGCCCTGAGTTATGACTGAACCCATAGGCATAACCCTTGTCCTACTGAAGTAGACAGTCAGTTGGGAAAGCCATTCTTGTTTTCAGTTTGACTCCACATGGCATATATCCTGCCACTCTGTGTCTTTGATCTGCCCTTTGAACAGAAAATTCAAAGGTGACAACTACGAAGTTGAGTGGGACAGAAAAGTCAGTATCAAAAAAGAGGGGGCTCAAGAAACATTTCCATGACGATAGAAACTGTCGCATGAAATGTTAATCAATGCTGGAAGTGGACCTGGCTCTTCTTAAAAAATATTTTTAAATTGTGATAAAGTATACACAGCATAGAAGTTACCATTTCAACCACTTTTTAGTGCATAGTTTAGTGGCATTAAGTATATTGTGCAACTGCCACCACCACCCGTCTCCAGAACTTTTTCATCTTCCCCAACTAAATTCTGTGCCCATTAAACAATAGCTCCCCAGTGCCCCCAGCCCCTGGCAACCACCATTCTACTTTATGTCCCTGTGATACTTGACTCATCTCGATAGTGCTGCCAACGCTAAGTATTCCTTGACTTCAGGAACTTTGTTGTTTATTTTTAAAACCCATCAGAGAAAATGCACAGCAGCTGGGGAAGGTAAAAACCTCCAGGGATCCATTTGAAAGAATGGTTATGCCAATAATAAAGCTTGTGAAAGGAGCTATCATCCCCGAATGAGACAGGCTCTTGCCCAGGCCAAACTTAACGCAACGTTTCTACTTTGAAATGGCTGGTGATAGAGGGCACATTTATGCTGCAGATGGGAGAGGAATTCAGTCACCTGGGCCAAAGCCAGGGCATGGAAATGGATGTCTCTGGGATCTGGTGTGCAGCTATTACTGAGAGAGGAAGTGTTTGTTCTGGAGTCATTGTGATTGAAGTACCACAGGGCCAATTGGCTTATTTTTCTTGGTTTATCAAATTACCAGACCAAGGTGAGGATTTGGAATGGTTTAAAACACAGAAATGCAGCCTACTTGGACCTCAAACTGGATGTGGTCCCAGTTTGATGAATGAAATGCAATTGTTTTCCCCAGCTCACCCTCTCCATCCCTCCCCAGTGCCCTCACCTCCACGAGAAAAACAAAATCCATTCAAGTTGAAAAATAATTTACATGGACAAAGTAGAGAGTGGAAAAACGAGATTAACAGCCAATCTGTAAAATTCTGACCCAAGGAACAATGCCATCCCCTTAGTGGCAGAAAAGGGCCATTTTACCTGAATCATCTCAATAATTACTTCAGCTCTTCATTTCCCTTTGTCTGTGTGGACAAATTATGTATTTAATACATAAAGTTAAATTATGTCTCTGATCCCAGGGATATCATTCCGGAAAGTCTTGTTCATAATATATATATTTAAAGATTTTAACAAGTGTGCAGAGTTTACACAAAGAGAAGAATAAGCACATAGGGACATGAATTTCCTGCAAAGAAAAAAAAACAACTCTAAACAATTAGTCTATGAGTCCCACTTAAACACGCAGTTAACCATTTGTAGATGTTCTTCAGGGGAACTTTTCACTTACTCAAGGGCATGAGATCCCAAGTACATGGCCAACTAAAGACAGGACATCAATTTCTGTTCCCATGTGCAGTACTGGGAAGCTTCCATCAGGGTTATAGGGAGATCTCTTTTAGGACATGAGAACAGCTGAAGATATGATTTCTTTTCACGTATGGGTATTGCTAAGCACTCAGGGACCATAAAAGGAAAAGAATACATCATAAAAATGAAAGACTTTGGTAGGTTGTTTGACATTACATATTAAATCGTATCACAGCAGAATAAATTTCTTTATCAGATTAGCTGGGAATAGGACAATAGATTGATATGTTTTGAAGTGGGGAAGAAGTCACTCAGAAAGTCACAGGCATGTAGCCAAGGAGGGCGGAAGTCTTTGGGGGATCTACAGTAGGGGGTAGTGCTGAAAGTGGGGAAGGGGATTTAAAAGGGACGATGGGAGGTGGTGAGGTCTCAAAGAGAAGCTGTGCCCCTCCACCACCCCCTTCCAGCCCAGGGCTGTGGCTTTTGGCAATTTTCTACAACGTCATGCTAATTGGACTGGCCCAGCAGGACTAATTCCACAAGGCCACATGAATGGGATAGGCCCAGAGAATTTCCCATGGAGGAAAGTGATTAATTAGAAGCAAACCTGGGAACATAGGGTAGACCCTCACTCTGGGGCCTGGTTGCCTTGGGCCCAGTTTCTTCGGGTCTGAGGTGGGATTCACAAGCAGGGAGGAGAGTTACTAAGCTTCCTTAGGAGAGATGTGGGAGAGCCTCTCTTTTTTGCTCTGCCTTGATGCCCCCCAAAGAGAGGGACTGTGCATACAAGCTGTGGTTCATTAGGGTTAGTCTGATGCCGGCCAAGTGGAACTGAAGCTTCTATTGAAAAAAGAACGTTCCCAGGCCATGTATGGCTGGCTGCCTTCTGGCCACCCCCATAGTATCCAGTTCAACTGGCTGTGGCTAAGGACCTGAGGTTTGACCCTCATAATAACCCATATTGCATGAGTGATAGCAGCTGAGGTAGGAAAACGTTTGTTTAGGCCACTGTCCTCTGAAAGTGTGTGTGTAGCAGCCTTGAGCCTTATTGGACACTGGCCTCAGTCCATCTACCTGTGATATGAAAACTGGATTGCCATTGGCATGTGTGTGAAGAAGGGAAAGTCCAGTATGTGGGTTAAGAGCACAGACTTGAGCATCAGGTAGACCTGGGTTTGAACCTTCCCTCTACCACTTACTTAGTGTACGACCTCGGGCAGCTTAGTAACCATTTCTGTGTCTCAGTCTCCTTATCTGTAAAATGGGAATGATGACTATGCTTGTGTCATGGGATTTGTTGTGAAAATTAAGTGAGATAATGTATGTAAAGCACTGGGTACAGTGCTTGGCCTAAGACCCCGTAGGGTGTGCATTCTTATTACCCTCATTTTATAAGGAAGGAAACTGAAGCTCTGAGAAGATAAACAACTTTGCCCATGGGGCCACCAGGTAGATGTTATTATCGCTTTTTTAACAGAAAGGCTTAGTTACATGCTCAAGATCATAACCTCTTGCCCTCAAAACTGGGTGTGTTGGGATGAAACCAGAGAGGACAACATTGTAAAACTCTGACCTTCACACAAACGCCCACAAACAGGAGGAAAAGATCCCTCTTCTGCTTTTCCACAAGGAGCCATGGAAACTGAGTCCAGGCCCCCTTATTCACAGGAGCGGGACACAGGGAAGAGAAGAGCAGAGAGCATGAGGAATTCTAGGAAATAGGCCCGATTCTCAAGAATAACACAGAGCCTGTCTTTAAACATGGGCTTATTTATTCAACAGGAAATGTTCATTCTGGACAATAAATGATTAGATAGGCATCAAATACATTCAATAATAGATAATTCTTCACCCCTGTTTGAAACTTCAAATCATTAACTTGTTTCTTTTTCTATTCAAACAAGACAAGTGATTTTGTTTGTTTGTTTAACTGAATCAACTGGTTGTTTCAACATCCTTATAAAAAGCCAAATTCTGCATCTCCACATGGCTTTTGTATTGACTGTCAGGACATAGGCCCAGTTACTGAAGCTCAGATAGAGCTTCCACACTGAATTAGATCCTCCCTCCCAACACCCCCCATTGAGTTGACCACTTCTTTCACTAGACCAACTAAATCAGCACTTGCTTTAAATGCAATCTTTTTTCTTTTTTGCGGTACGCGGGCCTCTCACTGCTGTGGCCTCTCCCGTTGTGGAGCACAGGCTCCAGACGCGGAGGCTCAGCAGCCATGGCTCACGGGCCCAGCCGCTCCGCGGCATGTGGGATCTTCCCGGACCGGGGCACTGAACCCGTGACCCCTGCATCGGCAGGCGGACTCTCAACCACTGCGCCACCAGGGAAGCCCAATGCAATCATTTTTTGCCCACACCTTTCATAGCCATGAATAATCAGCATCTCAATATCTCATATAGTCTATCAGCAAAATAGGAAAATTAAATTCCCTTCTTTACTTTTTATTTCAAGATAATGTTGGGAAAATTAATGGGATATGTAACACAATTTTAAAACTGTAAATTCACTTCCCTAAATATGTTCCCACTATTACTTTATAATAGACAGGTATTAGTGTATGGTTTAACAGTGGTACCCAATGCTTGTTCTGTTGATTTTCTTCTGCAGCCGGTGCACCGAAGTACAAAGTGTTACATACACATGCAGCTTATTTTTGTCCTCTGTTGGGGAGAGAATCCTAGATAGAGCTATTTAATCTTGAGATTGGAAAAGATCTGAAAAGTGACATTGATGGAATATGAGTGTGTAAGTCCTTTCAGCTTTCTGAACAAGAGACCAAATAAATGCGAAGCATTCAATTTCTAAATAAACCCTGATACAACAAACATTTCCCAAATATTTAGCACAGTGCCTAGAAAAATGTATATATTTATTAGTTTATAAATGCCACAGAAGAGAATCCTTGGGTATATGATGCTAGCCATCTATAAAACATTAAAATAAGGCACGTTTGCAAAATGGCGTAGTGTACTGAATACTGTCATTTATTTCCTCACTATAATATGTATATACTTTATATTTCGGAAAGAACATTCAGAGAAACTGTTCTTTCTCTAAGTTGTATTTAGAGTAATATTTTTCTTATTAGACCTGCAACTTGCTGAGAAGTTGTCAGAAAACATTACAATTCGTCCTTCATCTTAAACACCTCCTTCGGATCAGCATGTGAGCCGAGCCCACAGAGAGCTCTCCCACGTGCAAGGTGCCTTCCTGTCTCCTGCAGCCCTCACCCACATGCCTCAGCACTGCTGTGCTAACTGCTTAAGGCAGTGGGCTCGCATTTCTCCAAACAGATTATAATCTCCTTGATGCAGAACAAGCCTAAAAGAGGCTTTCAACCCATAGTTTGCTTTCCTCTCTTGCAGCCCAGAGCATGGAGCTGGGCACATAGGAGGTGCCCAGTGAGTCTTTATTCATTGATTGCTCTGCAAAGGACAGAGAAAGATGCCTTCTTCCTCTGTGAGACATGAAAAATATTTTCTCAGTAAATACATCCTGATAAAGAGTAGTGTTAGGTGGAAATAAAACAACAGAGAATGGGGTCTGTAGTTTGTGGTTTAACCTTTTTCCTGTGAGATGTTTAAACATATTTTCCCAAACATTAAAGGCTTAAAATGCGGTTTCAAGTCTTATCCAACATGTAACTTATGGGATTGAAGTCTGTCCTTCCTGTCTACCCCCTTAATATCCCTTTTCCACCCCTGACCTTGTTCTTAACTTGAGAGGACGCTTTTTCTTTTCTATGCTCTATCCTTGTCAGGTAACCATCTTCCTGACTCTTGGTTTATTCTTGTTTTACAACAAGACACTATCAGTAAGACCTTCCTCAGAATCCATACAAATACCAATATTTCAAGGAAAATTAAGATTTTCCCTAGTGTAATATTAATACATTTCCATTACAGAAAAATGTGAAAGTCAAAACATGGAAAGAAAGAAAATAAAAGTTACCACCCTACACTCCAGAGGTAACAGCTGCTCATATTTGGCATATGTCATTCTACTTCCCAGTGTATATTTTGAGCATTTTAATGCATTTTTTCTGTTTTACAAAATTAGAATCACACTACACATATTATATAAAGACACTTCCTCAAAACATTACATATTTTTCTACCACAGTGACTCTAAACCTTTGCTATGCCCAAGAACCACCTGAGAAGGATGTTCAACTGCCCATTCCTAGTTCTTTTGCCCAGAGACCCTGAACCAAGGAGTTTAAAGTAAATTCAGGAATCTGTAATTTTCATAGGCACTCCTAGCTTTCCCAAACCATACCCTTCTTTCTCAAACCATACTTTAAGAAATATGGTTCTATTCTACAACATAATTTTTCATGGCTGCATAGTATCCCTTTGGGCAGATGAATACATATTCCATAATTTATACTATCTTAAAAATTCTTATTTTAGGAGTCGCACACACACACGGAATGAAGTAGAGTGGTATGAGGAAAAGAAGGATCTTGAACCCCCCAAAACTGAAATTTTTAATGTTGAAATTATTTTATATGTTGGTTTGATCTGCTCATAGTATCATTTTATTCAAACTACTTCCCTGGACAAGTCCCAGAAATGAATATGTTCTCCCTGAATATACAGTGAGGTAATTTCTTGGGTGAATTTGGTTAATAAGAATTACTTTTGTAAAATTTTATAGAAATTAAAAACGCTGTTATAGGGGCTTCCCTGGTGGCGCAGTGGTTGAGAATCTGCCTGCTAATGCAGGGGACACGGGTTTGAGCCCTGGTCTGGGAGGATCCCACATGCCGTGGAGCAACTAGGCCCGTGAGCCACAACTACTGAGCCTGTGCATCTGGAGCCTGTGCTCTGCAACAAGAGAGGCCGTGATAGTGAGAGGCCCGTGCACTGCGATGAAGAGTGGCCCCCGCTTGCCACAACTAGAGAAAGCCCTCGCACAGAAACAGAGACCCAACACAGCAAAAATAAATAAATAGATAAATAAATTCCTACCCCCAACATCTAAAAAAAAAAAAAAATGCTGTTACAAAATCCAAGTGTAGCCCAAATATATTTGCACCAAAAATCTCAAGAAAATTCTGTTGTCCTTACCTCTTTGTGTATCCTAGTTCCTTACCCAGACTGCCTCTGTGTCTTTATCAGCAATACCTCTTTGGATTTCTCCTTATGTATATGCCATTTCTAATCTTTCCAGAACATTCATACTCTTTTTTTTTTTTTTTTTTTTTTTTTGCGGTACGCAGGCCTCTCACTGTTGTGGCCTCTCCCGTTGCGGAGCACAGGCTCCGGACGCGCAGGCCCAGTGGCCACGGTCCACGGGCCCAGCCGCTCCACGGCATGTGGGATCTTCCCAGAACGGGGCACGAACCCGCGTCCCCTGCATCGGCAGGCGAACTCCTAACTACTGCGCCACCAGGGAAGCCCTATACTCTTGACATCTCATTGTCTTATAAACTCTCCCCACCATTCTTTTCTGCCACCAACTGAGTATTCTGTGGGTGGATGCCATCTATAACTTTTCAAAGGATATTAAAAAACCTGACAACATAATGAATGGGTGCTTTAGTTGGGTGAGGTAAGGGAGGATGAGATAACACCAGGAGGATCGGGAATCTGGTTTTCATGGTGAATTAACCAGCTGAACTTTTGTTAACTTTGGTGGCCACCCATATTTAAAGTTAGCAGTGGCAGAACTCTTGAGAACATTGCCTTCCTATAGGACCCAACTGACTGACCTAAACTCTGCTCCTGGTGGAGTTCATTGTTTACATCTGCCTGTTATCACAAGCCTCACAGAGGCAGGCACCATAGGACTGAGGAGGAGCCATAGGAGCTGGCAAGACTAATGAGGGCAGCAGGTATCTGAGAGCACTGTTCATAAGTGATCACATTGCTAGTTTTGTTGTTGTTGTTGTTGTTGTTGTTTTGTGGTACGTGGGCCTCTCACTGTTGTGGCCTCTCCCATTGCGGAGCACAGGCTCTGGACGCGCAGGCTCAGTGGCCATGGCTCATGGGCACAGCCGCTCCGCGGCATGTGGGATCTTCCCGGACCGGGGCACTGAACCCGTGACCCCTGCATCGGCAGGCGGACTCTCAACCACTGCGCCACCAGGGAAGCCCACACATTGCTAGTTTTAATCTTTGTTTTAAGCCCTTCATTTTTAAGCAAATGAGTCTAAGGAAGGAAAACGGTTTATTTACTTTTACTGTGTACAAAGTATTCATCGAGTGTAAATATGCTGTCAAAGAGAAGACTGGAAAGCACACATGAGTCCTGAGATGATCATGATGATGATGATGGTGATGGTGATAGGAAGTTCTAAAGGTTTGAGATGTTTGCACAGTTCATCTGAGAGTCTCCAGCTGCCTCAAGACAGAGGCTCAAAACATTAACCCTAAAAACAGCCTGTAAAGAGACTGGTTTCAAGCATCTTTACATTCCCAGTGATGAAAGCCCATGTGCATGAGCCTTTTCTACAGGACTCCATGGTTACCAGCCCATTTGTATGAGCACAATGGACCATTTACCCTAATGCCAGGCAAGGAAAGAACCAGTCATCCCAGGCATTTTGCACATGACAGAATAACTCTTAAGAGGGTTAAGGAACGCTCATAGACATGGTTAAGGAAACTGTTCAAAGACAGGATGAGGCATAACCAGAATTTGAACCTAGATCTTATTTAGCTGCAAAGTCTCGCTCATCTTTCCATTTCCTCCTTCTGGTTCTTTCCTCTCCGCCTTGACATAGTGGAAAATTAATGCTTTGTCACTGTCCGTTGCATTTTTCTTCTTCTTTTTGTAACAACACCCTGGGTTATTTTTAGGGAATTACCTTTTCCCACTTAATACAAGCTAGTGGGACTATTAATTAAGATGACTTTGTCTAGGCCAGTAAGGTACTTCCTACACAAAATTTAAACTGCTTTGTGAGCAAAGCAATAAAAAGAATGGGAAACAACTGGTCTCCATTCATTCCAGTTATTGTTCCCCAAACCCTCTGGAGTTATGGGGTTCTTGCTCTTTCCACGCCAGGTTCTGTACCCTTTTGACAGTTCTCTGAACTCCCTGAGATCCTTCCAGTAATAGAGTGAGTCAGTTTCTGTTGCTTGCAAACCAGAATTTGAAACTTAAACTTACTTGCAACTCTGAACATGTTAAAGAATGTTTTCTAAACTCACCTGATCTTAAGATTAGTCTAGAACAGTTATAAAAAATACAGATTTGGGGGTTCCACCTTAGGTCCACTAAGGCAGCATTTCCAGGAGTGAGGCCTAAGAAAAATGTTCCAGTATGCTCTCCAAGTAATCTGTTCTTTCCTCGAAAAATAAATTTAATTTTTGACCTTTTTCTCCCTGATTTCTAATTTTAATCCATCTTCTGTGTGGGTCCCTTTCCCTATGCTCTCAATTTGCAAATGATACCATGCTGTACCTGTCTGTCTACTTCTTACTTTCCTCACTCACTACATTTTTGAGATATATTTGTATCAATGTGCTGCATAGAATTTTATGATTTGCGTATATTGCATTTTGTTTATTCATTCCCCTATCGGTGGGAATTTAACTGTTCCCATTTTTTGCTAGTACAAACAATGTTATAACAGACATCCTCCTTGGCTATGCCTATGAGAGTATTTCTGTTATATATACCAAGTGTGGAAATGCTGGATTATAAGCATATACACAAAATTTAACTAAATTATTCCAAATTGCTTTCCACTAAATTGCACAATTTACTATAAGGGCATGAAGTTTACTGTTTCCTCCACAACCTTGATGGTGCTTAATATTATCCAACATGATTTTTGTTTTAAATTTTGCCAATCTTGTAGACAGTAATGAGATGTCATCATTCTAATTTGCCTTCCTCTGGTTATTGAGTATTTCTTTATATGTTTATTAGTCATCCAGGCTTACCTGCTATACCTACTCACATTCTTTGCACATTTCTTTTGGGTTTCCTCTTATAACAGATTATATTTTCTAAAAATGGCCTTAGTAATATTTTCCATTCCACATTCACTTCCAGAACTTTGTCATTTTCCATCAAGATAACAGAGTCTACTTCCGCTTCCATAAATCTAGGTAGAACTTTGTAACTACCTCAGTGAATAGAATGTGGTGGAAAGCATTGCATGACTTTTGAAGCTGGGTCATAAAAAGTAATACAGCTTCTCTCTCTCTTTCTCCTCCCCTCCTCTCTTTTTCTTTCTCTGTCTCTTCTTGCCCTTGAAATCCGGCCACCATATTGGAGGAAGCCTAGACCACATGACAAAACAGTATTAGATGTACCCACCTACCTCTCTAGCTAAGCATTCACCTGCTTGCCAGTGGTGACACACATGAGTTGCTGAGCCTTTAGGACAGGGTTCAGAAAGCATTTTCTTTTCCTTTTAAAGATTTATTTATTTAATTTATTTTTGGCTGTGTCGGATCTTAGTTGTGGCACGGGGCATCTTTGTTGAGGCATGCGGGATCTTTCATTGTGATGTGCGGGTTTTCTCTTCTCTAGTTGTGACGTGCAGACTCCAGAGCACGTGGGCTCTGTAGTTTGTGGCACGCGGGCTCTAGTTGAGGAGCACGAGCTCAGTAATTGTGGCACATGGGCTTAGTTGCCCCACGGCATGTGAGATCTTAGTCCCCTGATCAGGGATCGAACCCTCATCCCCTGCATTTCAAGGTGGATTCTTTACCACTGGACCACCAGGGAGGTCTCTAGGAAACATTTTCTTAAAGAGCCAAATAGTAAATATTTAAACCATTTTTGGTTCATGGACCACACAAAAACTGTCAGTATTTGGCCTTCTAGGCTGTAGCTTGCTCTCCTCACACTGCAGCTAAAAGTGAGTAGAGCAGATGGGCTGTCCCCACTGAGCCCTCCCCAGACTGCAAATCCATGAACAAAACAAATGTACTGTTTGAAAATTTGGGAGTAATTTGTTTTGTAACCATGGTAACTATAAAACTTGGGGGGGGGTTCTTACTGATATTTAGAAGTTCTTTATCTGTTCTAGATACTAA
Organism: Tursiops truncatus; assembly: GCF_011762595.2. Lineage (NCBI taxonomy): Eukaryota > Metazoa > Chordata > Mammalia > Artiodactyla > Delphinidae > Tursiops > Tursiops truncatus. Next base: position 55,446,485 of record NC_047042.1, read on the forward strand.
TCATTTGTTAGTTTTACATATTGTTAATTTCTTCAAACAATTTGTTAATTTTATCTATGATGCTCTTCCTTAAAGTAGAAATCTTCATTTTTAGGTTATCAAAATATCAATTACTAGCTGTATAATATTGGGAACATTGTTTTAGTTTCTTTACCTATTAAATGGGTGTAATAATAGTACTTAGTTTATAGGGTTGCTATGCCAATTAAATAAAAGGATGACTGTGAAGCACATAGAACACTGCCTGGCATATACTAACTGCTATCAAAGGGTTGAAAAGGAATAAATAATTTCTCTTTATATCATGTCTTTTTGTGTCTTATTTAAGAAACCTTTCCACTTCTTGTGCTCTCCATATCTACTTTTGGTAAAAAGTTTATACTAACCTCGAAAAAATTTATTGGACACCTTTTCTCTTTTTCTTTTCTCCAGAATGTCTTTTGTCTTACTGTTCCTTAAAAATTTGATAAACCTCACCAATAAAAATACTTTGTGTGAAAGTTGTAAGGCGTAGAGGGATAATTACTGTTTCAGTCTTTGTAAATGGTATCAGTTTGTTCAACTTTTCTGTTTCTTTAGGGTCAATTTTAGCATGTTATATATTTCTTGAAAATTTGCATTTGCATCTACGTTGTAAAATTAATTGGTGTATAGTTATTCATAATAATCCTCTTGTAAGACTTTAAAAATTTCTGCTTTGAGGTTGTCTCTTTTTCTTTTCATATTTTGTTTGTGTTTTTCCTCTTTCTCGTGATCAATTTTACTGTAAGCTTTTGTAAGCATATTAGTGTTTTCAGAGTCAACTTTTATTTTAATCATTTAAATTTTTTAAGTTCTCTCATTTCATTGATTTCCACCATTATCTTTATTTGCTTCCTTATGTTTACCCAGTTGCTTGTTCTCTAGCTTTCTTTAGTTGAATAATTAGTTAATTTTTATTTCTTTTTGGTTCATGATAAATATATTCAAATTTATAATTTTTTCCTTTAAGTATCACTTTACCTGATTCCCACAAATATTGGTATATAGTGCCTTCATTTATTTTAATTCTAAGTATTTTACTCTTTCTTGTTTTATATATATATATACGTTTTCATGTCAGAATAATTTTTATTATGGCAATTAAAAACTACTTTCGGGCTTCGTGGTTGCACAGTGGTTAAGAATCTGCCTGCCAATGCAGGGGGCAAGGGTTCGACCCTGGTCTGGGAAAATCCTACATGCCACGGAGCAATTAAGCCTGTGCACCACAACTACTGAGGCTGCACTCTAGAGCCTACAAGCCACAACTACTGAGCCCGTATGCCAAAACTACTGAAGCCCGCATGCCTAGAGCCCGTGCTCTGCAACAAGAGAAGCCACCGCAATGAGAAGCCCACACCCTGCAACGAAGACTAGCCCCCACTCACCACAACTAGAGAAAGGCCCTGCGCAGCAACAAACAGCCAACACAGACAAAAATAAATGAATAAAAATAAATAAATTTTTTTTAAATTAAAAAAAATGCCTAAGAAGCTTTAAAAAAAAAAACTACTTTCAAATCAACTATACTCCAATAAAAATTAATTTACCAAAAAAAACCCCAAAACCTACTTTGATCAAGAATGGCATTTGGCAAACTGCTACATTATTGCGTTGTCCAGTCTCTTGTTTCTCTGTATCTAATAACTCCTTGAATAAAAATGTCCAGGACTTTTTCTTAAAAATCAGATTTTAATTGACATTATACTTTCATAATCATTTGGATTCCAGTACCTTAATTATAACAAAACGGGCACTTGTTTCCAAAACATTTTGTGCTTAAAATTTATTGGTGTGTCAACTTGTGTGTGTATTTATTTATTCTGGTGTTTCTTAGAGAAGTTTTAGGTTAGCAGTAAAATCGAGCAGACAGTACAGAGATTTCCCATATACTCTCTGTCTCCACATATGGACAACCTCTCTCACTATCAACATCCCACATCAAAGTGGTACATTTGTTACAGTAGACGAACATACATTGACACATCATAATCACTAAAGTCCATAGTTCAGTTGATGGTGTACATTCTACAGGTTTTGACAAATGTAATACAATGACATGTATCTACCATTACAGTGTCTTACAGAATAGTTTCACTACCCTAAAATCCTGTGCTCCACCTATTCATCCTCCCTTCCCTCTAACTCCTGGCAACCTCTGATCCTGTAACTGTCTCCATAGTTTTGCCTTTTCCAGAATGTCATGTAGTTGAAATTATACAGTATGTAGCCTTTTGGTGGCGTCTTTCACTTAGCAGTGTGAATTTAAGGTTCCTCCACTCTTTTTATGGCTTGATAGCTCATTTATTTTTATCACTGAATAGTATTCCATTGTCTGGATGTACTGCAGTTTGTTTATCCATTTACCTACTGAAGGTCATCTTGGTTGCTTCCAACTTTTGGCAATTATGATTAAAGCTGCTGTAAACATCTGTGTGCAGGTTTTTGTGTAGACGTAAGTTTTCACTTCATTCAAGGAACTACCAAGGAGCCCATTGCTGGGTCATATGGTAACAGTATGTTTTGTTTTATAAGGAACTGCTAAACTGTCTTCCCAAGTGGCTGTACCATTGCATTCCCACCAGCAATGAATGAGAGTTCTATTGTTCCACATTCTTGCCAGCATTTGGTGGTGTCATTGTTCTGGAGTTTAGCCATTCTAATAGGTGTGTAGTGGTATCTAACTGCTGTTTTAATTAATATGTCCCTAATGATGTATACTTTTTAGCCTCTTTTCATATGCTGATTTGCCATCTGTATATCTTCTTTGGTGAAATGTCTGTTCAGGTGTTTTGCTCATTTTTCAGTTGAGTTGTTTGTTTTCTTATTGTTGAATTTAAGAGTTCTTTGTATATTTTGGATCACAGATATGTCTTTTGCAAATATTTTTTCCCAGTTTACGGCTGGCCTTCTTATTCCTCTGACAGTGCCTTTGCAAGGCAGAAATTTTTAATTTTAGTGAAGTCCAGCTTATCAATTCTTTCTTTCGTGACTTTGGTATTATACCTGAAAAGTCTTTGCAATACTCAAATTTTCTTCTTTGTTATCTTCTAAGAGCTCTATGGTTTTGCATTTTACATTTAGGTCTATAATCCATTTTGAGTTAATTTTTGTGAGGGGTGTAATGTCTATGTCTAGATTCATTTTTTTTTGCACGTGGATGTCTAGTTGTTCCAGCACCACTTGTTGAAGACTCTCTTTTTCTCCATTTTATTGCCTTTGCTCCTTTATCAAAGATCAATTGACTCTATTTATGTGGGTCTATTTCTGAGCTCTATTCTGTTCCACTGATCTGTTTTTCTATTCTCACTATTATGAGATGTATCATGGGTCGGGGAGTGCTCCAAACTTTTGAAAGCAACTTCTATCAGAAGAATAATAAAGGCTGAACATGCACATCAGTATATTTATAGGTATTATTTATTATTTTTAATCTATATTGCTATCATAATAATATTTAAGGAATGTTAGAGAGTTCTACTATTTTCTTCTTGTTCTCTTGCAATTGTATTATAGTATTTTCTTAGATCTGATACTTTTTTTCTAAATTCCTTTAAGCTATTTGTTTTATGAATGTTAATTTAGTTGAAACTAGATTTTATTGTGTCACTCTACGTATATGAATAAATGTTAAACCACTGGGCATTGCAGTATCTGGGGGTAAATATGTACCTGAGAATACCACTGCTAACTTCTCCATGTCAGGGAACCCCCCCCACCCCCCGCCTCTTCTTCCCTCAGGAGACCTCGAGATCCCCATGTAATATGTGAACTGGGAAATGGTGCAAGTGTCAATCCATTTATTAAGTATTAGCAAGATTTAATTTGTTTTTTAGATAAAATATAGAAATTCTAATTATGTTTCTTTCATGCATCCTAAAAAATCATTGTCTTAATCCTAAAGTGCACTCATATTTCTGTGGCTCATACACTTCCCTTTTGAAAACAAACTGAGGCAGTGAGAATACGGGCTTTAGAAATTCACACCAGAGTGTGAATCCTAACCTCACATCTTACTTGCTTTGTGACCTTGGGAAAATTACTTAACCTCTCTGAATTCAGTTTTTGCCATCTGAAAAATGGCAGTAATATTATGTACCTTCCAAGATTGTTGCATAACATATGTGAAAGTGCCTAGGATATAGTAGGCATTCAATAAGTGCCCCTTCCAGTGTGGGTAGCTGGTCTCCTTGGCTATTCCTGAGTTCACATGCTAAAGAATATGGGTTTTTTAAAAAGATAAAATCATGACTCTCACATAAACGTAAAATGAGCATGGGTCAAAGATTTATTTAACTCATTAGTTAATGAGGAGGCCTGTAAGATGTTAAAAACTGTTCAAAGGAGAATTAAAAGAACACATATATATAGTCAGATAAAGATGCTGAAATGAATTTACATATAAATGTTAAAATGGTCAGTGTTTACAGGCAATATCAACGGCATCTCTATAGGACACAATTTGTATTTTTATGAGCAAATATTGGGGAGTCTGCTGGCCCTTACCTGGGTATGCCTTTCCTGTGCTTGGCCTAGAAATTCTTTTAAGTGAGTAAGCTCCAGGTAATTGTAGGGCTCATGTCACTTGTTTTTTGTCTCTCAGACATCATTGCCCTTCATTGCCTGATTTCCAGTGTCTTGAAAACTTTTGATTTGATATAGTGTGTCTGTTTTGTTGTTGTTGGTGGTGGTGGTGGTGATGGTGGTGGTGGTGATGCTGGTGGAGTGTGTGTGTGTGTGCGTTGTTTCAGGCAGGAGGGTAAACCTGGTTCCTGTATTCCATCTCATTTGGAAGTGAAAGGCTGCTTCATTCATTCTGAATGCTATATAGTGTTCTCTTGTGTGACTGTCTACAAGCTGGCCATTGCCTCTCCCATCCGTAAACATCTGGGTTTGTATCCAGGTTTTGCTAGTGTCAGAAGTGTACATGTACGTGTACATTGCTGTACATGCTTCCTGGTGTATTTGTGGTAGAGTTTCCCGTGAGTTAGACCTAGTAGTGCTCAAAGATTTGGAGCCCTGGTTTAGGGTGGGAGGTCTAGAGCCAGGAATTTGGCCTGTGGATATTCTGCAGAAAACCTCTCATCTTCTCTCTGGAGCAGCCTCTCCAGCCAGGGCTGCATCCTACAAGGAGGGCTTTTAACTAATCATCCTGCTGAGAGACTAACTGTCCTGGTAGTTGAGGTATCTACCAACAGCCAAGTCTGGAGGACTTCCCCCACCCCCCCCCGACAGGGAATCTTCTCAAGAGTCTCCTCCAGTGTCATTGGGATTGCTTTGCTTTTCCTGGTGCAGGATGGGGACTGCTCATAAAGCAACTTTACCACACACAGAGACTTCTTGCTCCACCTTGCCTGTCTAATTTCTTCCTCTGGCTCTTCCAGACATGGAGGGCAGGGGTGGACTAGGGAGCTCTGGGATCAGAAATTTGGCCTCAAATTTTGTCTGGCACCCTTTGTTGAAATCTGACACACAAGCGATAGACTAACCTTGTGTGGGTTCAGTATTTCTAAATATTTGAGAACAAATAATAACAACAATCATTTAATTTTAGCTTTCATCTTCCTGTTCCTCTTTCTTGTTTACTTAAACATGTGGCCTGCAGACAGCTGGCAGGCTCACAAACAGAAAATGAAGATTGACTAGTTCTGATTGCCCCAGGGTTACGTCCTTCGTGAAGTCCTATGAGGAAGTCCTAACTGTCCCTAGCTGTCCCTAGCTGGCCTTTGCTGGAAAACAGTTAGAAATCCTTTACACTAGCTAACACCTAGTATGAACTTTGCTCTCCCTCACCAAATCCCAGTGTACTCCTTTCCACCCACAAACCACTTGAAGTAGAGTAGTGACAGTGATCCTGAGTTTCACTACTTACCAGCTGTGTGACCTTAAGCAATGTTTAAACATTTCCCCATCTATATAATGGGTATACTAATTATTCCTATCTCATAGTAATTTTTGGAAAGATTAAACGAGATAGCTCCTGTGAGTACTTAGTAGAATGGTGGAATGTTTTAAGCACTCAGTAAAGATTAGCTTAGTGATTCTCAGCTGGGGTCAGTTTTGCTTCCAGGGGGTATCTGACAATATCTAAAAACATTTTAAGTTGTCACATCTTGGGGAGGGGGTGCTACTGGCATCTCATGGATAGAGTCCAGATGTGCTACTAAACATCCTACAATGCACAGGACAGTCCTCCCTCTAAAAACAAAAAGAATTATCCTGTCCAAATATCAACAGTGCTGAGGTTGAGAAACCCTGGGTTAGCTGTACACATATTATTATTCCTGTGGACATAATACCTCTTTAGTCTGGATTGCATCCTGGAGACCTAGAACACTAGATATGGAAGAGATACGAGAAATCAAATCCTATCGTCAGGTGAGTAAGTTACGAAAACAAGTGGATGCTCTTGGATGTGGGATCAACTTGTACATATGTTGATCATAATTTCTTAGTCATCCTATAATGTGTACTCAGCTTACTATTTAAGAAAGAAGAATCTAAGCTACCATGTATACATTAGCTCTCTTTATTCCTTTGATCTTAGAAGATAAACTATTGAGTCTCTAGGCTTCACTTTTTTCAATGAATCATGTTTATAATTTTTTCCCTTAAAAAAACAGCGTTATACAGACTCGTTATTTAAAGAATTGCAATTAACCATTCTTCTTGACTCTGCTGTGGGTCTGATTTCATTGAAAGTTAGACCAGACTCTATTGTCAGTTCAGCGTGGTGAGGCTGCCAGTGCCTTGAAAACTTTGTAGTCAGTTCAGTTCATTGAGCACCATCCATTTACCCAAACCAAGCTGGGTGCTAGAGAGATGGTAATGGAGATGAATATATGACACCAGTCTACTGGGGAAGTTGGAGACTGTACAATTAATTACCAGTGTGTTAAGTGTTATGAGAGGGGACAGATAACACAGAAATTTAATGGAGTCCTGGAGGTGCAGGAATACTTGCTAAGGAAGTGACATTTATGCTTGTCACATGAAGGATGAGTCAGGTAAGAGCCTACAGAGATTGGAGTTAAGGGAAGAATTGAAACGCATATGATTAGGGGGTGTACTTGTTATAACATCTCGATTTAGAGTTTGCCATGTGGTTGTATAGTTTAGAGCACAGAAGAGGAAACCCTCTTGTACACACATCTGGCTCTGCACAAGTTTAGATAATATTTTACGTTCAATGAAAAATCATTCTACTATTAGCTGTTCTCTGAAAAGAATTTTACAACCTAGCAAAATAAGAACTAATTATGCACTCTTCTGCCTTTCAAAGTCCTCAAATGTTAAATGTCTTACATCTTCCTTCTGATGGGCTGCTTGTTTTGCTTATTTTGTTCAGCATAAATCAGAGCTAACACAATCCCATTTTTAATAGCTCTCTTTCAAAGTCTGTTGATATGCCAGTTGGTATGAACCATCCTAAATGTCCTCCCTCATGGGCAAGACCCATCTGTCAAGATCTACAAGATGATATTTCCTGCTTATAGGAGACATTGATGTGGAGCTGAGTGCCCTGTCAAGGAGAAAACTGCTAAAGCTGCATGCTAATACACCAATGCCCTGCAATCTCATCTTTCAGAATAGTCAGAAAATCACAGATGCCATAGACCCACAATTGGTAATTAAAAGCAGTTCCTCCTGGTCTGACATAGAGGTAAGGTTTGCCCATGAGTGCAGGGTTGCCAAATTTAACAAATACAAATATAAGACAAATTATTTTTTAGTCTAAAAACACCACACATTTGTTATTTATCTGAAAGTCTTTGCTTGAAGAGCATTGTGAAATGTTAGACGAGCTTTTGTCCATTTATTCACATTTGTGTCATTGCTCACATGTCATTTTCTCAGTGATGCCTCCCCTGACCACCCTATTTAAAATTCGGTGACTCCCAATGTCTCTTTCTTGCCTTTCTTCCCTCTACAGTACATCAAATTATTTACGTATTTTGCTTATTGACTGTCTTCTCCCCTTGTAGGTAAGCTCGAAGTCATGGATTTTGGTCTATTTTATTCACTGCAGTATCCTCAGGACCAAGAACAGGCCAGGTCATATGGGAGGTACTCAGTAAGTAGCTGTTGAAATCATTCATTCATTACTTTGTAAATGATTGTGGTTAGAAGCATAGACTCTAGAGACCCCTTGACTTGGATTTGAATTCTGACTCTAGAATATATCTGACATCTGTGATGTCACATGAGTTGTATCACTTTCTGTACATCAGTTTTCTCCTCTGGAAAGTGGATATAGAATAGTACCTCTTGGATGGATGTGCTAAGAAAAAGATAATGCCTATAAAGTCCCCAGCACAGGCCTGGAACACTGTAAGCATTTAATAAATGGAACTATTATCCATTTAACAAATATTTGTTGAGCATCCTTTCTATCTCTCAGAATGTTCTGGATGTTGGGAGGATCTCAGTGAGCAACACATGGTCTCTGACCTTAAAGAGATAAGAACCTAATGAGAAAATAAGCAGGAAACTGTCATAGGTCATAATGAATGCTGTAGCAGTGGTAGCAAAATGATCTATGGGAGCATTAGGAGGGCACCTGACTCAGAGATGGGTGGTGGGAAGAGTCAGAAAAAGTCCATGGAGGAATTGTTACCTATTTAAAAATAATATGTCTAGTTAACCAGAAGCAGATGAGATGGGGATGGGTAGGGTAGAGAAAATATTCCAAGAAGAGGGAACAGTGGATATCAGAGTCCAGAAGAAAGAACGAGCACTTGACTTACATGTTGGGGGAGGGCAAGCAGGGCAGTGTGGCTGGATCACAGAAAGAAGCATGAGGAAGAAGAAGATGATGAGCCTGGGGACCAGCGGGTCAGATCATGAAGGATCTTATAAGCTTGTCAAGGAGTTTAGACTCTAACCTGGGGACAGAGGGCCATTGAGGCCAAGATTTACATTTTAAGAAGATACCTCTATCTGGAGTACTGCATTTGGGAGATTGAAAGTAAAAGGGAAGACAGTAAGGAGGTTTGGGAAATGGTTCAGATACAACAGGATGGGGATCTGAAAGTTCCTTGGAATGGGAAGAAGTGTCTTAGATGATAATTAGAAGGTAGAATAGAGAGGACTTGAGCATTGGTTTTCTCATTGGATCTTACAATAACTTTGTAAGAATCTCTGTTTTCTGTGGATATTTTTCCTTACAATGCCATTGTCTGATTTTGTTATCTGATTTTGGTATAACGCTGACCTCAGAAAAAGTTGAGAAATATTCTGTCATCTTGAATTTACTGGAGGAATTTGTATAGAATTGTCATTATTTCTCCTTTAAACGTTTGGTAGAATTCATCTGGGCTTGGAGTTTTCTTTGTGGGAAGGATTTTAACTACTAATATGATTTCTTTAATAGATCTGGATTATTCAATTTATTTATTTCTTTTTGAGGGAGCTTTGATGGTTTGTGTTTTTTAAAGAATTTGTTCATTTTAGCTAAGTTGTCAAGTTTACATGTATAATGATGTTCATGACATTCCCTTGTTATCATTTTAATATCTGTAGAATAGTGTCACTTTCTCATTCCTGATATTGATACTTTGTTCTTTGTCTTTGTGTCATGATCATTGTAGCTAGAAGTTTATTAGCTTTATTGATCTTCTCAAAGAATCAGTTTTTTTCATTGATTTACTCTACTTTTTTGTGTTTCATTCAATTGATTTCCACTTGATTATAATTATTTCTTTTGTTCTGATTACTTTGATTTAATTTGCTCTTTTTTTCTAGTTTCTTAAAGTAGAAGCTGAGGTAATTGATTTGAGACTTTTCTTTTTTTCTAATAAAGGCATGTATTGTCATATATTTCCCTGCAAGTACTACTTCAGCTGCTTTCCACAAATTCTGATATACTATGTTTTCATTTTCATTCAATTGAAAAAACTTTGTGTATGCTCTTTTCATTTATTTTATGACACATGGGTTACTTAGAAATGTGTTGTTTGACTTACAAATATTTGGGGATTTTCCTGATATTGTTCTGTTATTTATTTCTAAAGTAATATTATTGTGGTCAGAAAAAACCCTTTGTATAACAGAATTATTCTAAATTTATTAATACTTGTTTTATGTAACAGATTATGGTCTTAGTAAATGTCTATGTAAACTTAAAAAGAATGCATATTCTGTTATTGTTGGGTGGAGTGTCCTACAGATGTTAGGGTCAAGTTGGTTGATAGTTTTGTTCAACCTTTTATATACTTGTTAATTTTCTGTATAGTTTTTCTATCCATTATTGAGAGCGGGATATTGCATCGCCAACTAGTATTGTTATATTATCTATTTCTGCCTTCAATTCTGTCACTTTTTGTTTCCTGTATTTTCAGGCTTTGATGTTAGGTGCATGTATGTATAAATTATTTTATCTTCCTGATGAACTGACCTTTTTATCATTCTAAAACATCCCTCTTTGTTTCTAGCAATTTTTTCATCTTTTACTCTATTTTTTCTTTTATTAATATAGCCACTCCAGCCACTGCATTGGAACATCTGAAACACAGTTATTATAACTTTTAATGTCCTTGTCTGCTGTTTCTAAAATCTGTGCTAGTTTCTTGTCAGTTTCTATTGATTGATTATCCTCTTAATTATAAGTAGTGCTTTTCTGCTTCTTTGCAGACCTAATTTTTTATTATAAATCATACATTATCTATCTCTATTTATCTGTCTATCTATCTATCTATCTATCTATTATACATTTTACCTTGCTGGGTAGAGGATATTTTTGTATTCTTATGAATAATCTTGGGCATAGTTCTTGGATACAGCTAAGTTACTTGGAAACAGTTTGATCCTTTTGGGTCTTGCTTTTATGATTTGTTAAACAGGTCCAGAGCAATGCTCAGTCGAGGTCTAATTATCCCCTACTGCTGAGGCAAGACTCAACCCCATGCCCCTTGAATTATAGGTTCTCCAGTCTGGTTGGTGGTAGCAGGCACTACCTCAGCCTTGTGTGAGACCAGGGCACTATTCCCTCTTACTCTTTTGGATAGTTCTTTCCCCAGCATAAGATACTTTCCTCACATGTATGCACTGACCTGTACTCTAATTGAATACTCAACAGGGACTTGGCCATGTATCTCTAGGATTCTTCGTGCACATCTCTCATTTGCAGTATTCTGTCCTGCAAACAATACTCTCCTTGGACTCTCAGCTCAACTCAGGGAGTCCCTTGGACTCTTCTTGGGTTACATCTTTCCTGGACCATTATCTAGAAGCTTTCTCAATGCAGAAAGCAGTGGCGATAATAGGACTCACCTCTTTTTTCCCCTATCTCTCAGGGAATACTGTCCTTTGTTGCCTGATGTCCACTGCCATAATAACCATTGTTTCATACATTTTGTCTTTTTTGGAGGAGAGGGAGTTTTAGGCAGGGGGTAAGTCTGGCCCCCTGTTACTCCATCTTGGCTGAAAGTAGAAGTGCCTCCTATATTATCTGAAAGCTGAAAAATTAAATTATTTTACTCATAATTTAATATTTACCTGTAAAAGATAAGAATACTTTACAAATATACAATCACAATACCATTTTCTCACCTTTTAAAAACTGATGATGATTTTTAAAATGTACCTTATTCAATTATCTCATAAATGTCACTTTATTTTCACCATTTGTTTGCTTGAATCAAGATCCAAATAAGGTCCACACCTGGGTTTTGTTGGTGCACATCTTAAGTCTCTTTTAATTTATAGGTTACCCCTCCATCTCCCTCTTCTCTCTCCATACCTCACTCTCTCCTTGTTTATTTTTTCAGGAACCAGTCTTCGCCTTGTAGAGTTTTTGCTACAGTTGTGATTTTGCTAACTGCACCGCCATATTTCTCCAGGCTTTATTTCCTACAAATTATTAATAGATCTAGGAGCTTGATAAGGTCCAGGCTCCATGTCATTTTAAAATGTGCTTTATTAGCTCTTTATATTTGAGCTAATTTTCATTAAGTTCCTGAGAAGGTCACAGAAAGAGACATGCCTTTGTGAATCTGTTTTTTTATTTACCACAACTAACCTTGGATCACTTAGTCATCTCTAAAAGAAGCTATTGGAATCAGTGAAAAAGTTAATACAGGGAAAGAGATAGCCCAGAAAATTTACAAATATACTGAGCTAAAATTCTGAGCTGAATGCCCTAGAAAGGACATAGCAAGGAAAACTGGATATGGCTGAATTGAGGCTGGTCTGTGAATTTAATTTCAGATTTTATTATCTTAATTTACACATTCATAAAAATGAAATAGGTCATTATCAAGCACTTAATTTTCAGTGTAAGCCATAAAAATGTGTACACATATAATACAGCCTGAATTATAGTTAAGACTTTCATTCCAGTCTCCAGTGATTTGGCACCTATAGGATAAGACTGTGGTGAAAAATGTTATTAGTCTTCTTCCTTCACTCACCCACTTATTCTATTATATAATTAGTAATTTAGTCATATATCCATTCATGAATGAAAGTGGCAGACACAGGACATACACTGATTTGCTTTGAAGGCCTCAGTCTCAAGGGAAGACGAGTGAAAAACACAAACCACTGACTTATAAAAGAAGGTTATTAAAAATTGCTGTGGGAGTCCAGAGAACGAAGTGACTTTATCTACCATGCAAACTAAGGAAAGATGATCTTTTCTGTGTTTTCTGAATTTTACTACTAAAGGCACATATAACTTTTATCTCCATAAAAGAAAAAGTTTTAAATCTGTTTGCAGTAGATGCTCTCAAAGTTACTTTCTAGTCCTAACATTTTTTCACATTCTGAGTTCTGGGACCTCTGAGGTGGATTCTGTTGGTCAGGGTGACAATGTCAGCCCAGGGATATAATTATTTGCAGGAATGGTTGTGATTCAGGATAGTTAAGAGAGGTAAAAACAAGCAAAAGGTCACAAAAGCCAGGGATGAGATGCGAAGAGAGCATGAGCCAGATCTTAAAACCCCATCAGTAAGCAGACTGGGCTCTGGGAGACACCAAATTCAGGGGCATAAATACAAGAGTCATAATTTGTATGTGTTTCTGAGATCAAAGTCTATAGCTAATATTTATAGAGCACTTACTATATTCCACATACTCTTACATGTTTTCACTTATTAGATCCTTACAAAAACCCTACGGGATAGGTTTTATTATTAGTCCCGTTTATCAAGTGAGGAAACTGAGGTACAGGGAAGGTAGATGAGTCATAGCTAGCATGCGGCAGAACTGAGATTTGAACATCTGATGCAGAAGCTACTCCCTTACTTATATATGAAGGAGGACAAGTCTTAAGAACACTCAGCAAGCTGGAGATTCAGGAGAGCTGATAGTGTAGTTCCAGTCTGGGTCTGGAGGCCTGAGAACCAGGAGAGTTGATGGTGTAAATATGCAGTCTGAAGGCTGGTAGGCTTGAGACCTTAGAAGAGCCGATGTTTCAGTTTGAGACTGAAGGCAGGAAAAAAAATAGTGATGTCCCCAGCTCAAGGCAGTCAGGCAGGAGGCGTTCCCTGTTATCCAGCCTTTTTTATTCAGGCCTTCTACTGAGTGGTTGAGGCCCACCCACATTAGGAAGGGTAATCTGCTCTATTCAGTCTACCAATTCAAATGCCAATCTCATCCAGAAATATCCTCACAGGCACACCCAGAGTAATGTTTGACCAAATATATGACATCCCTTGGCCCAGTCAGTTTGACACATAAAATTAGCCATCACAGGTGGACACAGAATCTTCCACCACATCACTGATATCCAACCACATCCTTCTGTAGTCACACCCTGTGCAGAATTTGTAGTGCTGGATTTGTTTTAGTGGCAAAGGGGGTATAATTTATGGAGCCCATAATTCTACCAGCCACTTCTCAGCCCTCTATGGGCTTATGTCCTCCAGGTGAGCTGACAGTGGTCCTTACCAAAGGATTCACTATAAATTATAGCATCACATTATAGGTTTTATAATTAACCTTGAAATTGTTATTCCAGAAGTCACAGGGGTCATGATTTCATAATTGGTGAGATGGTAGTGGCAACACCTTTCCTCCCAAATTCAGGCACACGAAAGAGATAAGTCAACCTGCAGAAGGTATATGTGTATGGGGATTTTTTATGTGTATGAGCATGACTAGGCTTTCAACTAGCATTTTAGTTTCAGAACATAAACTAGCCTAAGCTGTTCCAAAATCCAGCAGGAGGAGAAGGAACCTCTGTACACTTGAAATAAACTCACTAACTGACATCAGGCTAGGACTGCCCTCTGAAGGGAAGTGCAGGTGATGTAACTACAAGGCAAATAAATTGCAAAACAAAGCTTTGACTCAAGCAAAGACAGAGCATTTTTAAGTGGTGACAAAAAACTGAAACTTTGGAAGGCCTTTGACAAAAGAGTATCTGTTAGTTTTTCTTTTAAGTTAACAGTGGTAGAAGAGAACAGAATAGTAACTCCAAAAGAGAATTGTCTGGATATCAAAGGATTAATAGAAACCTTTGAGAGAATTGACCTCCCAAATGTTTCTGCAAAAATGACCTTCTTAATGATCATGCTGAGAAAGTAGAATATAACTCAAGGAGCTATATGGAAAAATTATACCTCTCCCTCAAAAATAAATAGATACGGTCACAATTGATTATTTGTTCTAAAAATTAGTAGTTGCAATTGTGAGATAAAATTTTATAAATACAGTAAACTTACATTTTATAGTATTTAGTTTTATTTTGAAGACAGGGTCACAATCAAAAATTAAAATTTTGATTCTCATTTTAGGTAGATCTGATTTACTTGGAATTTCTTTTCCTTCACCATCTAATCTTTGATAACAAAATTCTTTCTATCAGCCATGCCCAAGTGGAGACTACATTTGAACATGTGTTACCGTGTTACAGTGACTATGATTATACGTTACTAGAAGTTAAGTGTTTGCTCACATTTTCCAGGCCTCAGAGGTAGCAGTGTCTCTTTCCTCTGTATCCTCCAGGGTCATGTTTTCTTCTTGGTTTACCTCATATATTCTCTGCTGTATTATAGACTTTCCTTCATAGCTTGTATTCTTTGGTTGTCCATTTCTAGATAAGAATAAGTCAGAAGGAAGGCTGCCAAGGTCTCTGTGTGTAGGATGACAGACCACTTTAGGGTAAGATGGTCAGGAGAAGTTCTTTGTACCATGAGCCCTTCTCTTCTAGTCTGGAGCCCCTTGAGACCCACCCTTAACTCCTTCTAATAGTACATGTCCTAGTTATAGTTCTACTCTTCTGAGAAAACAAGCCTGAATCTGGAGTAAAAATGCTGTATGGTTTTATTTGTCTTCTAATCTTGCCTTCTTGTGCTATTATCTCCTTCTTACTGAATACTATTGCTTTTAAGCAATAAAAAAGCTGACTCTAAAGAGTTCTTGTCCAGGCTGTCTCTAATTGGTTATGTGACCCCAGACTGTAATGTAACCCATCGGGACCTCAGGTCCCTGATCTGTAACGTGTATGGACTGGCCTGGATCTCCACCATCACTTTCAGCTTACTAACTCTGTGATCCTAAATGAAATTTGTAAGGCATTTGTATGAGAGATTCTCCATTACAGGTCCCCACTCCAGCTGCTCCAGAGTGGCGTTCGCTGTGTGACCACCCCCCAGCCAGCTTCTCCAGCTCTGCTCTTTGAGCCCTAAGCTTCTGTAAAACTGGAAGCTCCCCTCGCCTTGATGACTGTGCCCTCTTCTTCCTGCTTTCCTACTGATCACTCCCCATTGGCCTACTCCCGGCTTCTTGAAAATGATTCCATCGTGCCAAATAAATTCCAAGGCCAAGTCCTCTCAATTTTTTTTTTATAAGCTTCTTACAAGGGAGAGATTTTTAGCTTCCTGGAGTAGTCAAGAACGTTGCTAATTCACTTTGGCGGGCCTCCCTTTTCCCCAAATCCCTAGCTTGTTTGGACCTTAATAACGGCCCATTGAAAGAATGAATGAAACAAATGAATGTGCAAAATCAATTAAAGAAAATGAGAGCAAATGCCTTTGAACATCATGTATAAGAAATTGGCTAAATTTTTTAAAGAAATCATTATGTACAAAGAGAATGCAGGGAGCAGGTTTAAAAAAAGCCAGACAGGGAAAAATAAGTTCAGATTCCTAAAAGTTCTCTTCCTCTACTTCTCAGAGGTACAGAAAGAAAAGATTGAGACCCACACACATGGCCAGATTGAGACCAGGTGCCAGTTCTAGGGCAGCTTGAAGTGGGTCAAAGCGATATTTGGTTTTGTCAGGACGTCAACAAAACCGTGGAGCAGGTCGGACTGAACTCTTGTTAAGTCATTAATTCCCTCTTTGCTCTCTCCCTTTTATTTTCATGGGTTTAATTGTAAATTATCCCTCTTTCTTCTGGGCTCTGTTTTCTTTTCTTGAGTTTGTTCCGGTGATTACAGCCCCAAAAAAGTACAAATGCTAGATTTCCCCTTGTGAGATTAAAAATGAAAAAAGACCACGATGCTGCATTCAAAATAAACAAGCATTGCTGAAAGCCACCTGGTTATTGCTGTGGTTACTCCTGGTAGGAATTTTTAAAATTGCATCTTTAGGCAAATAGTGCAATAGGTTAAAAATGCCAATAAATTAACTTCAAAGAGTTTTAATTAAGAGGAGGAAAATAAAGAGTCAAATAAACACCTGGATCATTTATATAATCTGATGATCCAAAATAGATACAGCTTCTCTCTGGGATGGTTTGATTTCCCTTGCAAGTTTTGGAACACGTAGTTAGGGACAGGGCAACCTGAGGCTGAAGTCAAAATGATTTTTAGTGCCTGGATGCATATAAGGATGAGACAGCAAACAATTTCCAGAAGAGAAATCATACTGCATTTAGCCTGGCCATCAGTAGGTCCATATAATAACAACATCACTTACACATAACTTTGTTTCAGTGGCTGATATTAAGAAAAATCATTGCTTGCAATATGACACACAGGGCTGTCAAAATCACACATACATGGCCTTTGGTCTGAAAATTATTTTGTTTTTATAGCATCAATTCAGCAGTGAAAAGTTCATAAATTTGTATTAGGAATATGAGGGCCACATTACATCACGAGAAGAAAGCAAAACCCTGTTAGTAAGAAAATGTCGGTCCATCTTCCAAAATCAATGTCTAGGCCCAGCTCATGAGTCAAAGGGAATTTTCTAGAAATCAATGTTGGATATAGCTCATGTTTTGAAAAGATGAGGTCTTCAAAGGGGATTGATTCAATATTTCTGATAAAGGTGGTTGCCCAACCCTCTAAAATGACAGAGTCTTAATTGCATCCATGTAGAAGTTTAAAGCTCTTAGGAGAAAATCAT
This sequence comes from Tursiops truncatus, assembly GCF_011762595.2. Lineage (NCBI taxonomy): Eukaryota > Metazoa > Chordata > Mammalia > Artiodactyla > Delphinidae > Tursiops > Tursiops truncatus. The sequence goes on from NC_047042.1 coordinate 55,463,803, forward strand.
GTTGGACTGAACTGGATAAACTTTGAGGTCCAAAATGGTGAGGTTTATCTCAGTGAGAGAACTGGGTTATTGTTTAGTAAAAGAGAACGATCGGTAGTGTTATCAACCTAATGCAGTAAGTTCTGCTTTTAGGAGAAGTTTGAAAATAAACCAATAAACTGAAACCAATAATTTCCTTGTAAGATAAAAACAAGTAGAACTAAGTCTCAACACCAATATCAGAAAAGTCACTGAGGAGAAGATTTCTATGTGGATATAGCTTTGGGGTTCAGTGAGAAACTAAGGAGCAGCCAGCAGATGAGCAGTGACAATTTGTTGATACTTTGCCTCTCTATCGTGTGCTGAAAAATCTCCTTTTAATAGGATCCAGCAAGAGAATATTTATGTCGAACGCTTCCTGCTCTGCCTCTATGAGGGTTATGAAAGTAGAGAATGGAGAACTTTCTTCTTAGGTTTCTCTTTGTTTTCTTCATTGTTGAGTTGAAACAGCGAAGGGGCAGGAATTGTGATTCTTTTTCATGGAGCAGCTGCTCTTAGGAAGAGCTGAATTTTTAGACTTTAGGTGGAAAATGGGCAGAATCTGCAAAGTAATTGCCCTGGAAATGGAAAAGCTCTCTAGTGCATCAGGAATTCTGGTCCCCACAGCAAGATGAGTCCAAATTTGGCATATGTCTTCTTCACTCACTTCAGAGTCAAGAGACCAAGAAGGAGCCAGACATTTAAGCCCTTCTGACTTAACCGTCTCCTTGTCTTTCCCTTAAAGGACAATCCACAGCTCCTGCAGATCTGACTGGGTGGGCATTTTTCTGACCATCACTATGGAGTGCTCCTGGGGCACATTCCTCCACCTAGCCTCCCTTCTCCCCCATGTGGAATGGATGAAGGGGACACTACAGACAGACTCAAAGCCTTTGTCAGCTTGTGTTCTTGTCTATCACTCGGCAGGGACCCAGCTCACTTACTACTTAGAATCTGTCTTCAACCTGTTAAGTGGCAATGTGCCTTATAAAGACAAGGTTCGGCTCTGGAGGGAGCAGCTTAAGTTGAGCAGCTGCCTTCTGCTATGTGCAGAGTACGTGAGTCATATGGATATAACTGCAACAGGTAGGGGCTGTCTTGATTAGGGGATCCTGAAAGTAGCATAGGGATCAGGAGTCCTTCTGATGCTCACAAGATGACTTACACACGTATCTACAACTTGCCCCTAAGTTCTCTTTTTTAGGAATCAGAGTGTTCCAAAGTTTCCCATTGCCAAACTCCTTTTGCTTCAACTTGAAAGTGATTAAAGATATTTATCTGAGCCAGATAGAACGTAAAGGTGGTGCTGCTGTTGTTGTAGAAACTATGATATCTATTCCATAGGGACTTTAGGCGTATAAGAAAAGAATCTGAGATACTTCCGTTAACCCACTTCCCTTTTTCCTAACAAGAGACCCCCACACATAAACGAAATAGGATGGATGTGGCAGAAAATGGAATTGAAAGAGCGAACACCTCAGTGTAAGGAAACAGACCTCCCTGGTTTAATGACTGGGCAAGAGTTTTCAAGGCAGCCTCTTTTGGAGAAGGACCAGATACTTGTTTCTTGCATCTAATAAGCAGCATCCCATTTGTGAAAACCACACACACTTTTGTTTCTTAGCAGGTAAAAGCACGCTGTGTAGCTAAAATTATTTTCATTTATGCTACATTCTATTGATACAGCTGACCTTTATCTTGAAATATTAGCAGCCCAAGGGCTGTAAGGAATCCATAACCAAAGAAACAGAAACATTCAAATCTAGCCTTGCAATAGTTTTATGCAGGGTAAGAATTAGGGGGAAGAGCAGAGGAAAGAAAGATTCTTTGGTTCCAAAGAGGGCATTGAGTATGACAGCTCCACTCTCCACCTAATGGTTATGCATTAACCAGAACAGAGTTGGTTGTCCTCATTTACCCTTGTCATGGCATCAGGAGAAAATTGTACACTTAGTCTCTACTTTCTCCTACACTGTGCCTTCACCTACACTTACACCTGCACTGCATGCTAATCTCTCAGACTAAAAACATAATGGATCTACTAAACTAAAAATCATATCAGGAACAAATTCAACTTCAGAGGTGAGAGTCTGAGAGAGAATGAGTAGCTGGCTAGGGGAGAAACAGAGCCCAGTCCCTCCATTTCTTGTTCTTTCTCTGTGTGTCAAGTGTACATGGACCTCTAGAGTTTAAAGGATGATAAATAACTTTGTTTTGACTGTTTCTCGAAAGCAGTGCCAAATCCACTGTGCTGCTCCAACAGAGATTCTAACTAATCTGTGCTACAAGCTCAGGAAGGAATGCTCACCTTCCCGGGGCCACCAAGGGAAAGCTGAAGAGGAAGGAGTTGGTGATGTGTCTGTGGAAGGCAACAGGAGACCAGTTGGCCTAGTCCGTTGGGTTCTCTTCCTGCTTTCCTGTGCCAAATACAGTTATTCAAACCTGTTTTTTATTTGATAAAGGCCTTTGGTTTTACAAAGCCATTCACCCAGAAGTTAGTTATGACCCCAAATTGCTATTTTTGATCTGCATTTGTCCATGGGGTGTGTGATTCCTCCAGTGCTTTAGGCTGCAGCAGCTCTTGCTTGCCTAGCCTGTTCTTTAGAGAGACCTTCTTGGTTGTACTTTAGCTCCAGTGATAGCATGGTGAATATTAAACAGTGAGAGTAATAGGAGAGGTAAAAGCAGTTGCCTGAGGGCCCACAGAAGTGTCTGGCCTCCATGGAAATAGGCATTCTCATCTCACACCTCAGCAACCACAGCAATTCTGGAACATGCCTGGAGACCATGGGAGCTATATTTCCTCAAAAGACAAAGATCCTCTGGGGTGCAGGAGCAGGAGTCCCCAGATAAGAACATAATTTCTGGATTCTCAGTAGCACAGTCCATGCTGGGAATACCAATGAGACCAAATGCAGCATTTGTCACAATCCACTGCCCATGTTCAGCCCACACTCCAGAATTAAGACATTTCCCTTTCTCTCTGAATGTGTCACTTCCTAAGCCAGGATGAAATAACTTACCTGGATTTCCAAAGTGCATATCCATGCCATAGCAGCAGGAAAGGTTTGGTGTGGAGCTCACTCTTTACCCTGTCTCTGGATTAACCCTCATATTAAAGGGCACACCTCTCTCTGATGGCACCAATTCACTAAGACCGCATTGGCATCGAAGCCAGTCAGTCCACAAGGGTGAAAGGTCTTTCAACCACATACAAATCACCAGTTATAATAACAAATAATTTAAAAAAGCACAAACATGCCAGATGTGCAAATTCATACCCAGAGACATCTACTAAGATCTAAGAACAGGTGTCAGAGGCTTCGGGTCAGCCTTGCTGGAGGAGAAAGGAGAGCCTTCCTTTCAGGGGGAATGATGTGCATAAAGTAACACGTGGGATTGCTGGTGAAGTTGGTGAATGCTGTGAATGGTAATCAAGATTCACTTGAAAGCGGGCATGATATACAGGATTTCCCTGCTATCGGAAAGTAGAGTGTTCCTACGAAAACTCTCCTAAGCCGAAATGGCATACGGCAAAGAAGCAATTACCTTAGGACACATCTTGTTAACAGGTGCACAAAATAAATCGAGATCAAGCACAGATGCTCACAGACACAGTTCAAAGTGAAGGCAGCCTGATGCTGAGATGCTGAGCGTGGTTCCAGGGGAAGGAGCTTGATGGTGCTGCTCTCACTACTCAGAGTGCCTGCTGCCTCTATAACCACTCACTGCAAAACAAATGCTGACCACTATTTTCACTTTTCACCTGTTTTGGGGAAAGCAAAAATCCTCTTCGGATTTCTTCCTGTTATCGAAAACAAATACTAATGTAAATCTTTAGTAAAATGTGTTTAGTGGTGTAATGTGAACTTCCGAAAAGCGGGGAATAGATTTAGTGATCCAAGGGTTTGAGAGCACAGGCTGTGCTCTCAGAATAGTCCCTGCCTGCCATTTATTAGAGCAGAGCTTTGCTCCTGGGCCAGTTTACTTAACCTCTCTAAGACCTATTTTCTTCATCTGTAAAGCATGACTACTAGGCATACGTACCACAAGGGGTCAGAGGGTACACGTATATGTACATGCAATTTTAGGGTAGAGCCTGGCACAGGGAAGTTCTAAGTGAATATTAGCTGTTAGTTTCAGGACTCAGTATTGTCCAGTGTTTGCCTGGTCCAGGAGTCTTTTCCAGTGGACAGAAGCCAACTAGTAAAGCCTGTTACTTCTGCCATTAGAAGTTCCTGAAGGACTTGGCTAGCTAGAAGCAAAGTAGAACACCTGCATGAGGCTAAAGGGCCACTTCTCAGTAGCCCTCCTATTCAATGTGCAAAAAGAGATTTGTTTTCTAAGCAAAGGCTCAACAATAAACTTACTAGGAGCCAGTATGCTCTCAGAGATGTTAAGTTTTAAAAGTTGACTGATACCATATAAAGCTTCCTTGGAGGGAAGGAATTACATTGATAAGGAAAGATTATTCACTTTGGTTGCTAGCCTTAGCAAAAAAAAGAAAAAGTGCATAATGTACATTTAACTTATCATTTGAAAAGCTCTAATCTACGAGTGATATGAGTGTCTTTAAGCTAATGAAGAATTTGGTCCATAGATGGCCTCTAAGTGATGCTGAATAGTCTCACACTGTCTCTTTTCTGCTTTTATATTGATGCAGGTTTATTATTTCATTCTTTAAGAACTTCAGGTTTATATATACATATATTTTCCCCCTTATATATGTATAGAATAGTCCTTGAAGAATATGCAAGTAACCATTAACATTTGTAACCTCTGACAGGAGGCATGAGGGAGTTTGAGTGGAAAGGAGGTATACTTTTTTCTTTTGTTTACAGCTTTGTACTTTTAACATGTTTTTTGTATGAGATTCAGTTTTTCACTAAGAGAGAATTCATAGAAGGAATTACATGATGGGCCAGATCACAAGGAAGCAAGGAGGACTGTTGGGACCGTGAGGCCCAAATCCCACTACTCCTTGTTGCTTATGGGTTACAGATGTTGAAATCTATGAATAGAAATGGAAAGACTTCAGCCCCCTTTATTTCCAGGCTCAGGTAGACTTAGGTCAGCAGATGTCAACTGCCTTTGGAAACATGATCCAGTAGGTGTGCAAAACACAGAAGCTATGGCAGAAAGCCCCCTGCCCTGGCACACATGGCTTGTTCCTTTAGCCCTTAGGAATCTCCCTGCTTCTACCACTTGCCAGTCAAGCTGTCAGGTCAGAGGAACCTGGATGAGAGGTATGTCACTGCCCCAGTAACTGCTAAGGAAATTGCAAGTTACACATGGTTTGTTGGGAAGGCAGACTTTCTTAACCTTAGGCAAGATGGCTGGGGCAGGGACTCGAGCTGAGTGTGCATCCTGAGAACACAGAGGCTTCTTTTCCTCTAGTGGGCGGCAGAGTTGGGGCCTAGGATGTGGAAGCAGTCTGTAAGCCAAGAGCACCACACAAGTGAAAGGTCTTCCTCTTATAAGGGTTTGGGGGCAATGTAGTGGGAGAGGATCTGGCCCCTATAGAGGAGTTTCCCTGTGAACATCGAAGAATTGACAAGAGGGGTGGTGGGAGGAGGACAAAGGTATAGCTTAGGATGTTGGCTCTTCCTCAGGGGCACTCTCTATGCATTTTCTTTGCTGAGAATCAAATCCAGAGGCTCCAATGATACTGATTCTCATTTTTATCACTGTTTTATTATTCAGGGTCGGCTCAATGCTTCTTCCCTGCCGAAGTCATTTGGGTGAAGATGAAAAGTGTCAGGTTAATATCTTGATGGAGACAAGCCCCTGTCTGTAACCAAAGCCTTGGTGGGCAGATGTGGTGCCAGCTTGCTGTTGTAGCCCTGCCTCCATATGCCATTGTAGCAAGGGCCAAGGCTGTCCCTAACCTGTGGGGCTTGGCATTTCTGGGTGGAAGGGACAGTGGAAAGAGGTCTTCTTTCAGCGTTTCCATCAGGTTAATTCTGGCTGTGCTCAGAGTGCTTAAGAGCAGAGCAGACACGTAGTAGAGATTTTTAATAAACACATTGGAATGAACAATACTGTGCTTGATAAGGTTAGTTCCAGAGGTTCCAGCTGAGTGTCGGTAAGAGGGACAGCTGTGATTGTGACACAGTATGTCACTACTTGCTGACTGTAAACCCAAACCTGGCTCAACCTGAATAGAGAAAGGGAGCATGGAAAACAGGAAAAGCAAATTAAACAGAGAGCATCAAAAGAAACTTATGTGTTAAAAAAAATTATAGGCACTTAATGATCAAGGGCTCCCTGTTGGGTGCCTAGTAATAATAATAATAATGGTAAATAACCGATAAGTATAGGTGCTAAAATTTTTTTCAGAACAGAGGGGGGAAGCTAACATTTATGTATTGAATGTACTGAACAGAGTGATAGAACAGAGGCATCAATTTATGATGTGTGGGTCAAATGCTGCTCAACTGCCTGAATAGTTTAGCAAAAATCTTGTATGTATTTGTAAGGCCTGTAAAACATCTGAGAAGTTTGGTCTAAATGTCTAAAAAACTAAATGCACTTGTAAAAGTTCGGTTATTTTCTAGTACAAAGGGGAAAAAAGGTTTTCAATAGCCTTAGTGAAATCCAAGGAAAAGTTTGCATACCATCTTCATTTCTTCATTCATTAGTGGAGTCTCTGCAGTGAACTTTGCAAGCCAGGATAACTCTATGTTAAGATAGAGAATGTAATCAAGATCACTAATCTTCTTCCATTTGGTCTTAATCATGAGCAATTTATGGGATATTTGTCAGAGTGGGAGCAAAGAGTGCATCACAAAAAACTTTTAAACCCTCCTAGGTGGTAGAAATTGTTAAAGAATTTTGTTTCATTGATACTTCAGATCATGCGAGTTTTAAGAATTAAAGGTTTCTGAGACTATTTATTTGTTTGTCTCCAAATTCATAAAATTACTTTTTTTGCTGATGTGGCCCAGCATCCAAATGCTGAAGGAAAGTTAGAAGAACTCTGAATATCTTTCCTTCCTTTCACATATCAGCCAAGTCAAATGAACGTATGGATGGAGCAGTTAACAACCGAAGGCTGAATTTATTTCCCTACATCCTCAGCTAGGAAAGTCAAATAGCTAGAGAGCTATTTGTCATTGTTGTTTGTTTGCTTTGTTAAACAAGTCACAATTTCAGAAGTGGTTCATAGGCTGGTGTAGGTTTGAGGTTGTATTTAAATTTCTATAGCTCCTCTTGGAGAACAATCTCAGATTTGTCTGAATTATGGAATAACTGGTGGCAAAGTGTCAAGAAGTACTGATAAAGCTAAAAATTTCCACAAAGGAGACACGATGTCCCTGGAATTTTGGATATCAAGCTATGAATCCAAGAACTATCACCAAATGTTGGGCCACAGGGTCCATGTCTGGGCACTGTTTGAGCGCTCTGGGCAAGGATAGTCTCTCATAGAGCCATTGGTCGTGATGAAAATCTGGCATCAGAACTGAGATGCTTCCTGCATGAATATGCCTCCTAATTCTAGAGACCAGTTCTATCTGTTAAATACTAGCTATCACACAAGTTGCAAGTTGCCCACTATTGGGAAAGAGAGAGAGAGAGAGAGGTGCAGAGAGATGAAGGAAGGAAGGAAGGAAAGAAGAAAGAAAAAGGGAGGGAGGGAAGGAAGGCATTTGGTTTTATATTCTTATTCCTATATTTTTTCATTTCAGTTATTTATTATATTCATTTACATTCATCTATTCAACAAATACTTATTGAGAGACTTCCAAATAAAAGTTTATATTGGATATGGATGGGTATATGGGGAGTGGTACAAGAGGGTACAAAGATGAATCAGACATCTTGCCCTCAAAATGCTTATTGTCTAAAAGAGGAGCTTATCAGTCAGCTTTCGATATATTGTGCCGTGGTAACAAACGATCCCCAAATCTCAGTGGAACAACAAAGGATTATTATTATTCATGCGCATATCACATGCAGATCAGCTGGTGTGTTCACTTCATTCTAGGACTCAGCCTGAAGAAGCAGCCTCTATCAGGAGCATGCCACTTACATGTCAGTGGGAAAAGGAGAAAGGAAACCAGGAAAGGGAAAGAGCGCACGATGGCAATTAAAGGTTGTGTTCTTGTCTCATTGGCCAAAGCAAGTCACATGGCAGAGCTTGATGAGAAAGGGACATGAATGTTCTCCCACAAGGAAGTACTGCAAGTTATATGGCCACAGGATGGAATGTCTGATCCTCTTGCAGGGAAGGCAGCAAATAATTGCAAACAATAATGCAGTCTACTACAGGGAGATAAATACACACACACACACACACACACACACACACACACACACACAATGCATCATATATAGGATATGTGCACTCTTTATACAATACATCAGATAGTGGGAAGGGATAGGCATCCCAAATGCAGGGACATTTCCCTGCTTTGCCACTTAGAAACCAGCTATTTGACTTTGGAGAAGGCACTTAAGCTCTCTGAGCCTCAGTTTCTGCACTTGAAAAGTTAGGATAATTTTATAGTTTTGTGGTAAGGGTTCAATTCAAGTTAAATGCTAAGCAGAAAGCCTTGCATATAGTTATCATTTAAAAAATTGCTCCTCCGTATCCTCTTCTTTCACCTTATCTTTCTTGTTATTTCATTTCGGAATAATAGAGAATGCTTTCTGGACAGTGGCATTTAATCTGAGGCTCAAAATTTGGGTTGTATTTAAACAGGCAGCAGAAAGATTAACTCTGCATCTCAGTTTTCCCATTTTTAAAATGGGGATAATAATGATAATTGTGTCTTAGAGTTGGTATGAGGGTTAAATTAGTTAATATAGAGAAACTGATGAGAACAGTGCCTGGCATATTGCAAACCTCATACAAGTATTTGTTAGATACAAATACACAGGTGAAGACTACAAGTGGGCTGGAGGGAGAAAGGGTGTTCAGATTGAGAAGATGAGAAGAGCAAAAGCAAGAACCAGGGAAAGTTTAAGGGATGCACGGGGAACAGAGAATAGATAGGCTTGGTTGTGGTGTTACCAAACCGAACTTGGGTCTGCTCGCCTGCCTTGCGGCAAAGTCGCTTTACAGACACCAGGTTGTGGTGAAGGGAAGTACAGCATTTATTTGCAGGGTGCCAAGCAAGGAGTACAGGCAGCTCATGCTCAAAAGACCCAAACTCCCTGGTGGTTTTCAGGGAAGAGTTTTAAACGCAAATCTGAGGTAAGGGCTGCAGGGAGTGTGCCTTTCTTCTGATTGGTTGGTGTTCCAGGAATCTCAATGATTAGCCTTCTGGTTCTAAACAGTCTGGGGTCTACATGCTTGTGCTCAGCCTGAAGATATCAACCTCCCCCAGGTAGGGGCCTTAGCGCCTGTCGAAGAATACAAAGGTATGAATCAATTATACTATACACATATATGTTATGTATATCCCTTGAGGAGGAGCTAGGACTCTGCTTTATTGCTGCCGTATTTTTTTCTTGACTGCTTTCCCTCTTTTTCTGCATTCCCTCACTTCCCTAATTAGTAACTGTTTGGATCTTGCCTTTGGAACTCAGGGCACCCCTACAAACAAGAAACTGGGGACACAGAAAGGTTTTTGTACCCAGGAGGGCCCCACAAGGTCCTCTTCAGTTTCAGTGGCACAGAGTGTGTGAAGTCAGGTGTCATAGAAGATGGGGCTGGAGGGGTGCCTTGTGGCCTGAGCATTTGGACTGTATTTTGCAGACAGTAAGGGGATAGTTTGAGCTGTGCTTCAGGCAGATCTGTTGTCAGTGTATAAAGCGGGTAGAAGTAGCAAAGATGGGAGTCAGGAATGCACAGCAGAAGGACACTGCAGATCTTGGTGGAGTTCCATGACAGCTACTCTAGGACAGTGACAGAAGGCATAGAGAGAAAGGGCCACTGCATGAGGGAGCATGGAAGTTCAACAGGCCTGGGACCTGATGGATTGGGACTGGGTGGTAGGGCGGGTGGAGCAGGCAAGGGTAGGGAGGAGGCATAATAAACTTTCTTCAAAAAGCAACTTAGAGATGGGTGTTAAGATGCTACCTGTCATTTACTATTGATGTGAATATTGTCACTCAGATTTCTCTCCAAGTCCTAAACAAGAACAGCTGTACTGTAGACATTTTAATCAGGAGACAGAGAAGGGAGCCAGGGAGCGGGAGAGGAAAGGCAGTATGGGTAGGAGGGTTGAAAGTGGAAAACTGGGGAGAAGAGAACAAGGCCTAGGATAAACCTAGGATAAAGGCACAGAAAGGGAAGTGGGACTATGTCATCTTCTAAAATATCGGCCTTTTATGTTTCCAGTATATTACCAAGTGAAATATGGATTTCTATAATGATAATTACAGAATATGATATTCTTTGATATGATAATTCCTTTTTTTTTTTTTTTTTTTTTTTTGTGGTCCGCGGGCCTCTCACTGCTGTGGCCTCTCCTGTTGTGGAGCACAGGCTCCGGCTCCGGACGCGCAGGCCCAGAGGCCATGGCTCACGGGCCCAGGTAATAATTCTTGATAAAAAGAAATAGTACACATTCCCAATCACAGGGAAAAATAAAAGGATATATACCTAATTTTAGCAGTGGTGAAATTATAGATGATTAAAATTTTTTACCCTTTGCTCTCTAGGTTTTTCTGCGTGAGCATATATTAGTTTTATAATGTAAATAGTAAATTCTATAAACAGGGAGAAAGGGAGAAAGAAACTATCCCTGCTATAAAGATCTTAAAAACTTTGCACACACACACACAATTTATACTATTGTTTTGTGACACTTAGAACATATATTCTAATAAAAACAGATGTGCAAACAATCTTTTGGCAAGCAACACACATTCAAAGATTGGGGGCTGCCTGTAGCTGATTACATTGCCAGTGTGTCAGAACCAGGGTTTTAAGTTCAAAATGCTTGCTAACAGAAATCATTACAATACGCAGGCTAGGTTGGAGGGAAATACCGGCCTAAAATTTGGATACATTTAAAAGAAAATGTTTCAATGTGTTTATATTCAAACTCAGCCTCAAAGAGGTAACCTTTCAACTTAAGAGTCATTTTGGACAACTGTTCTTGAAATTGTCTTGTATATAAAACCCAATTGGTCATGACTATTGAAAACTATGTAACTTTTTTCTTGTAGCCAGAATATGTAGGAAATGAGAACTCTCTAAGTGATTTGGCAAAATATTAATCTTCAGCCTATTTTAATATGGGATCTGAATTGTTTTGTTTTTTTTCCTTTCTTTGATTCCTGTTAAAGGTAGACTGAAAATATTTCCTTCAAGGAGGGTTTAAGATTAGTCCTCCCTGCCTCTGGAAAAAAAGCATTTGGTGTTTCTTTGCTGGAGATTCAAGGGGATTGGGTTTTATACGAAAATGTGGAATGACTTGCCAACGTAGTTAGTAGATAAGGACTTCTCCTGAATCAGAAAGATATTCCCTAGGGCCACAGGAATAACGAGGTCAGTGGGTCTGGGGCAGTGAGGAAAGGGACCCTTCTCCCTGTCACTGTTCTTGGGAGTTGGCAAGTTTCCAGAGGGAATGGCTAGAGAAACAGGACCATAGGTCTAGGCGTTTCCTAAGTGTGACTTTGAAGGAAGCAAACAAAAGGGGCCAGTGGTCTTCTTAGGGACAACCAGAATGACCATGTTATAAATAACCATCCCCTATTTCCCCCGCCCCCTGCTTTTAAGCCTTGGCCCTGCTTAAGACCCTAGAACCTAGAAATAGCCCTGACTTGGAAAGGAAGGCCTAAGAACATGTGAAGTTACATTTCCAATGTATCCTGGCAGAATGGAGACTTGGAATTGAAATTAGGTAGCATCAAAGATAATCTATTTCTTGTACATCTTAGTTTGAGGATTGAGAGTCAAAAACCAGTACAATATTGAATAAAGGGATGATCTATTGATTTCCTCTTTGGATTGTACACACATTTTATGAAGATTTAAAAGGGCACAAATGCTGTGTACCTGCTCAGTTCCCGTTTTGGACTGAGGCACTCATTCTCTCAGCTGCCAGGAGGGTTGGCTGCTGAAGGATCACAGCGTTGTAATTCTTTCTGGGAATTGCCCTCTGCCAAAGGAAGCAGCCTTGCCCTCTCCCCAGAGGTAGCCTTGGTTTAAAGATGGATTGATGCAGGGATACAAAGACCCCACTCGTTGCCTCAATTTGGGGCAACTCTGAAGGGCCATCTAAACTCCAGAGCTCCCAGTGGGATCAGCTGAAGCCTCTGTTGCAACTGCATTCCAGTTCAACTCCTTCCTCAGCCCAATCCTGCTACTCTCACTTCCCTACAAATGTTCTCAAGTTCGCTCCCCAGTGAACTTACTGCACACAAAGCTCTGTCTCAGAATCTGAGGGTGTCTCCAGGAAACCTGACTCAGTACAGCAAACTACCCTAATCTTTTCCCATTAAACAAATAGTTATTTAAATCTGCCCAAAGACACATACCTCTTACACCCAGACATCTTGTTCTTTGTATTTATTTAAAAGTGGATTTTGGTATGAATTTTTCTTCAATGAGAAGAATTCTTAAATTGTCTTAAGAATTAAGAACTGGGACAAAAGTAAAAATTGTCCAGGACCCTCTTCTCTTATGGACACAAGCCAGAACTGCATTTCAGAAGTTCATTTTTAGCGTATATTAATTGCCAATGACAAAACAAATGCCAAATACCGAAGAAATGTAATGTACAAATGCACTAATAAAATGTTGACTTATGATGTTTTAAAATCTCCCTATAGTCTAAAAAGGATCACGTTTTCATCAGCTGTTCTTAGAGGTCAGTGTGGTGCTCTCCTCTATTACTCCAGTCACTATGAAGCCAGTCTTTTTCACTGTTGAATGCATTAGGGGAAAAAATGGGAAAGTGGAAGAAGAGTAGTAAGCACTTACTTATGATTCTGTGTAGCTCAATGCTAATTTGTCCTTTATTTTCCCCAGTGCCTTCCTACTCTTCTTACTTGGAAAGATATGTCCATGGGACTTAGGATATGACGGTGGGGGTCTATTTTCTCTGTAGAACTGTTGTTGGAGTATCTCTTCACTACTGCTACTAATATTTACCAACAGAAGAGACTCAGGAATGCAGATGAAGAGAAAAACTGGCCAGCATAGGAAGTTTCTTGTAGTTAATATTTTTAAAAAGAATGTAGGTGTCATGTTGAAAATTTAAATAGTGTCTATTTAACCATCATTTATTATTATTAAGATTGGTAAAAGCACTAATAATCAATTAGGTTTTAAAGTTATATATTGAACCTCTGAAATATTAAATGTAGAGATCAGATTTAGAATCAATAGAGATGTATATTAGGAGAGGGAGAAGGAGTTTGGAACTTTTTTCCTTTGAACTTGAAGACAATTATGAAGATTTTTATTTTCCTACAAAAAGCAAGATTTCAGTGCTATGTATTTTATCTGTCTACATTTGTACTAAGATAACCGAATATAGTTAAGAAGGCACCTTAACCTCTTTAGAACAATTGTATATGTATGCTATTGTACAAAGAGAAGCCCAGAATTTAGACTGGGTAACTAAACCCCAGTCTGGTTTGGCCTATGCAAAGATTTATGATTTTAAATTATTTGCTTAGGCAAACCCAGCAAATTACTCAATTGTTAGTTACATTAATAGTGTCACCAGCGGAATACAATTTCCCATTTCCGCCCAAAGTACCTCTGCAACTACCAAGGGCTTAAAAAGACACAGGGAAGTCTGGGTTGCCCAAATGCTACTGTTCGGCTCCCAGGGTTATTGGGCCAAAGGCATGATATTAATTTAGCAACAGCTTTGATTCCAGTACTTCACAAATATAGGAATTGGAGGGGATGAGTAAACCCATTCAGTGTGGAGACTGTTAGGGCCTGAATTGTGCCCCCTCACAAATCATCTGTTAAAATCCTAACCCTCAATGTAACTATATTTGCAGACAGGGATTTTAAGAAGGTAATTAAGGTTAAGTTAGGTCAAAAGGGCCCTAATCGCATAGGACTGATATCCTTATAAGAAGAGGAAGAGACCCTGGAGCCTTCTCTCTCTCCATGTGCACACAAAAGAAAGGCCATATGAGGACTAGGGAAAAGATAGCTGTCTACAAGCCAAGGAGAGAGGTCTCCAGAAACCAATCCTGCTGGCACCTTGATCTTGGACTTCCAGCCTTCAGAAGTGTGAAAAAATAAATGTCTTTATTTTAAGCCACCCGATCTTTGCTATTTTGTTATGACAGCCCAAGGCTGATATGGGGGCATTGGTTATAAGTTCTAGGAGTTTGTCAGCTCACTCGAATGGCCTTCATGAATCAACAGGGTTAATGTCATTCTCTACGATGCTTTTTCTTTTTCAAGTTTAAGTATAGTTGATTTACAATATTGTGTTAGTTTCAGGTATACAGCAAAGTGATTCAGTTATATATATATATATATTTTCAGATTGTTTTCCATTATAGATTATTACAAGATACTGAATATAGTTTCCTATGCTATACAGAAAACAATAAGTTTGTTTTCTATGTGAGTCTGTGGCTGTTTTGTATATAGATTCATTTGTATTACTTTTCAGATTCCACATATAAGTGATATTGTATAATATTCGTCTTTCTCTATCCGACTTACATTTCATTCATTTTTATGGCTGAGTAATATTCCATTATATATATATATATATATATATCAATCACATCTTCTTAAGCAATCGTCTGTTGATGGGCACTTGGGTGGTTTCCATGTCTTGGCTATTGTGAGTAGTGCTGGTATGAACATTAGGGTGCATGTATCTTTTCTAATTAGAGTTTTTATCTTTTCTGGATATATGCCCAGGAGTGGGCTTGTTGGATCATATGGTAGCTCTATTTTTAGTTTTTTAAGGAACTTCCATGCTGTTCTCCATAGTGGCTGCACCAATTTACATTCCCACCAACAGTGTAGGAGGGTTGCTTTTTCTCCTCACCCTCTCATACTTTTTTGATTACTGTAGATTTGTAGTATAGCTCTGAAGCCTGAGAGGGTGAAACCTCCAGCTTTATTCTTTTTCCTCAGGATTGCTTTGGCAATTCTGGGTCTTTTGTGGTTCCATATAAATCTTAGGATTATTCCTTCTAGTTCTGTGAAAAATGTCACATATTTTGATAAGGTTCCCATTAAATCTGTATATTGCTTTGAGTACTCTGCCTTTTATTTGCTGCCACTTTTTAAAGCTTATGGCATTGAATGCTCATTTCCTTATCAGTTTTCTGCTCATCCTCCTTTTCTTTTTCTTTCCCTCCCTCCCTTTCTTTCTTCCTTCCTTCCTTCCTTCCTTCCTTCCTTCCTTTATTTCTTTTTCTCTTTTTTTCTTTCTTTTCTTCTCTTTCTTTCTTTCTCTCTTTCTTTTCTTCTTTCTCTCTCTCTTCCTCTTTTTCTCTCTTTCTCTCCCTTCCTTTCTTTGTTTCTTCCTTCCTTCCTACTTTTTTCATGTCATTAGAATTTTTTGGTGGGAGGTAGGGATAAGCTGTAGGAGGAAATTTCATGTGCTACCTTAAGCCTGAATTCACACAGCCATCAATTTAAAGAAAATATACTGAGTAATTACTATGTGCAAGTTCTGTACTAGTTTCCTGTTGGAAACAAAAAAGTGTATGCCCTTTGACATTCATTATTTTCCTCTTCAGCCGTCCAATAAAAGAATAAATTGCTTTTAATTAGACAATCAATGGTCTTACTCGTTTATTGAAGAGGGTTATGATAAGTGCAAAACAGATCTTTAAAAATAATATCCTGTCATCAGGGTTTTTTTGTTTGTTTGTTTGTTTTTGCGGTACACGGGCCTCTCACTGTTGGGGCCTCTGCGGCCGCGGAACGCAGGCTCCGGACGCACGGGCTCAGCGGCCATGGCTCACGGGCGCAGCCGCTCCGCGGCATGTGGGATCCTCCCGGACTGGGGCACGAACCCGCGTCCCCTGCATCGGCAGGCGGACTCTCAACCACTGCGCCACCAGGGAAGCCCCTGTCATCAGGTTTTAAGTGATGAGCATGAATATTGGCAGGTTTCTGAACTTATGAATAAAATTGAAGTATAAGAAATAGACATTTGATTGAAATCTCCCAGTTTTCTTAAGAGTCTCCCTCCCTGTAACTCTTCCCATTCTCCCCTTAGGAAGCAAGCAGAAGGGTGTGGCCTACTTGAAGTAAGCATCTAAATATTCATTTTTATTGCAGTCAACCTGAGTTGGACATGTATATTTCCAAGGAGAAATGCCAACAAATCTCATTTTCAATGGCTTGAACTAACTACCAGTCAAAAGAATGAAAGTCATTTGGTCCAGTTTTCATTCTAGGCTTCACCTTTTAAAAATATTTCCTATTTAGAGTGACTGAATCTATAGCCTGAGACACTGAATGTGCCCCATGTTCTAGCACAAGCTATTTATACATGGCTTATAAATAATGAAAGAGAGCCCATTTTATCATCACTAGCTGATTTACATCCAATATCCTCAGTTACTCTTCATTTTTTCCACATTATATTGTTTATTCTTTGGCTACTATGTTTCATGGTCTCCAGTTCACAAGAAAACAATCTGTGAAGGGGGTGGAATATTCTAGAAAAATTGAAGAATTAGGAGTTCTGGGCTCTGATGCTGATTTGGACACAACACTTCACTAGCTTTTAGCTTTGTTTTCTCATCTGTAAAGCAAAAGTGTTGAAAGGTTCTCTTTCCTAGCACTAAAATTATGCAGGTTTAATATATTTTAGAAATGCATCATTCTATGGTTTATATATAGTTAAATTCTTAAGGATGAAAATGGGGAGAAGGTAAATTTTTTAGAGCTACATCATAGTGATGATTATGTTGAAAGGTCCTGAGAACAACCCCTAGGTTTGAAGATTCATTTAGAGGATTCACAGAACTCAGCATGTAGTAGTACTCAGGGCTGTGATTTATTACAGTAAAAGGAAACCAGACTCAATCAGCAAAGAGAAAAAGCACATGGGTAACATCCAGGGAAACCAGGCATAAGCTTCCAAGGTCCTCTCTCAAGGAGTCACACAGCATGTGCTTAATTCTCCTGCAACAGGTGTGACAACACGTGTAAAATGTTGTCCATCAGGGAAGCCTGTTAGAGACTTAGTGCCCAGGGTTTTTACTGGAGGATTGTCACAGAGGCAGCCTCTGCCTGGCACACACGCAAATTCCAGACTCCCAGAGGGAAGGCAGGTGTTCAGCACAAACTGTATGGTTTGTACAAATAGTTTAAATGTAGTGAGCCACTCTTAGTTAATGATGGTGGAAACTGCTGTGGACTGAATATTTGTGTCCTCCCCCAAATTCATACGTTAAAACCTAATGCTCGGGCTTTCCTGGTGGCACAGTGCTTGAGAGTCCGCCTGCCGATGCAGGGAGCACGGGTTCGTGCCCCGGTCTGGGAAGATCCCACATGCCGCGGAGCAACTAGGCCCGTGAGCCACAACTACTGAGCCTGCGCGTCTGGAGCCTGTGCTCCGCAACAAGAGAGGCCGCGATAGTGAGAGGCCTGCGCACCGTGATGAAGAGTGGCCCCTGCTCGCCGCAACTAGAGAAAGCCCTCGCACAGAAACGAAGACCCAACACAGCCAAAAATAAACAAACAAACAAATATTAAAAAAAAAAAAAAACCTAATGCTCAATGTGATGGTATTGGCGAGGCCTTTGGGAGGTGCTTTGGTCATGAGGGTGGAGCCTTCATGAATGGAATCAGTGCTCTTGTAAAAGTGGCCCAAGAAGGATTCCTTGCCCCTAGGAAAAGACATCCATCTAGGAAGAAGATGATTCCATGATCTTAGAATTCCAGCGAGAAATGAATTGTGAGAAATGAATGTTTGTTGCTTATAAGCCACCCATTCTCTGACATTTTGTAATAGAAGCCCAAACAGACTAAGACAGGAGCCCTCCTGAAATCTAAGTTCCCAGACCCCAGCCAAGGGCCAACCTTGTAAGCAGGCCTTTCAAAAGGATAGCAGTCAGACCTGCTGTATTAACTATTTTCTGCATAGTTACACAGTGTGTTCGTTTCTTAAATTACTCTTGGATATAGCCCTTGTATATTACCTGAGTTATGTAAAAACTGGTATTAAGTAAAATAATATTTTTCTAAATAAGTTTAATTTTTTTCCATTAGTAAAGTGAAATTTTCATTTAAGAAAACTTGAAAAAAAACATAAGAAGAAGAAAAATATGGTAGCAATTTCTAAACATAATTGCTTCTAGATAATCACCTTCCAAATATTTTGGACATGATTATCACAGTGCCTGTTTAAATTATATTCTATTCTTCTCATTTTAGTCTTATAATACAGAAGAATTTGCATATTATTTTAAAACATCTTGCAGGCATGGTTTGTAATGATTACTCCATTGTATCATAATTTACATAATCATTGCCCCTTTTGCCAATTTTCAATATCATAAGTAATGAACTTCTTCATGCACAAAGCTCTTTCTGTATTTAGAATTATTCCTTAGTATGGATTCTCAAAACTGGATTCACTAAGCCAAAGGTTATGAACTTTTTAAAGAATTTTGTTAGCCCTTGCCAAATGGCTCTCCAGGAGTTATAAAATTTGGGCATCTACTAACAGTATTTCTCTAAAATGAAATGATGCTTTCATTTGTTTTCCTTGCAGTGTATTTCTGTGGTATTTTTTTCCCTATCATTTTCCTCCCCATTGAGTGCCTATATTTTCTAATTATCTTACTACTAAGGCACTCCTTTGGGCAAAGGCACAGTATTCATAAATCTCCTCTTTAAAAAAGCAAGAATGTTACCTAGGAATCTTCATCATGCATTATCACAGACTTAACTCACTTGTTTCCTGAGCAAATGAGATACAAGTTCCCCAGATTTTGACTGAGAGGCAGGGAAGAGGGAAAAAGAGAAGAAAGAAAGAGTCTGGAATCCTGAGGTATCGTTCCGTAAGGGGGTTGGATGGTCCATGGGATGCTGTGGTGGGCCCCGGGTAAATGTGAGAGTGGAAAATGTGTTCTGAAATACAACATTTGGAAAGATAACAAAAGATCCAACATAACCTTTACTACAGTCTTGCTCCAAAACAGATTTGACCCTAAAAAGCACCAGCAGGTAGTGCAGTTAAAAGAAACTAGGTTTGTGTTAAATGGCTTAAATTGGAGTTCCCATGCCAGTGCCTGCTTAACTGAGAGCCCTTGAGCAAGTCACTTCATCTCCGCCCCTCAGTTTCCTCCTTGATTAAAGAGGATAATAGAACACACCCAACCTACCTTATGAAGCCACAGGAATTGTGTTCATATTTAGTAATTAATGTTCATGGAATCACTTGTGCGTGCCTGGTGCATGGGGTGCGCTGAATCAGTGATTCTTGAAACATAAGGAAATGACGAGAGAGAGTCCTTTATGAACTTGCAGAGTTGTGGAAAAAATAAGACCGACCTTAACCTTATCCTCAGCTCAGTCTTAAAATCAGGCAATCATGACCAGTGAAAACGGTGGTTTTAAGTTACAGCAAATACTATTCTGTTTTCTATTGCTAAGAATCAAACCAAATTGTGGTGAGAATATTTTAAATTAGGAGCAAGTCCTGCTGTGCCTTAATATTTGCTCTGCTTTTTTTTTTTTGGTCAAAAATTCATATATTCAAATGAACCTCCTAATAAGTTACCAATAATTAAGTTTAATCAGAGAGTGTGCTCCAAGGTAGTATGTGTGTGTATATGTGTGTGCTTAAACTTTGCCACAATTATAAAAGTTATACCATTTAGAAAATACAAAAAGTATAAAAAACCAAATCTCATCTCCCAAAGGCAGCCATCATTAATAATTACTAACTTCCTTACAGTATTTTTCTATTCAGTTTTTAAATCATTGATTTGGTCTTTTGACAGTATAGTGAAATAGAAATAATGTTTTACTTTGGATTCATATAGAGCTTGCTAAATCTTTTCTCTGCCACTTGCTAGCTATGCCATCTTAGGAAAGTTATTTAGTTTCTCTGAGCCTCATTTTCCCCATCCATAAAACGGAGACAGTGATACCTGTTTTCTAAGTCAGGATTCATCAGAAATAGCATGCATAAAGAATTAAAGTATGGGCTTCCCTGGTGGCGCAGTGGTTGGGAGTCCGCCTGCCGATGCAGGGGACGTGGGTTTGTGCCCTGGTCCGGGAAGATCCCACATGCCGCGGAGCGGCGGGGCCCGTGAACCGTGGCCACTGAGCCTGCGCGTCTGGAGCCTGTGCTCCGCAACGGGAGAGGCCACAACAGTGGGAGGCCCGCGTACCGCAAAAAAAAAAAAAGAATTAAAGTATGTGCATGGACTTCCCTGGTGGTCCAGTGGTTAAGACTCTGTGTTTCCACTGCAGGGGGCACAGATTTGATCCCTGGTCGGGGAACTAAGATCCTGCGCGCCGCATGGCTCAGCCAAAAAAACAAAAACAAAAAGAATTAAAGTGCACACAGATCAATTCGCAGAAACTGTAGTATGTATGAAACTATAGACCATACCCAGTTCAGATTATTTATAAGTAGTGTGGCAAATAATTTTTACATGTAATAGATTACGATGCTTATGTATATCAACCAACAAATGTGCACATGGGGATGCTTTCCTAGCAACACTAGTTCTATTGTAAATATTTAATAAAACAATAAGGTCCAGCAGAGCCATCTCCATGCTGAACTGCTATAGGTCAGAGGCTCAGCTGTCTGCACATAAAGGGGAGGTGGTATGACTAGGAAAGACTTCACCTGGTCATTTCTCTGGGCATACTGGAAACAAATTTTATTTGGATAAAATTTATTCCCTGCTTTCTTCCAAGAGGATTAAAGGATATGGAAATTTCAGTATAATCTAAAACAAAACACAAAGGGAAAAAAGTTGAACAGAACCATTCCTCTGATTGTTCGGCATTTATTGAGCACCTACTATGTGCTGGGAGCTCTTGATGGAGTACAAAAGGAGCCAAGGTAAATGAGACTGCTCACTCCCCGGGAAACTCCCAGGTTGGGAAATGGTTTCTCAAACTATGACCTGAACACCCTCTGTGTAGAATCACCCAAGGTACTTCTGAAAAATGAAAAAAGGAAGATTTCTCATCCCCTATCTGGAGGCCTCTCCTAATGCAGAACGTCTGGGAGTCTCCACTACTCACTCTCTCTCTGGTTGGTGGGCATGCATGCTGGGGTTTGAGAACTTCCAGAGGGGAAGCAGACTTAGCAACAGCGAATTCTGCAGTGATGTTCCAGTGTAGTCATCTGCAGTGATGTTCCAGTGTAGTCGTCGATTGGGCAGAAGCTGGGAGATTAAGAGTGGGGACTTTGGAACCAACAGACCTGAATTCAGTGGCTGACTAACTAGGAGTTTGCTGGAGCTTTCCCGTCTCTCTAAGCCTCAGCTTTATCATTGGTGCCATGGGTCTAATGCTCCCTACCTCAGAGTGGTATTGCGTTAAATGAGATGACCTTTTATAAGAAAATGCTTAATGCACTGCCTCATTTCGTAGGAGGTGCTTGAAAAGTGGTAGCCATCACCGTCACCTGCCCAGGAGGCAAATGCAGTCACACCATAATCTTGGTCGGCTTTAGCACCAATCAGATCCCAGAGGCACAACACAGCCGTTACTGGGGCCAAGGTCATTTGAGGCTTTGACAAAGACCCTGCCTCTGGAGTCTGGCCATTAACCCACAACATTTAAAGGCTGAATTGACTGAGACCTGGTTGGAAAAAAAGAGGTCTTGCTCTTTTTTCTTCCCTCCTTTCCCTCTTCCCCTCCTTGCTCTCTCTCCGTTCCTATTCAGTGGAAATGATGCCTCACCCCCAGAACACTGCAGTGGCAGAAACCTGTTACCAGTTTTGTTGGATCCTGAAATGGCAGATGGATGCAGCCTGCAGCCTCTCCCTGCTTCCAAGATGTCTTCATCTGTCCTCCCAGGACCCCAGCAAAATGCTTTTGGCAAATGCAGGAGGAAAGGATAAAAATTAAGTATAAGGTGCTACATTCATAGGGGCTTTTATGGCTTTGGATATGTAATGATGGTTTAATGGCAGTCAAGAGACAGGTAATTAGAAGCAATCCGCTCTGATCGCCCTTGTACACAGCCCCAGATAGCTCCTCAACACTCCAGAAACCTTGTTTGCTTTCTCTGAGGCAGAAATCCCACAAGGTCTGCACACTGCCAGCTGTCGAGCTGAAGAACTGCCAGCGTGTTCCTGAATGGGAGCACTCAGCCTGGCGAGGCTCCCTTGAGCCGCCCGGCGCTGTCTTTGCCCACGTGATTGCCTTTATCTAGCTGGTGCAGGAGCGGCTCCTAATCATGCTGCTTCTGGCCTCCAAGGGTCAAACAGGGGACCATTGCTGCCTAAACAAATGAGGAGGATGTCACCTTTGGGGGAGACTGATAAGCAGTTGGCAGGCAGGCCACAGGGAAGAGAAGGCGCCAGCAGCCAGCAATCTGCAGAGGCTGTAAATATGTTACACTCTCAGCAGGGAGACGGGCAATATAGGCACCGAGAGGCCTTTGTTTAATGAGCTGTCAGAAAGCAGGCATGAAAATATGTTTGAAAACATGTGCAAGCTGCAGAGACAGAGCGGGGCCTATAAATGGCCCTCTTCCTTCGTGGTGGATGTTTAGAGCATCTTATCAGTCTGAGAACTGTCATAGGATGAAAGCTATCATTAGCAAACTAATGGTGTTTGAAAGCTACAAATTTTTCTCTCTCTTCTTCAGTTTTGACTTAAATGGATTATAGGAAAGAATCTTAATGGTTTCTTTTCTTTCCTTGGGATTTTGGTAAACATGCAAATTGGAAGAGAACCAAAAACAAACCACAAGAAAGTATCTCTGGAAGAACAAATAAAACGGTTATACTTCAAGTTTCTGCTAAGAACAACCAGCTTATATTCTTTCCAATTCTGTTGAGACTCTGTTCAGAGAACGCTAATGTACCTCCAGCCAGCGTTTTATTTCAATCAGGCCCATAAAAGAAAGCATAAATATGAAATAGATTGCTTTCCTATAACCTGGGTTTTAGAATTAGTGGGTAGGTATAATATTGCTTCTACCGCATCAAATAGTAGAGAAAAAATTTCCAAAGACTTGAAATTATTCTTGTGGGTCACATGGCTGTAGAGTTTATTTCTATTAAGGGTGAAACTTAAAGACTTTAAAAAATCTGTCAAGACTGAGAAGCATCACTGATTCAGAGCGTATTTGGGCCCTCCGTTCTTAAATTGTGAAATGATGCACGAGACCTTTGTTGCCACGCATGCATCTTTTTCCTTCAGTGCGCAAGAGACCTGCATCTCCTGCCTCAGGCAGCCAGAAATGACTTGCACAAAACCCCTTTCGCATTAAAAGGCTCAAGACAACTCCGAAACTGCTTCAGGAGAGGTGGCCAGATTAGCAGGGAATAGTCTCTTGGGACTGTATCATTCACGGATTGAACAGTGGCAAGCTACTCTCCTCCAGCTTTGAGAAAAAGAGGAGAAAGCCCTGAGTAGGAAACAATAAAGTCAGATTGAAAAGGCAAAGAGACAAAGGTTAGAGAAACAGAAACAAAAATAAAAGAAAGACAGGGCAGAAAAAAGACTTTTTGATTCTCATCAAACAGCAAAAACTGAAACTCATGACAATTTGTTTTCCTATTCTTTATGCTTTTTCCCCACTTGCAGATGAGAAATGCAAAGGCAATATGCCTGAAGTCAGCCAGTATGAGTCAGCAATGGGCCCAGCTCCTGGCACCCCAGCACATACATTCCCTCCCACTTCAATCTCATGTAACAGCAGCAAAATTGAAACCCTTGTATTGAATTTATTAAGAATAAAATTTGAATGGATATTTAATTTTTTCAAATCAGATGTTTTTTCAACATCTGTGGGATTGGTCATATGATTTTCCTGCTGGAATCTATTAATATGGTTAATAAATCAATAGATGTCCTGAGATTGAAGCCTCCTTACATTCCTGGAAAAAAATGCCACTTGGTCATTGTGGCAGAGACTTCATAGATAGTCTTCTCATTATCTTTATTTTCAGGATATCTAAGAGTTTCAGTTTGATTTTTCTCTTTTATGCAAGTTATTTAAGAGAGAGTTATTAATATCCAGAGTAGGAACTTTTTGTTTTTATTCATAAATTCCAGTTTTATTGCATTGTGACAGAGTATTGTTTGTACTCTTTCTAATTTGGGGGAATTTACTGATATTTTCTTCTCTCGTGGATAACTAGTTCACAGATTCTGTGGCGCCTCAAACCTCTAATACCTTTTTCTCTGTCTTTACTCTTAGCTGATAACCTTGATTCCCACTTCACTGGATTACAAAATGGAAACATTCAGAAGATTAAGATAACAGATACAAACTTAGATACCAGCAGCTTCCTACCTACCAGGATCTGGACTGTACACACTGCTCCCCTGCTCCCCTGCCTCTCTGTTCCTAACTCAAAGACTTGGCTCCAGCAATCCTCCCTACTTTCTCCTATATCGTTTCCCTTTTCTCCCAAGTCATTTCTGCCAGTATGTTAACCATACTGTTACCTCTCTCATCTTAAAAGCAAAACACAAAATTATCTTGAGTTTACTTCTCCTCCGGACACCATCTATCCCTTTTCTTTGTCTCCCCCACCTCCTCCACCTGCACATGACAGAAAAACTTCTTGAAAGATGATTCAATCTCACTGCTTCCATTTTCTCTCCCCTTTTCACTTAAACCCATTCCAGTCAGGATTTGGACCCTGACACCCCATCAAACTTGTGCTTGTCAATATCACCAATGACCACCATGTTGCTAAATCCAAATCTCTGTCCCCATCAAAATCAGCTTATCAGTTGTCACAGTTGAATTGCTCCCTTCTCACGGCAGTGATTTCTTCACTTGTTCTCTGAGACACTGCACACTTCATTTTCCTTCAACTCCGCTGGCTGTTTCTTCTCAGTCTCCTTTGCTGGATCCTCTTTTGCATATTAATCTTATAGCACTGAAGTGCCCCAGGGCTCAGTCCATGGATATCTTAATCTCTTCTCCTCTCTCTGTACTCACCCCCATGCTGATTCTCCTCCAGTTCCCTGCATTTAAGTAGCATCTAACTGCAAATGATTCTCACATGTATGTCTCCAGTCATGACCGCTCCCCTGAGCATCAGCTCATGTATCTACCTGTCTACTCTGTATCTCCACTCAGATGTCTAATGAATATCTCAAATATATCATGCTCCAAACTGAAATTCTGATCTTCTCCACCCGCAGAACTTGCTCCACCCATGTAGCCTTTGCCTTCTCAACTAATGGTGTTACTGTCCTGTTATCTGATGGGCCCTCAGTAATTAGAGAGCATGGATTTTTGTGCCTAGATGATTATTTACTATAGCTATAGGACAGGATGACTTATCAAGAAAGGGTGGAGACTGTGTCTCCATACTGTAAGATCCTTTTGAAGTATGAGCTAACCTTCACATATAGGGTCATTATATTGCCTCTTTTTAAGTTCCACTGTAATACTTTGACCTATAAAAGACCTCATCCTTGTACATTTGGGGACTATTCTCTTTCCTAATTGAAGTCAGATGGTTGGCTTGTAGGTTTTGGGTTTTGTTTTTTCCCTGTCTTCCTGAGCTGCCTCTCAACAGCTGTAGTGTATTGCCAGTGAGTTATCAGTGGACAGACATGAGGTTGCTTTATGATGTTAAATGACATAGCGCTTCTTCCACAAACTACAAAAGCTGAACATCATGGACAATACTAAATCTTGTGCAAGAGTTATCCCTTTTAAAAAATACATGGTGATTTCTAAAATATAGCTGCACAATGCTTTTTTGGCCGTTTTCCTAACATGTGCTTTATTTCATGAGAAATGTTTTCGTAGAATTGGATGATCTCCTTTGGTCTCAAATTTTTTGACAACAAACAACAACAGCAAAAAATTACATCTGACCTTAAATGCTGGAATGGAGAAAACACTATTAAACAACAGCTAATTTAAAAATAATGCCTACCAGTGTAATAATTGATTCAGGCAAGTCATCAACAGCTTCTTAAACCGCTGGATAATATCTTGCATGGTCTCAAATTATCATCATACAGATTACTTGTTAATTACAATAGAGAGAATGTTGGTTAGAGGATATCATCTAACCAAGTAGTCCAAATTGGCATCTTCAGTAATAAGTCAAACCTCCATTATGGGCCTCCTGATATGATGGGGAAGTACATAACATCACTTATTTAGTATACTTGACAAAAATGCTTAACTTGAATATAATCATGAGTAAACAAAAACAAAATGCAGCAATAATGATTCTGTGGTTATCTAGGAAGAAGTCCTTGTTCTAAGAAGATGCATTTAGGGTTGAAGTATCATAAGTGCAACTCACTTCAAAGGGCTCGTTAGTGACAGAGAGAGACAGAGAAAGAGAGAGAATGTGGTAAAATATTGATGGCTGTTGAATCTAGGCGAAGGGTTACAGGTGTTCATTGTAATAGTCTTTCAACAGTTGCCATAGGTTTGAAATATTTTAAAATAAAAAGTTGGAGAAAAAGTCATAAATTAGTGGTTCTGTGAAGTGACGATATTGGTTGTTACAGTCGTATATCTCTGTAACCTGCTGTCAAGGCAATATTTCATTGAGATTTATTAGAAATGACAGACGATACGTCTACCTGAAAACTCGCACAGCTCATTTTTTTTCTGGATGATAGACTAAACTGCGATTAAAACTGAAGATGTTATTTGTGGTAAAGTAATAATGAACATAGTCACCATCTACCTAGTCTCTCAAACGAGCAGGTTCATTTGCTCTTAATTCCTCCCCTCCTCCACCCACCAGTCCTCATATTCAACCAGTTGTGCCTCACAGTATCTCCTGAGTCTGGCTTCTCCTCTCCACCCACGTATCAGGTACTACGTGACCACCAGGAGGACCCCGTACCTGTCAACATGCTGGTCCTCTGCGTGGAACACCTTCCTTCCCTTCTCTCTCAAGCAACTCCCTCCTCCTTGTTCAGGATCAGTCCGGGGGCACTTCCTCTGGGAAGTCAGGGATAGTTGTCACTTCTACTGGTTCCCACTGCATTTTGTTTTCCCCAAAACATGTTTCCTAGGGAGCTCTGCTGTGCTCTGACTAGGTGTTCCTGTCTTTCCACTGGACTGTAATTCAAGTATCTCTGGATCTTTTGTGCCTGACACAGCAACAGGCACCTAGATGGTGTTTAACAAATGCTTGTAGGAACTAATGAAAGAACAAGTAAAGATATGATTAGCTAAACATAAACTAAAATAGAAAACCTCACTTTGACTGAGACAGTTCCTAAGGTTGTACTGATCCAAATTGTACATCTAATCTGTTATAATATTTTTAAAGCTTTTTAAGGGAATCAAGGCATGGCAAATTCAGTACACAGTGAGAATGTAGAAGGCAGTCAGTCTGAATATGGGACTTTATGAAAATAACTCTGTTACAACTGAAAATATTCTAGTAAGGAATAGTTGTGAGGGAATGGTTCTTAGGGAAAGTAGGGCTGTCTGCATGCTGGAGTTGGGAAGAATAGAGGCTGGAGAAATAAGACTAACTACAGTGATGCTAGATATTGGTACCCTTTCCCAGCTCAAGCCTCTGAGGTCCCCACCCTATTGCCGACCAGGAGATTGTGTGTCAGGAGGTATCTGCAGTAGTCACTAGTAGTGGTTGGTCTCACTCTCTTTTAGGAGTCACTTAGGAGTGACAGAAAGCAGAATTTAAGTTCTGTCACCTACTCTAGAATTTTAATGTGTCTGGTGAAAAATCAATTCCGTGATGAAAAATAACAATTTCCAGAGGCCTTCTTCAGCATCTTGTGTAGCAGCACATAAGGGCATCAAAAATAATTTGAGGGGGCTTCCCTGGTGGCGCAGTGGTTGAGAGTCCGCCTGCCGATGCAGGGAACACGGGTTCGTGCCCCGGTCCGGGAAGATCCCACATGCCGCGGAGCGGCTCAGCCCGTCAGCCATGGCCGCTGAGCCTGCGCGTCCGGAGCCTGTACTCCGCAACGGGAGAGGCCACAGCAGTGAGAGGCCCGCGTACCGCAAAAAAAAAAAAAAAAAAAATCATTTGGGGGAATACTATATTGACAAGGGAACAAATGGAAATCAAAACCATATCTAACATTAAACTTCATTTACAGTATGAATGAATTTTAAAATGAAGGGAGATGGGGAGTTATTGTCTAATAGGTACAGAGTTTCAGTTTCAGGTAATAAAGTTCTAGAGATGGATGGTGGTGATGGTTGGATAACAATATGAATGTACTTAACGCCACTGAACTGTACAGCTAAAAAATGGTTAAAATGGTAAATTTTGTGTTATGTATATTTTACCACAATTTAACAAACGAAGGGAGAAGTATCTTTAGTTAAATTGAGACAGTTTTAGCTTTGCCGAACTACAGATCTTTGAAAAGTTGTTTGGGAAACTCTGAGGGACCCTGCCGCTCAGCAACCGAGTTCTTATTGTTGGACTTCAGTTCAGTTTGTGCCAAACTGATGCATGATGTTCTGAGAGATGAGGGGTGGGCTTATGTTGTAAACTGTCAGCTATGTGGAGATCTGGCTCAACACCACCAGACATACGAGAAACATCATGTCTCCTTGCCAGGGTCCTGATTCTACCCAGCTCGAGCTTCCGGTCTGTGACAGGCAGGCACCTCTTGACCACCTCTTCCTCTCATCGCTTCTGTCTTGTTGAAATAACTACCTCTGAAGCAGCCCTGACAGATTTGAAGTCCAGGAAAGAGGAGTGTGCCAGGTGCAGTATGCATAATTTTGTAAAATGTTGAATAAATGTCCGTGTGTGCAAGGGGAGGGTGCTTTTTAAAGTTTTTGCTTGAGTTCTAAACATACAAACCTGACTCCGGGTTCTCTTCCTGTTTGTAAGGATTTGTTGATATGACATCTTTGCTGGTAGCATTGGTATTGTGATAAGAGAACTCTGATAAAAGTTATTTTTAAAAATAATGTTCACTTTTAGAACATTTAGGAAAAGTCTCTCCTCCCCTCCTTTGGATTTGTCCAACTTTTTTGGTTCACAATCGTTTATCTGGACTCCAAATGTCCTTGCAGAGGGAAACCCTGCCCCTTTAAGATGTGTTCCTTAGGGTTACACTGAGATAACGCACGTTAACATGGAAACCCGAAAGATCTCAAGTCACAGGCAGACATTGGGGCATAATCGCTCCTTTGCGATTGAATGGATGCAAGGGAGGCCTGAGGATGCATGGGAGTGTCCATTTTTGTTGGAAAAACATGTGGCGCGCTCTCCATCATATAGTCTAGTATTGTAGACATAATGCAGTGGTTTCTCTCAACAAGGGCTTTCCAGTGTTCGCCTGACAGCAATGTCTTTGGGCTGACGAAGATGGTGCCAACAGCATTGTAATCTGTAATCACACTTTCCTTTCCCCTCCTCTCAACATTTTGAGCACCAACCATCCTTTAACATTTTTTTTTTTTGCGTTACGCGGGCCTCTCACTGTTGTGGCCTCTCCCATTGAGGAGCACAGGCTCCAGACGCACAGGCTCAGCAACCATGGCTCACGGGCCCAGCCGCTCCACGGCATGTGGGATCTTCCCGGACCGGGGCACGATCCTGTGTCCCCTGCATCGGCAAGCGGACTCTCAACCACTGCGCCACCAGGGAAGCCCCCATCCTTTAACTTTGATGGTCTCTGAGACCACATTTTTTTCTGCTGCGATGGCAACATTCCCTGACATGCTGATTTTTTTTAACATCTTTATTGGAGTGATAATAGATTCTTTCTGTGCAGCAGGTATGTTGCATATATACATTTCAATGATCACATGATCACTGATCTCAGTCACATAATGAAATGATCACATTTCAATTCTGAGAGGTAGGGTAGGTATTAACGGCTGCATTTTCAAGATGCAGAAACTAGAAGACAAGCGAGGTGACGTGGTTCGCCCAGGTCTCTCTGAAGCTTTTAACGGTGCCGTGTCTGCTGCTGGAGGCTTGCTGCCTGCACAGGGTGGTGGGCCCAATTTGGGATCTGCAGATAGGTAGCAGCTACTCTTAGGGGTCAAGAGATCCTTCTTCCTCAGAATTCTTTCTTGTTTCTCACACTTTTCTAAGGAGATCCTGTCAATTCTGTGAGATAGAAAAGCAAGTCAAGTCTAACGTAAATAACATCTAAAGTACATGTATATCAACTTCAAAGAAAAGAGGGGACATATAATGCTGAGAACCACTGACAACTCAAGAACACATCCTCTGTAAGAACTGGTCACACGTCACTTGGTACTCTCAGCACACTTCACAAAGTTTTCCATTACGTTCTCCCAAGTAACCTAGCTACACAGATGGCAATAAATAACACTGCAAAGGAAATTCAGTGTCAACTTGGGGGGTTTAAAAACTATTTGAAAATAAAAGGACAAAGTTTAATTTATTAGGAATTAGCAACTACTTTTATCTGAATTCCAGTTGTTGAAAATTAAGAACCAAAAAGTATCCATCTCTTCTCTCTCTCTCTCTTTCTCTCTCTCTCTCTCCTTTTGGCAAGAGTAAAGAGTAGGAGGGGCTTAACATTATCATAAAATAGAATATTTAAATTTTATTGGAGTTCAAAAAGGCTATATCATGTTGTACAGTATAGAAATGCAGCTGTTGGGTGTTGATGATACATAACATATATTAACACACATAGTGTAGCAGGACTGCATCTCCAATTTCAAGAGCATTTTCTCCATATATTAACACAATTCCTATTATTAGAATCCTAATAATGGGTTCTAATATTAGGATTCCATATTCATATTAGATGAGCTTCATATTAAATGAGTTTAATTCAATAACCATTTGAAAATTGATACTGAAAGAAATTGACTTGGGAGTCAAAGGGCTTCCATTCTAGTCTCTACTCTGGTTCTCACTCTGTGGTCTTGGACAAGAAGTCTAAATTTCCTTTGCCTCCATCTTCTCACTTTAAAACATGGTGACCAAAAATGTTAATACAGACCTTCCCACCGCTAATTTCTTTCTTTTTTTTTTTTTTTTTTTACAAAGAACGAAATCTATTATGAGGGATTGGCTTATTTAATTATGAAGGCTGAGAAGTCCCATGGTCTGCCATCTGTAAGCTGGAGGCCCAGGAAAGCTGATGGTACAGTTTCTGTCCAAAAATGAAGGCCCAAGAACTGGGGAGCTGATGATGTTAAGTCCCAGTCAGAGTCCAAAGGCCAGAGAACTAAAAGCATCAGTGTCCGAGAGCAGGAGAAAATGCCAGTCAAACAAAGATTAAATTTATCCTTCTTTCATCTTTTTTTTTTTTTATATATACAGCAGATTCTTACTAGTCATCAGTTTTATACACATCAGTGTATACATGTCAATCCCAATCGGCCAATTCAGCACACCACCATCCCCACCCACCTCGCGGCTTTCCTCCCTTGGTGTCCATAAGTTTGTTTTCTACATCTGTGTCTCAAATTCTGCCCTGCAAACTGGTTCATCTGTACCGTTTTTCTAGGTTCCACATACATGCGTTAATATATGATATTTGTATTTCTCTTTCTGACTGACTTCACTCTGTGTGACAGTCAGTAGATCCATCCACGTCTCAATAAGTGACTCAGTTTCGTTCCTTTTTATGGCTGAGTAATATTCCATTGTGTATATGTACCACATCTTCTTTATCCATTCGTCTGTCAATGGGCATTTAGGTTGCTTCCATGACCTGGCTATTGTAAATACTGCTGCAGTGAACATTGGGATGCATGTGTCTTTTTGAATTATGGTTCTCTCTGGGTATATGCCCAGTAGTGGGATTGCTGGCTCATATGGTAATTCCATTTTTAGTTTTTTAAGGAACCTCCATACTGTTCTCCATAGTGGCTGTATCCATTTACATTCCCACCAACAGTGCAAGAGGGTTCCCTTTTCTCCACACCCTCTCCAGCCTTTGTTGTTTGTAGATTTTCTGATGATGGCCATTCTAACTGGTGTGAGGTGATACCTCATTGTAGTTTTGATTTGCATTTCTCTAATAATTAGTGATGTTGAGCAGTTTTTCATATGCTTCTTGGCCATCTGTATGTCTTCTTTGGAGAAATGTCTATTTAGGTCTTCTGCCCATTTTTGGATTGGGTTGTTTGTTTCTTTAATATTGAGCTGCATGAGCTGTTTATATATTTTGGAGATTAATCCTTTGTCCGTTGATTCATTTGCAATATTTTCTCCCATTCTGAGGGTTCTCTTTTCATCTTGTTTATGGTTTCCTTTGCTGTGCGAAAGCTTTGAAGTTTCATTAGGTCCCATTTGTTTATTTTTGTTTTTATTTCCATTACTCTAGAAGGTGGATCAAGAAAGATCTCGCTGTGATTTATGTCAAAGAGTGTTCTTCCTATGTTTTCCTCTAAGAGTTTTATAGTGTCCGGTCTTACATTTAGGTCTCTAATCCATTTTGAGTTTCTTTTTGTGTATGGTGTTAGGGAGTGTTATAATTTCATTCTTTTACATGTAGCTGCCCAGTTTTCCCAGCACCACTTATTGAAGAGACTGTCTTTTCTACATTGTATATCCTTGCCTCCTTTGTCATAGATTAGTTGACCATAGGTGTGTGGGTTTATCTCTGGGCTTTCTATCCTGTTCCATTGATCTGTATTTCTGTTTTTGTGCCAGTACCATATTGTCTTGATTATTGTAGCTTTGTAGTATAGTCTGAAGTCAGGGAGTCTGATTCCTCCAGCTCTGTTTTATTCCCTCAAGACTGCTTTAGCTATTCAGGGTCTTTTGTGTCTCCATACAAATTTTAAGATTTTTTGTTCTAATTCTGTAAAAAATGCCAGATTGCATTGAATCTGTAGATTGCTTTGGGTAGTATAGTCATTTTCACAATATTGATTCTTCCAATCCAAGAACATGGTGTATCTCTCCATCTGTTTGTATCATCTTTAATTTCTTTCATCAGTGTCTTATAGTTTTCTGCATACAGGTCTTTTGTCTCCCTAGGTAGTTTTATTCCTAGATCTTTTATTCTTTTTGTTGCAGTGGTAAATGGGAGTGTTTCCTTAATTCCTCTTTCAGATTTTTCATCATTAGTGTATAGGAATGCAAGAGATTTCTGTGCATTAATTTTGTATCCTGCAACTTTACCAAATTCATTGATTAGCTCTAGTAATTTTCTGGTGGCATTTTTAGGACTCTCTATGTATAGTATCATGTCATGTGCAAACAGTGACAGTATTACTTTTTCTTTTCCAATTTGTATTCCTTTTATTCCTTTTTCTTCTCTGATTGCCATGCCTAGGACTTCCAAAACTATGTTGAATGATAGTGGTGAGAGTGGACATCCTTGTCTTGTTCCTGATCTTTTCCTGAAATGCTTTCAGTTTTTCACCATTGAGAATGATGTTGGCTGTGGGTTTGTCATATATGGCCTTTATTATGTTGATGCCCAGTTTCTGGAGGGTTTTTATCATAAATGGGTGTTGGAGTTTGTCAGAAGCTTTTTCTGCATCTATTGAGATGATAACATGGTTTTTCTTCTTGGTGTATGATCCTTTTAATGTGTTGTTGGATTCTGTTTGGTAGTATTTTGTTGAGGATTTTTGCATCTATATTCATCAGTGATATTGGTTTGTAATTTTCGTTTTTTGTAGTATCTTTGTTTGGTTTTGGTATCAGGGTGATGGTGGCCTCATAGAATGAGTTTGGGAGTGTTCCTTCCTCTGCATTTTTTGAAAGAGTTTGAGAAGGATGGGTGTTAGCTCTTCTCTAAATGTTTGATAGAATTCACCTGTGAAGCCATCTGGTCCTGGACTTTTGTTTGTTGGAAGATTTTTTTTTTTTTTTTTGCGGTACACAGGCCTCTCACTGTTGTGGCCTCTCCCGTTACAGAGCACAGGCTCCGGATGCACAGGCTCTGTGGCCATGGCTCATGGGCCCAGCCGCTCCACAGCATGTGGGATCTTCCCAGACCAGGGCACGAACCCGTGTTCCCTGCATCGGCAGGCGGACTCTCAACCACTGCACCACCAGGGAAGCCCAGTTGGAAGATTTTTAATCACAGTTTCAATTTCATTACTTGTGATTGGTCTGTTCATATTTTCTATTTCTTCCTGGTTCAGTCTTGGAAGGTTATACCTTTCTAAGAATTTGTCCATTTCTTCCAGGTTGTTCATTTTTTAATTTTATTTATTTATTATTATTATATTTTGCGGTACGCGGGCCTCTCACTGTTGTGGCCTCTGCCGTTGCGGATCACAGGCTTTGGATGCGCAGGCTCAGCGGCCATGGCTCACGGACCCAGCCGCTCCGCGGCATGTGGGATCTTCCTAGACCGGGGCACGAACCCGTGTCCCCTGCATCAGCAGGCAGACTCTCAACCACTGCGCCACCAGGGAAGCCCCAGCTTGTCCATTTTATTGGCATAGAGTTGCTTGTAGTAGTCTCTTAGTATGCTTTGTATTTCTGCGGTGTCTGTTGTAACTTCTTTTTCTTTCTAATTTTATTGATTTGCGTCCTCTCTCTCTTTTTCTTGATGAATCTGGCTAATGCTTTATCAATTTTGTTTATCTTCTCAAAGAACCACCTTTTAGTTTTATTGATCTTTGCTATTGTTTTCTCTGTTTCTATTTCATTTATTTGTGCTCTGATCTTTATGATTTCTTTCCTTCTGCTAACTTTGGGTGTTGTTCGTTCTTCTTTCTCTAGTTCCTTTAAGTGTAACGTTAGATTGTTGGAGATTTTTCTTGTTTCTTGAGGTAGGCTTATATAGCTATAAACTTCCCTCTTAGAACTGCTTTTGCTGCATCCCATAGGTTTAGGATCGTCGTGTTTTCATTGTCATTTGTTTGTAGTTTTGTTTGATTTCTTCAGTAATCTCTTGGTTATTTAGTAACGTATTGTTTAGCCTCCATGTGTTTGTGTTTTTTACGTTTTTTCCCCTGTAATTCATTTCTAATCTCATAGAGCTGTGGTCAGAAAAGATGCCCGATATGATTTCAGTTTTCTTAAATTTACTGAGGCTTGATTTGTGACCTAAGATGTGATTTATCCTGGAGAATGTTCCGTGTGCACTTGAGAAGAAAGTGTAATCTGCTGGTTTTGGATGGAATGTCCTACAAATATCAATTAAATCTATCTGGTCTATTGTGTCATTTAAAGCTTCTGTTTCCTTATTTATTTTCATTTTGGATGATCTGTCCATTGGTGTAAGTGAGGTGTTAAACTCTCCCACTATTATTGTGTTACTGTTGATTTCCTCTTTTATAGCTGTTAGCAGTTGCCTTATGTATTGAGGTGCTTCTATGTTGGGTGCATATATATTTATAATTGTTATATCTTCTTCTTGGATTCATCCCTTGATCATTATGTAATGTCCTTCCTTGTCTCTTGTAACATTCTTTATTTTAAAGTCTATTTTATCTGATATGAGTACTGCTACTCCAGCTTTCTTTTGACTTCCATTTGCATGGAATATCTTTTTCCATCCCCTCACTTTCAGTCTGTATGTGTCCTTAGGTCTGAAGTGGGTTTCTTGTAGACAGCATATATATGGGTCTTGTTTTTGTATCCATTCAGCAAGCTTGTGTCTTTTGGTTGGAGCATTTAATCCATTCACGTTTAAGGTAATTATCGATATGTATATTCCTGTGACCATTTTCTTAATTGTTTTGGGTTTGTTTTTGTAGGTCCTTTTCTTCTCTTGCGTTTCACACTTAGAGAAGTTCCTTTAGCATTTGTTTTAGAGCTGGTTTGGTGGTGCTGAATTCTCTTAGCTTTTGCTCATCTGTAAAGCTTTTGATTTCTCCATTGAATCTGAATGAGATCCTTGCTGGGTACAGTAATCTTGGTTGTAGGTTCTTCCCTTTCATCACTTTAAGTATATCATGCCACTCCCTTCTGGCTTGTAGAGTTTCTGCTGAGAAATCAGCTGTTAACCTTATGGGAGTTCCCTTATATATTATTTGTCATTTTTCTCTTGCTGCTTTCAGTAATTTTTCTTTGTCTTTAGTTTTTGCCAATTTGATTACTATGTGTCTTGGCGTGTTTCTCCTTGGGTTTATCCTGTAAGGGACTCGCTGCGCTTCCTGATCTTGGGTGGCTATTTCCTTTCCCATGTTAGGGAAGTTTTCAACTGTAATCTCTTCAAATATTTTCTTGGGTCCTTTCCCTCTCTCTGCTTCTTCTGAGACCCCTATAATGCGAGTGTTGTTGTGTTTAATGTTGTCCCAGAGGTCTCTTAGGCTGTCTTCATTTCTTTTCATTCTTTTTTCTTTATTCTGTTCCGCAGCAGTGAATTCCACCATTCTGTCTTCCAGGTCACTTATCCGTTCTTCTGCCTCAGTTATTCTGCTATTGATTCCTTCTAGTGTATTTTTCATTTCAGTTGTTGTATTGTTCATCTCTGTTTGTTTGTTCTTTAATTCTTCTAGGTCTTTGTTAAACATTTCTTGCATCTTCTCGATCTTTGTCTCCATTCTTTTTCCAAGGTCCTGGATCATCTTCACTATCATTATTCTGAATTCTTTTTCTGGAAGGTTGCCTATCTCCACTTCATTTAGATTTTTTTCTGGGGTTTTATGTTGTTCCTTCATCTGGTACATAGGCCTCTGCCTTTTCATCTTGACTATCTTTCTGTGAATGTGGTTTTTGTTCCACAGGCTGCAGGATTGTAGTTCTTCCTGCTTCTGCTGTCTGCCCTCTGGTGGATGAGGCTATCTAAGAGGCTTGTGCAAGGTTCCTGATGGGAGGGACTGGTGGTAGGTAGAGGTGACTGTTGCTCTGGTGGGCAGAGGTCAGTAAAACTTTATTCCACTTGACTGTTGATGGGTGGGGCTGGGTTGCCTCCCTGTTGGTTGTTTGGCCTGAGGCAACTCAACACTACCTGTGCTCTTTGGTGAGGCTGACGGACTCTGGGAGGGCTGACGCCAAGGAGTACTTCCCAGAACTTCTGCTGCCAGTGTCCTTGTCCCCACTGTGAGCACAGCCACCCCCCGCCTCTGAAGGAGACCCTCCAACACTAGCAGGTGGGTCTGGTTCAGTCTCCCCTGGGGTCACTGCTCCTTTCCCTGGGTCCCAATGGGCACACTACTTTGTGTGTGTCCTCCAAGGGTGGAGTCTCTCTTTCCTCCAGTCCTGTGGAAGTCCTGCAGTCAAATCCCACTAGGCTTCAAAGTCTGATTCTCTAGGAATTCCTCCTCCCATTGCTGGACCCCGAGGTTTGGAAGCCTTACATGGGGCTCAGAACCTTCACTCCAGTGGGTGGACTTCTGTGGTATAAGTGTTCTCCAGTCTGTGAGTCACCCACCTAGCAGTTATGGGATTTGATTTTACTGTGATTGCACCCCTCCTACCATCTCATTGTGGCTTCTCCTTTGTCTTTGGATGTGGGGTATCTTTTTTGTTGAGTTCCAGTGTCTTCCTCTCGATTATTGTCCAGCAACTAGTTGTGATTCTGGTGTTTTCACAAGAGGGAGTGAGAGCACGTCCTTCTACTCCGCCATCTTGGTTCCTCTCTGCTGATTTCTTTAACGTTTACATC
This sequence comes from Tursiops truncatus, assembly GCF_011762595.2. Lineage (NCBI taxonomy): Eukaryota > Metazoa > Chordata > Mammalia > Artiodactyla > Delphinidae > Tursiops > Tursiops truncatus. The sequence goes on from NC_047042.1 coordinate 55,501,328, forward strand.
TGCTCATGGAGTGAAATTATCATGTGGGAGCAACTGCTAGGAACTCTAACTCTTTCCTTCAGTTGATCTGACACCTAGAAAAAGATTAAACTAACTGTTGAACTGACCCAAAGAACTTACAGGGAAAGTACAAAGAACTTGATTTGGAACCCTTTTGCTCAAATTTTAAAATAATAGCAATAATTATAATGTGGATTAGCATTTATTAATTTGGCTGCTACTCTAAATGCTAATGCTTTACATACACTATTCCTTTGATTCTGACAACGTACGTATGAGGGAAATAATATTATCTTTTTAATTATATAAATGCACATATGTAATATAGAATAATATTATTAGTTGAAAAAACTAAGGCTTAGAAGATTAAATGGCTTTCATTGGCCCACACAACTCTTTCAAATCTAAGTCCACCTGACTTTGGAGCATTCACTAACAGTGATTATATCATAGGATGTAGGGCCTTACTTTTCAAAAAATGTAGAGAAATATGAAAATGTGAACTGTACCCTAGCAAATGTAAGTAAAAAGTTAACTTCAAACTAACAATTCATTGTGCATAGATGTTCATCAGTCACTACTTTCCGTTTAATATTAAAGGTATTTTCACAGTAATAGGAAAGGAAAGTAAAATGATATTTTTTGTGTTTCAAGTAGATAAAAGGGGGCAATGATTGAATCCATTTGGATTCCATTCTGCTGCAGCCAAGCCGGTACAGAAATGAGGCTGTAATATAAATGAATCTACCCTTGTCCTAGAGGGAAACATATATAGTCTTTAAAGTTATTCAATTTATATTGCTACTCAGTTGTTAAAATGTTGGTGAATGTAGCATGTATATAAATATGACACCAGTGACAGCTATAAAGATAAAACTTTTACATTGTAACATCTCAATTTAAGCACACAAGACTAAATTTGGGGAATAAATCATGATAACGGGTAGCCACTACATTTATATGAAAATGAATAAATGTCTTATATTATCAGCTTATTAACCTATAATGAGTAGATACTTTATCATCACTTTGTAGATTTTTTGAAATACCTTGACACAGTTGTGTTATAGATAACGCACACTCATCTAGTTGCTAAGAAATTAATTTTATTACCTAAGAAATTGATTTTCTCAGCACTCAATAGTAGATTGGACTGAAAGAACGCGTGACTGATCCAACACATTAGCCAGCTATGTGACAAACCCAGGGGGAGTGTGCTCAGTTATATTCTTCCTTTCTCTGGAGGAGATAAGAAGGGATAAAGATCATACATAGGCAGGGAGGGAGATTAAAGGCAATAAGAGCTCTCAGGGCACAGTGATGAGGCACCTCCAGGAGCAAGTTCCCAGGATTCTTCCATCTAATAGATGTTATGGGAATGCTTCCTATATAGGGCGGGAGGGGAGGGACCCACAGGCAGCCCCTTGTATGGTATCTTGTGGGCAGCCATTTCTGCAATGTGAAATGAGGGTCAGCACAAGATCCTTTGGCCCCATGTTTGCCACTGTGACATACCCTGTTGCTTGATGGTCCCATTATTTTTTTGCCTAGAGATGAAGGTTTTGATATCAGGAAGCTCTAAAGTGCAAACACAGAGCTTTGGAAATAAAAAGATTGTTCAAAGAATGACCCCAGGACATCCTCTGGGTTGCATGGCAACAAGCTAGATGAGACAGTGAGTCCCCTTCCCTCTAGCTGGAGAGGCTGCTCCCCAACTTCACTTTCAAAGAACAGGACCCAAGATCTCCAAGTGTGGGGCAGCTGGTACTGCTCAGCATCCTCTAAAATCTAGTACCCCAGCATGACTGGCACCTGAGCCTAACGTTTCCTGTGCAAGAACTCTCATATTCACCCTGGTAAAAGGAAGAACAACATAGAGGGTGGTCCCGCTCCTGGAGCGTAGCCCCCAGTACACCCAGCCTACCTCTCTGCAAGGGGCTAAGAGAGTAAGGGACACCTACTTCTGCTGCCTCTTCTGTCCACACATTCCAGTCAGGTTTTCCTCTTTCCACTCAGAGCCAAATTCATGCCCCCCATACCCACCTCAATCAAATTTATAGGGCTTTATGGCACATATTCTGTGTATCTCTTCCTACCCATATTTTCCCTCATATCCTTTAATCCTATAATCTTTACATCAATTTTGGAATGCAATAGGGTAAAAATTAACAAAACACAAAAGTTTCATTCTCATAGATATACAAGAAGAGTCTCTCATCACGTTTCTGGGGAAAGGAAAAGCCTCCACCTCAACCTCCCAAGTACTTCTAGCCGCATTAGAGCCTGGTGGATGCAGGGAGGGAAGGGCTGCTGTGCTGGGTGCCAGGAGAATCAGAACAGCACATTCCAGAGAAGAGCCTTGTACCTCTGGAGCAACACACGAGCAGGAGCCACGCTGCATTCCCATGCACAACAGTCTCTGGCACATAGTAGGTGCCCAATAAAAATTTGATGAATAACTTGAATGCCTTACATAGGAAGAGCCTACTCCGTGAAATGCAAAGGAACACAGTGCAGAAGGAATCCTGGCTTCCCCTGGACCCTTTCTCATCTCCACTTACGCTCACAAGTTCCCCTGGAGATGCTGCAACCTAGTTACCTGAAACAACAACAGGCCTGGCCTCCCAGGGAATGACTGACTAAATGAGCAAGTTGTGAGATTGTAAACTGTTAACCAAAAGGTTGATCCATAACCCCTTAGCAGTCATCTGCAGATCCATGAGGGTGATTAATTGGAACCAACCGACCACGTCTGAATTGTTTTTTCACATCAAATTTGGAGGTAGCCCCACCTCCTGCCATTGAAAACCATAGCCAGAAGGCCTTTTTCAGAAGGCATCCTGTCTGTGTTACCCTGAGATGCTGAAGGAAGGCTGAGAAAATGAGCCCCGACTCTTTGCCAGCTGACTTCAAACATATTCAATCTCAGCTCACTGGGGTCTGCAGGATTTAGCAGCTGAAGTGCAGTCAGAGGTCACTGCAAATCAGCAATCTCTGCACAGAGACCTTCCAGGCTGGCTGCTCCTGGCATCCATCCACATCCATCCAAATGGATATGCAGACAATGTGAATGACATCTCCCGCTGCCCTTTAAAACGCTTTGGTTACCAGAGCTCTCAGCATCCCCATCTTAAGCCACCTCAGGTACACACAAGTGCGTCAGCAGTTCCAATTAGGGCATCAGAAAAGAAATGAGTAAGACTTCTCCCAGATGGCTCTAGTGTGAGAAGTGAACGGCATGGATCTCACTAACAGATTTTCTCCCATCTTGGGATGAGGAGCCAGACAGGCACAAAGTGCCCATTAAAGGGCGAGCTGGCCTTACAACTCCCTGCCTTCTCATCAAGACAACTTGGCCACACATCGCTCTGGAGCCACTTTACTTGCTGAGCTCCCAGCCTTTATTTTATCACCACCAGCAAACAAGGCCTGTGGCGAGCCAGAGAAATTATCCGCAGGCTGTGATCCGAATTCTGCTGTTTACCCCTGAGTCCTCCACTTTGCAAAGATTTTCTGGGAGGTGATGCCCAGAGAAGATTTGAGCAACCATGCCAATTAGCACTGACCTTCAGCCTCGGGAATGAAGAGGAGTAATGCTATGGGTGAAGGGAAAAATCGCTTATCGGAAGGGAAAACACATCTTGCAGCACAGAAGTTGCCATTAGTACTCATATAAATAGAAACTTTACACCTTGGTATGAAAGAGTAGAGAGAAGAGGTCCCCAGATGGTGAGTCTATCCCTATCCCTAATTTATTTACCAGGGTCATGCCTCCCCAACCCTTTTAGAGGAAGGAGGGACAAAAAGGAAATATAATAAATATTGGCAAGAGTATTAGCTAGCCATTCTGAATAACAAACCTTCTAAAATGTTGTAGTTTAACCAACAACCGTTAATGATCTCTGCCAAGCCTAAGGGTTGGGTAAGTGATTCTGCCGGTGGTCAGGGCTAGGCACATCTCAGCTGGACTTGGTCATGCTTCTGCCGTCAACTGCTGGGCTGGCTGGGGCTGGGGGGGGGGTGGGGTGCTGTTCTAGAATGGCCTCAGAGGGGATGACTTGGCAATCTCCCACTTGGTTTCTCTTCTTGCAGCCCAGGCTTGTCCTCACGACAGAGGCAAGGTTCCAGCAGGGAACTGAGGGCTAGGCTTGGAACCTGCATGCCAGCACATCCAATGATTTCTAATGGCCAAAGAGAGGCACGTGGCCAAGCCATATCAAGGGGTGGGGAATTACATCCAGCCTCTTCATGCCACAGCTCACATGGCAAAGGGCATGACTACAGAGACGGGGGAGAATTGGTGCCGTCAGGGTAACTCATTTGCCATGATGGGAGAAGGCAATGAAAGAAAGAATTCGGGGAAAAGGAGAAATAGCTCCAAGGTGTTTAAAAGAATGGGATTGCATCTAACTCCCGCTGCCCTTCTTTCTCCTCTCCCCATGCCGTCTCTTCAGCCATCTCCTCAAGCATTGGCAGTTTTAATGCATATTTGCCTAGGAAAAATTTGACCAGGTCTTATGACCTGGGTTATCATCCAGCTCCTCTCTGAGAAATGCTGTTGGCTTCCCCCAGGCACAGGGCACATATCTCAGCAGGCAACATTGAAGCCAAACAAGAGTCAGAAAGTCCCCTGGGGCAAGAGGGATCTCTGACCTGTGGAGGATACTCAGGCCACTTTTAGGGAGGAGTGGGAGGGCGAGGGGGAGAATCTTAGCATCACCTCGTGAGATCTGACCCCTGCCTACCTGTTCTGCATCGTCATTTGACATTTCCTGTCATAGGCACCTGCCACCTGGCAGGCTGCATTACCTTCAGTTCCTGAAATATGCTGTGAAAACAGCTCCACATCTGCACACACACTCTTGTTTGTCTAGAACAACTCTACCCACCCAGATGTCTCTACTTCACCCTCCAAGTTTCAGTGTGAAGGTCATACCTGGAAGTGCTTCTCCTCTGTGTTTCCAGAACTTACCTCAACCAGAGCACTCATCACTCTATTGTAATTGCTGACTCTTCTGTATTCCTTATGATTTTGTTAGTTCCTTTAGAGCTGACAAAAAAAGTTTTTAGTCCTCAGATTCCCAAGGTGAGCCAAGCCTTTAGTCTCCATATTCCCAGGGCTTTAATTCAGAGCCCACAGCATAGAAGTGCTTAATAAACACAGCCTCACTTTTTCCTCAGGAAACAATATAACCTCTATTTATGGAGCAAATGCAGGTTTGTTAAAGACTTGACTTACTTTCCCTATGCCTCTGCAGCAGAGCTGACTTGTCTCATTCCAGCTTTGTAGTTGACTTGGGCAAATTTTAACTAATTTGCCTAAAATCAACTTGCTCCTAAGTGACAAAGCAAGAGCTGAAATCTCCGTCTTCTAAATCTTAGCCCAGTGTTCTTTCTTCTTAACCCCAGGTTTAAAATGTATTTACTTAACTTTTAACGTCCTTACTTCACTCCAAAAGAGAATTTATTCAACAGACATTTAAGCACCAGCCATATATTGGGCACAGTTCTTCAAGCTAAGAATATAGTCATACATAGGACAGAGTAGTGGGGGTTAGACAATAAACAGTATTTAATTTAATTATTTACAATGAGATACTTAGCATTTACTATGTGCCAGGGACTATTTTGTACGTTTTTCATTTACAGATGAAGAGATTGAAGCACAGAGAAGTGAAATCACTTGTCCAAGGTCACACAACTGGTAAGTGGAGAAGCTGGAATATGAACGCAATCTGCTTCCTGAGTCTGTGCTCATAACCACTCCTCCAGTCTACCTGATATAAAATTTTCTATAATGTTAGGTCATGATAAAGATTCTAAAATAAGAAAAGCAGGGTAGGAGGCAAAACGAATAGGGGATGCTGCTTTAGACATGGTGAACAGAAGCAGCCTATCTGAAGAGGTGGCACTGGAGCAGAGGCCTGAATGAAGGGAGGGGTGAGCCTTGATGGGGAAGAGCATGGCAGGAAGAGGGAACAGCAAGTGCAGAAGCTCTGAGATAGAACAGTGCTTGGTGAGTGTAAGGAACAGCAGCGGCCATTGTGAACAAGGGGAAAGGTGATGGAGGATGCGTTAGAGGGGTGACCAGGGGCAACGTGAGAGAGGGGTTGGTTTTTGCCATACTAAAGAGTTTGGATTTATTTTAGTATGACTTATGGAAGCTTACATAATTACAAATGATATAAAGAATAAAAGAAAATCAGTTAAGTGAGAAAAAGATTGGGGATTGGGATAAAGGTAGAAAAAATTAAGCAAGGGTAAGGTTAGATATAAAATTTAGACCTTAAATTTTGCTAGTGTATGTAGATCATACACTTTGCTACCAGCATCAGTCTGCAAATTTGAGCTTGAGGTTCCTTGTGGCCATTGCAAGAGGGAAATATGGGCCAGCCCATGCTTCTTAGTATCAAAAGATAAAAAGAAAGATGTTGTTTAGAAGCACTCCTATTCCTAGTACTGAGACCTTAGGGAATTCACTAGCTGACAGAGAAAGTGAGTTGGAATCCTGAATTGATCAAAAGAAAAATTAAGGCAATTTGTAACTAAAAAGAGGTATTTTATAACTACACTGAGATGTACAGAGTTTGAATGGTTTACCCATGGTGGAAACATCAAAACTGAATATTAAAATCTTCCTGTGTTTCTTTATATACAGAAGTTTCAGTCCACACAATTTACAAAGACCACATTTTGAGGCTCAGATCATGTCCACGATAGTAAAGTGGTTGATCTAGGAAATGGTTGATTCATTGGCTTAGGCCAATGCAGAGGTTGGGGTGGCAGGCCAGTGATGGTTGAGAAAAAGAAATGGACCACATTGTAGCACTGTAGAGGCCAGGCAAGGACATGGTGTTTCTCATTTCTAGCATATGAGGAGAGAGAGGAATCTGCTCTTTTATTGTATTCTCTTGACAATCACTACTGAAAGCCAGCTTTTTTTCTGCTTAGTAGAAAATGGAGAGAACAGGCAGATTGGTTGACAAGGCCATGAGGGGGACGTTTCTCCACTAACCCGTGGGCTCGTTAATACTCATAACAGCTCCTATGCTTTGGGCGTTTACTCCGTTCAGACAGGCTTGATTTCTTTCCATGCATTCCTAAGTAAAGCTCTTTACCTTCTGGAGGCAGGCACTTGATAGGACTTAATGGGATGAGGCGCCTCACAAGCCTTGGGTGGTGTGCCTTTATTAAGTCCCAAAGTTTTGATGACATGACAGAGAACATTTGAAAACCATGCAGATTGTTCAGGCTATTCATGAACTGCATTACAGATTGTAACACCAGAGCCCTAATGGTCTCTAGTGACTAAAGAAAAGCCAGGGCTAAAGATGGAGAACCTGGAATCATGCACAGAGGCTACTGTTGATGACTGCTCCAAGGAGGAGAGGAAGAGAAAGGAACCCAGGGCCATGAATAAACCCACACTCTTGATGCGGTCCTCTTCAGGGCCCTTCTGATTCTTTGCATTGCCTCAGTCTTTGGTTCCCCTTCATACATTCATTCTCTTGTCAGAGAGGAGAGGAACTGAGAAAACCCCTTTGGGTTTGTTGTTAAAAAGTCATGGAGCCTTTCTTAAGGGCAATCTCAGTAGCAGGAGAGGCGGGAACCAGACGCAGAAAAAGCCGGTGGCGAGGAGGTGGAGGTGGGGAGGACTCACCCAGAAAGTGGCAGAGATGGGAAGGAGAGAAATCACATGGCGGGTTAAAGATGCAGTGGGGTCAAGAGCTATGCTCTTTCCAAGATAGAGGAGATCTGCTGTGCCTGGACAGAAGGAAGAGTTCCAGAGGATAAATGAAGGACCAAGGCTGGAGTCAAGAAGGAATGAGCAGGAATTAGCCTTAGTTTATCCTCGGAAGAGAAACAAGACACTTCTGAGACAGGTTCAATAGAAGAGGACACAAGAGCTGTTATTTTGAGGAGAAAGGAACTCTTGTCCATGCAGCCTCATTCTTCTCAGGAAAAATAGAGGGGGTGTGTGTGTGTGTGTGTGTGTGTGTGTGTGTGTGTGTGTGTGTGTGTGTGTGTGTGTGTGTGTGTGTGTGTGTGTGTGTGTGTGTGTGTGTGTGTGTGTGTGTGTGTGTGTGTGTGTGTGTGTGTGTGTGTGTGTGTGTGTGTGTGTGTGTGTGTGTGTGTGTGTGTGTGTGTGTGTGTGTGTGTGTGTGTGTGTCGGCGGGAGGTGTTCACCTACCAAGAATGAGGGAGGGGAGATAAGACTAGGGACTACGGCTGGGGGGAAAATGGAAAAATGCTGAGATGGCTTCTGTCACATTGCCCAGAGCTCTTACGAAAGGGCTGGATGAGAAGCAGTTTCTCAGTACAAATGTCTAGAGGTATCTTGGCTACTGTTGAGAAATAAAGAATAAAACTCAACCCTGGCTGGGTATGGAAACAAACAGATTTTCTCTGCTCAGGACTCAGGTGTGAGGGGAGTGAGGGGGAAGAAAAGGCCTTAGCAGATTTGGGAAAGATCTCAACAAATACTAGCTCCAGTCAAAAGCAACAACAAGGAAAGTAAGTTTCTAAACCTTCTAGCTGTATTCAAGTATATAATGCATTTTCCTCCAAATAATTGATTTACTCTTCCATAAATATATCATTTCTCACTCTATTCCTTCTTTCCATTCTCCTGCATTTATTAAGCACAATTGGACCGTGAACTGCACCAGAGACTATTTCTAATAATATTCCTGCATATGTAAGGCACTTTCTTTCATATTCACTCTCTCATTTCATCCTCTTGAAACCCCTAACAGGACAGTAGGAAGGGCAGTTGTGTCCATCTCATTCTAGATGAGGAAAGAGACTAAGGACAGTCTCAGGAAAGTGACTTCTAGCCCTCCAGTTCCCTACATGCTCCCCTAGCCCTGAGTTTCCGCTTCACAGCTCTATCACGTCATAATTATTTATTTATGTAATTATTTACTTAAAGTCTGTCTTCCCTGCTGGGTTGTAGCTCCATGAGGGCAGACTCTAGGGGTCTTGTTCACTATCATTTTCCTAATGGATCCTGTTATCACTGAATCTTCATGTCTAGACTCGTAGTAGATAATCAGTAGATTTGCTGTTGGAGGGTCCCCCTAATCTTTCTTGAACAAATCCTTTTCTTTAAAGATAGTTTACAGCTAAAAGACCCTTATAAAGCTAGATGAGTTGAGATTCTTGAGCTTTTACATTTTCCCCAATATTTTACAGTGGTGTCACTTAAACTTAATTTAACAGCATATCTGACATGTAGCAGATGGTCAATAATTTTTGCTGTGTTTCAAGAGTGATTATATCTGTGAAAGAGCCAGAACCTGAGCCTCGTGCCCTGACTCAAGTTTGCATTTGTCCTCTGCTTCCGCAGTATAACTAGAACAGTCCTGGAACATATCAGACAACCAATAGATAGCTATTTAATGAATCGATGAACTAGTATCACTTGATACAGAATTAATGTCTGTGCAATTAATTGTTTGCTGGTTCATTGTATTTGAGTATCTACCAGTGACACCTATGATTTTTAAACTCCATTGTTACGTAGCCAAGAATGATTTTGTTTGTAGTAGAAAAATAGGAAGTGGACATAGGCAATAATAAAATGGAACCAGAGAGCTGAAAAGTGCTTCTCCCACCAGGGACATCATTAACCCGAGGGAGAGGACTTCAGTTATCTTTGTTTATATCTTTGATATTAGAGAAATAAGATAATGAATGTCTTTTTAAAAGTTATATAGCAAGCAATGGATTATTGCTCAGCTGAAAACAATCACTAGACTAAACTTTTAAGACTTGCCACACTTTCCCCAGTTGGCCTAACTTTGCCCCTACTAACTCCCTGGCCTCAGTTTCGCCATCTGCAGAATGGGATGCTAGTGTCTGCATTACCTGTCTCTCTGAGTCAAATAAGATGGATGTTTTATCCAAATAAATAAGATGTTTTACCAAGCTTGGTGGCAACTCAAAGGATGACTTGTTAACTGAAAATTTCCTTATGGCAGAGAATCATAGAAAAGGATATATATATATATACCACAGACATTTTATCTAAGTGTATATATCTAAAACATAGACCTGTATCTTCAATGACCAAGCTTTTTTCTGGGACATAGGTCTCTTCTTCCAGTATGGATTTGCCGATAGGATGTTCCCATGGTGTTTATGGCTTGGATCCATTTCTTATAAAGAAGTTAAAACTTAAAGACCCTTGTAAAATGATATAAATTGAGAGTCCTAAATTTTTAAAACATTTTTCACCAATATTTTACAGTGATCTCACCCAAACTTAACCTGACAGATAGCACTTATTTTGGCAACTCATTTTATGTAATCTTTCCAAATCATTCAACTCTATTTTTGTGGAAACAACTCTCTGCCTCTTCACATTCATAGCTCATCAGTTTTAAATTAATCAAGTTAAATTAGTATAAATACTAATATAAGTTAAGTACAACTGCTAAAATTAAATTGAGAAATAACTGTAACTTGGTATACCACACAGCAGATAGGAATAGAGACGCATGGCATTTTAGAGCAGTAGCTTTCAAACTATTTCAGTGCACATCCAGAGTAGGAAAGACATTTGCTGTTGCAGCCCCATAGCCATGCACACACACACGCATACACACACACTCATACAAATGCAAAACACACATGCCCCTCAAACAAAAATTTCAGAAAACACATCTAACCTTGCCCTTATCATGTGTCACATACTTTGGTGTTTTTTCTTCTATTTTACCTATTGACTTGAAAAAAATTTCTGGATACAACCTTCTAGATTGTTTTCATGATGCACTCATGGATCTCAACATGGAGTTTGCAAAGACCCTGTCCTACAGAGTCAGTTTGTTGTTTTTTTTTTTGCGGTACACGGGCCTCTCACTGTTGTGGCCTCTCCCGTTGCGGAGCACAGGCTCTGGACGCGCAGGCTCAGCGGCCATGGCTCATGGGCCCAGCCGCTCCGCGGCATGTGGGATCCTCCCGGACCGGGGCACAAACCCGTGTCCCCTGCATCGCATCGGCAGGCAGACTCTCAACCACTGTGCCACCAGGGAAGCCCAGGGTCAGTTTTAATCAAGAGATTTGAGTATGATATGGTCCTCAGCCAGTACCTTATATGGAGGAGATGGAGAGAGTTAGTGGGATTGGCAAGCAGGTAGAGTGGAGGTTGGCTAAGAGACTTTCTAGTGTGTATGGAAATGTGTTGTAAATGTGTAAGGAGCTCTGCCAGTGTGAGCCTTGGTCTTCCTCTAGAACAAGGCTCCCTGGTAATTGTTCTTAAACCCTGTGCTAGGTCCCCCAGTTGTCCTGATAACTGGGTATGAGATGGATTTTCTGTGCCCCGCTCCGGGTAGTGGAAATCAATCCAAGTAGAAGTGGTATGCTCTCAGCCAGTCCATAGAGAGACCAAGGATGGTGCTGGAGACAGTGCTGCCAGCTTTCTACCTGCCGTGCACATCACGCTCCTTCCCTTGAACACGGCAGTTCACGATTGTATGTCACATGCTGAGACGACCGTCAGCTGGACCAGGGCGACTCATGGACCACTCACCTTTAAACTTTTAACTCAGTCATCAACCCTGATGGAATGATCATTCGGCTGTTTGAATAGGAAAGCATGGAAGACTCCTCTGGGGTCTGGGGTATAACCTGAAGACAAATAGAAATATTAGAAAGGAGAAGAGATAAGGAAATGATCCCAGGCTGCAATTGCCCATCCAAACCAGACATGAGCTGTCCAAATTCCAGAGAGTCGGAAGAGCTTTGAAGGATCTTTATCAACTTTGGGTTGCTATACGGACATAAATACTTTGTATTCCTGATTTCATTCTTTGGGGATCTGAAAAAGTATATCCTGGAAAAGTTCACTCTCATCTCAATAAGGCTTTCAACATGTGGCGAAACACGGAGCCCATCATCAGCCGAGGCTCCGTGCCCCTTAATAACCAGATGAGGTGGGCTGGAAACACCCTTCTACTCTCTGGCCAGCCAAGGCCTTGCTTTCACATTCCTGTGACTTCTGAAGAGTTGGGGGATAATTATTTTGGATTTGAGGGCTTCTGCAGCTAATTGTTCAGTTACGTGCATCTGTACATGTGACCATGTTGACCCAGATGTAGAACTGAGCCCTTCCTTAATCTCCACAAAGATCTGCTTTTGTGTTAGCGGGCACATCAAAAGCTGTGAGGAGGCAGAAATAGGGTTTCATTGCAGCAGGTGAACTGAATTTATTAGGCAGCCTATTTCTTATTTTACTCTCTTTCCTCAACCCTTGTCTTCTACCCACCCCCAGGCATTTTTTAAGGACATCTTTATCCCCTATACTGCCTGTGGCCTCACATTACCTTCCAAGCCTCTTAGTGCCTTTCCACACTCAGGAAACCTACATATATTTCTCTCCCTCTGTTAATCAGAGCAGTTCTAATCTCCCTGACCCTTATCGCCAAGCTCAGCTCTGGTCCCCACCTTCAACAAATCCAAATCACACCCAGCATTCAGTGGTGGAAGAAAAAGAGGATAATTGCAATAAAAATACTTCATTTGAGAAAAGAAAAAAAAAAAAACCCAACATACAGTGGCCACTGTTTAAAACTGGTGATATCTCATGCTGGACAAGAGTGGCCATGCTGGACTGGCTGCCCTGGCAGTGGAGTGGGCTCTAGAACAGTCAACCTGGCTGCCTCCAGTTCTGCTCTCTGGAATGTTCTCTCCTGTACACTGTCCACCATGGCATCATGTGAGAGGATTTTAGGGAGGAGGTCCCTTCCAGAGGCCGTAATCATTCCTGTAGTTGCCCACTTCCTGTTAGTTTGGATTTGGGGCCTGCTCATCTTAGGGGTTGAGCAATTACAGGCATTTTAATGCCAAGCTGGGGTTTCTCTGGCAATTCCAGTTGCTTCAAACTATCTGTACATTATTTTGGCTAATAATAATCATAATACCTAACATTTATACATATATTGAGGGTTTTCTATGTTTAAGCAGTATTCTTTATATACACTGTCTTAACTGAATCTTTGAAAGAACCACATGAAGTAAGTACTCCTATTGCCCCTCTTTTGTAGGGAAGGAGATAGAGGCAGGGAGAACTTAAATAACTTGCCCAGAGTCACACAGCTAGTGACATTGGGATGGAATTCAGCTAAACCGACTGCAGAGCCCAAGCTTTTTAACACCTATGTCATGTTGCTTAACAAAAGCTTGAGTTATGGTGACTTGAACACAGACCCAGATCTCAAAGCTTCTGTCCCTTAGCAGTGTGCCTCTGTGGTCTCATTTTGGCCTCTGCCTCTGAGGATTGCTGAACAATAGCCTAGGTGGGGAGGCACACCCCTCATTCCCAGAAGTTGGTCCAGTACATGACTCAGCACACTGAAATTTGACAGTCACCCCTTTTGTCAGCTGGGAGCCCGCAACTAATCAGGGATCAGGATTTTCCCAGATCTTACTCTTATCTCCCCCTGAGTTTCCAGCAGTTTTTTTCCCCCTGCCTCTGCTGGCACTAACTGTGACTTGGGGAAGAGGATTTGACTTTTCCAAGCCTTCAAGCTCATGAATAGCTGACTTGCAGTCATCTAGCACTGCTGACCACGGGCTAACAAGGCCTCACCTAAGAAAGTTGTTTTTCCCCTGTCATGTCATGCTTTTAGATGGGTCAGCCTGTAGGAAAGATTTTGTCTTTCTTGTCAGGCCATACTGAAGCCTGCAAGATATAATCCTAACACTTCCTACCAAGTCTGTGATCTGTGATAGAAATATGGTTTAAATCCCAAAATACAGTAGGCACACTGGCCAGGAAAGACTGAATTACACTATATTAACCAATGCTTCCAAAATCTCAGTGGCTGACAACTACTAAGGTTTGTTTCTTATTCATGCTTCATGCCCCTTTCTGGTCACCAGGGGGCGCCCCACTTATCCAAACTGAGAAATTCAGCAATTCAGCCAGTATCTTGAACCCAGCATTGTGGGTTGCCACGATGAGAGCAAGGAGTGCTTCAGGAAAATCTTGTACCAACAGTTAAGTGCTCAATGTTGCTCAAAATGTATTGGTCAGAACAGGCAGGTCACATGACCCCACTCAATCACAGGAACCATAAAATTAAATTCTAACATACGTCTGGAGGGCAGAGAGCTGCAACTGTTGGGTGAGATACTAATGCCTGCAACAGTAAGCTTTGTCACCACATTACAGGTGTTACCAGCTTTCTAGCCAGGAGAAAAGGAATCCTCGGCATTCCACCCCCCATCCTGACTTAACCAATTTCATATGTTATGTTCATCCCTTGCAACTCCCCACCTCCAGGTGTTAATATCGGCAGTATTCAGGATTATTCTGGTTGCAAGTGACAGAAAACCACTTTAAATTGGCTTTTGAAAATATGGAATTTTTTGTTTGCATAATTAAGAAATCCAGAGCTGCATTGAGCTTTGGGAATAGCTGTAGCCAGTAACCCAAATGATACCTTTAGTAGAGTGGCTTTCTCCACTTAATTTTTTGGCTTTACTCTTCTCTTTGTTGGTTTCATTCTCAAGAAAGATCCTTTATAGGGTGGCAAAAATGGGCATGCATACCCCTAGGCTTATATTCTAGCTGTCTTGGTGGAATGTACTGATTTTCCAGTAGCATTAGCAGAAGTCACTGTTCCAGCTTAGAACACATACATATCACCTGTCACTGTAGCCAAGGAAATATGGTGCCCTGATTGGAAGTTCTGAGTCCAAGTCATGTGTCCAACCCCAAGCCTAGAGGGAGGTGGGCTCCACCAGGACTTTATGGGCCAGGAACAGGGGAGGGACAGTTCCTGAGGAAAAGGAAATGATCTGGTCTAGAAGAAAAGAAAATGCATGACAGATGGGCAAAAACAATAGATATTCACTACAATTACATGTCATTTGTGTCTCCATTTTCTGGTTGAGGATATTGAGACTTTTTAAGATTAAGTAACAAGTCCCAGATCTTGCAGTGTAGACCTGAAATTCAAACTCAAGTCTGATTGCAAATGACATTTGATTATTTGCTGTGCTCAGTTGCCTGCTATACATGCCTTTTACTAATCTAATAATCTGGAAAGTATGACAAAAATATAGCATAGCATGAGCTTTTTTGAATGTTTGAATTAGAAAATGAGATCTACAGTACTTCTCAGTATTTAGAAAATGTTGATGAAAAAGATGACTATAATATAATATGAAACCCCAAGCTATCTAAATCTTTCTACAAATAGAAAAAAAGAAAACATGAATTTTTTTAAGTTCATGATCTCCTTTAGAAAAATTAAATGGTGAAAATGAGTTAATTGATAAATACAGATTCCTTTTTAGAAAGGACACAGATTTAATATAAAGTAATTGCCTCTTTATGACTGATTTATCTTAAGCCTGACTGCATTCAAATTATATTTTGCCCTTATTCAGACCTTATCTAGGAAAATAAATGAACCTTTCATTCTGGAAGGAGATAGAATGGAGAATGCCACATGAGGAGACAAAGAAGAAATAGTCTGAGTTCTTAAAAGATGAATTGAGATCCTTTTTTTTCTCCTCCTGGTTGGTGAGGAAGACATACATATCCCACTGCAGTAAATCCTGAGTCACTTATAACACAGTCCTTTCTAATGTAGATCTATTTGGAATGCCTTCCTCCAACCCCCCAGAGTCCACCACCGCTGTCTTGTCCGTCTGAGCCTCCCCTGGGAGTCTGATGTGCAGTCATCTGCTCCAGGGCCCATGGAGAGACCATTTTGGTTGCTGTCTGTTAAGACAGGGTGCAGCTTGCTTGGCTCCTAAAACTCCATTTTCATGCTGTGCATTTTCCTTTGAAGTAAAATATGTGACATTCTAGACCTTGGGCCCTTCTCTCCAGGAAAAGGGAAAGCAAACACTGAGACCATCGCTAACATCCTTCAAGGTCAAATAGCTCCAACTGAGGCCAAGAGGGTGGGGGCCAGGGGAAGCAGAATGTCTCGGTTATTTTACCACTTTGCCTAAACAGTCCAAAGTTACTGGATAGTTGCCGATGAACCCCTTTGTATGTGTAGACCTAGAAAAATTTACATTTTCAATTGAATGGACTTAATTGTCTCATAAAATTGCATTGTACAAAATAGGGGCTAGATATGCAGCATTATCAAATTTGGGGAGCACATGGGTAAAATCTCTTTCCTTCCATTTGTGATAGCCTGAGTATTTCACAAACAGGAAATTTAGGGGCAGGTCTCAGAGAGGCAATAGATGGCATACCTTAGGCTGGGTAAGTAGTTGTGGTAACCAACATGGCCTTCTTTGGTGGCCTTGACCAGAGCTATTTCTCCAGAGTAGTGGGGGTGAAATCCTGGTTGCAGTGGATTCAAAAGAGAATGAGAGGAGCAGAAATGGACACTTGAGTGTAGAGACTACTCTTTCAAGGAGTTTTGCTGTAACTGAGAGCAGAGAAATCTGATAATAGCTAGAGGGTGATCTGAGATCAAGAGCGTGTTCTTTGCTTTGTTGAACAGTGGAGAGATAATGGTACAGTTGCATGCTGATGGGAGCAATTAGGTATAGAGAGAAGAGCTTGAGTAAAAAGAGGAGATTGCTGGAGTTGTGTCCTTGAGTAGGAGAGAAGGAATAAGACCTAGTGCATGAGTGGAGGAATTGACCGTGGACAGTTCACTCATCCTAACCAGAGGGCACATGATACTCACAGTATTGGTGCAGAGAGATGGGAGGATATGGTGATAGGAGCCTATGAAAATTCTCTTCAGATTGCTTCAATTTATTAGTGAAATAGAAAATAAGCTATTTATCTGAGATGAGGATGAGGGAAGGGGCATTGGAATTTGAGGAGGGAGGAAAATATGAAAGATATGAAATAGTCATCTAGTTGAATGGCAGAATGAAAGACTTAGATGAACAACCCAAAGCAGCCTATTTCTGGAGTTTTAGGTGGTAAAGTTAAACATGACCCCACACAGACTCAAGCTGTCAGTACGAGCTTTGAATTCTGATTGGAATTGTCATGTGGTAATGAAATAATGCCTGACGCACAGTGGGGGAAGGTCTACAGGTGGTGGATTTAACCTCACAGTCTTTCATTAGTCTATAAAACAAAAGTATTCTGAATTAAGTAAGGTAAAGACAGTCTCCCTAGACAAGGATAGACCTGAAATAGAACGCTTTGGAAGATGCATTAAGAACCATTTCAGGCTTGAAGAAAAATCATTG
This sequence comes from Tursiops truncatus, assembly GCF_011762595.2. NCBI lineage: Eukaryota > Metazoa > Chordata > Mammalia > Artiodactyla > Delphinidae > Tursiops > Tursiops truncatus. The sequence goes on from NC_047042.1 coordinate 55,518,518, forward strand.
CAAGCGAAGAAGCCAAAAGATAATGCAGCTTCCAAAGGAGGAAACATAATCTAAATCAGAATGTTGTTTAAATGCTGGGGGAAGAAAGCCCATCAAGAATATTTTTACAGTATAATAATTTTGGAAATGCAGAACACATTAATATTTAAAGCAACATTTATAAATAAACTTTTAAATAGTGTTTTTGACCTGACTTGCTCACTCCCCTAGGATGGCATTCAGATGGTCTGTACGCCCTGAATTTGCACACAGAATGTCGTATGTATATGAGTGTGTGCCTGTTTCTGGAAGTGAGCACAAAACTGTCACCGAATTCTCAAAATAGACTCTGATTCCAAAAGAATAATGACTTCCTTAAAAAAAAGAATGATCTACATCAGAAACTTATTATAGAGGCAGAATATTTTACATCAAAAAATTTCTGAAATGAAGATTTAGAAACAGCTTGGAGTAGTAGGAAACACAATGGACCGGGATTCAAGATTTTGGATTCTAGTTCTAGATTTGCTTCTTTGCTTCTAATAAGCTGTCTGATAATGGACAAATCTCCTCACTCATCAGGGCATCAGCTTCCTCCCCTGTGAAATAAAGGAACTGGAATGCATGATTACTAAAATCTCTTCTGGTTCTAACATGGTAAGGTTCCATGAACATGTACCACACTGCATCATTTTTTGTTAATAAAAATGAGGGGCTTCCCTGGTGATGCAGTGGTTGAGAGTCCGCTTGCTGATGCAGGGGACATGGGTTCGTGCCCCGGTCCGGGAGGATCCCACATGCTGTGGAGCGTCTGGGCCCGTGAGCCATGGCTGCTGAGCCAGCGCGTCCGGGGCCTGTGCTCCGCAACGGGAGAGGCCACAACAGTGAGAGACCCGTGTACCAAAAAAAAAAAAAAAATGAGAAGGACTATCTTTATCTAAAGTAAAGACTGTGGAAGGGCCTCATGGCCCCCTGGGTCTTCCTTTTCTTCTCGCATTAAGTCACAATGACAGACCACCCCCTAAGTAAAGAGAAATAACAAGTTGATATCTAGAGGATGCCTTGGCTGAGATGGTAGCACTAAGTGACACTTGACACATTACCCTCTCAGGTGCTTACCAAGGACAGATTTCTAAATATTTACATCTGACATAACAAAATGACAGAGGGGGGTTATTTGTAATTCGAAGACTGAAGAACATGAAGAGACTGTGAGTAAGAGTATTTTCACACGAGAAACATTTGAGTTCCTACTAATCTTTTTTTTTTTTTTTGCGGTACACGGGCCTCTCACTGTTGTGGCCTCTCCCGTTGCGGAGCACAGGCTCCGGACACACAGGGTCAGCGGCCATGGCTCACGGGCCCAGCCACTCCACGGCATGTGGGATCTTCCCAGACCGGGGCACAAACCCATGTCCCCTGCATCGGCAGGCGGACTCTCAACCACTGCGCCACCAGGGAAGCCCCCCTCCTAATCTTAAGTCCTCTCCACAGTGCATATATTATTGCAACTTTCACTGACAGAGCAGTGAATTTGGTGATGGTGCATGGATTGCTGTAAATTGTCTGCTGGGTTATCTGTTCCTACCATCTTAGAGCGCACATACCTCAGTTACTATGGAAGCCAGCCTCCAAGATGGACCCCAATGATCCTTGTCTCCTCATATTTAAACCTTTATATAGTCCCCTCCCACAATGCATCAGGGTTTGATTGTGTGACCAATAAAATATAGCAGAAGTGAGAATATATGGCTTCTAAGACTAGTTCATAAAGGCACTGGAGTTTTTGCCTTGGTCTTTTGGATCACTCACACTGCAGGAAGCCATCTGCCATGTCATAAGGACACTCAAGCAGTTCTGTGGAGGATGAGATGACCATCAGGCTGTGACATGCCTGGTCACAGGTAGATTCATCAACCTTAGCCACTCAGTGACAGATTCAGTGAAGTCCTAGAGAATGTCCATCCCAATGCAAGGAGAATACATGGGTTTTCCCTGCAACTAACCAAATACCTCTTTGTGCAGGAAGATGTAGGGGAAGCCCTTGAGAAGAGGGAAAGTAATTATTCCAAAGAGGCTGTTACTATTATCAGAAGAGACTGATGGAGCTTGAATTGAGAAGATCAAGTGTTTTCTACCATCAACAGGAATAGGGCCTCATAAACAAACACAGCACTCCACTGAAGGCAAGCACATCACAACTCTCGGTCTCATCTCTGTGAGGCTCTGAGTTTCCTCTACTGTGCCCCAACCTCCCACAGCTCTCAGTGCTCCAGATCTTTCCAGTTGGAACTGGAGGAGGGAAAGGATTATAAAGGGATTTTACTTTGGAGGCCAATGCACTGGTCCATGTTAGATATGTCACTGCCCCCATTCATGACCTAATCCAAAGCCACGGCCAAAGAGTAACCAAACAGCAAATGTGTTTGGGTTTTCACGGCAGCCACAGGGTCCTCTGTACCAGCCTCCTGAGCCAAGCCCCAGCTCTGCTGTTCACATGCTGGGTGACCCCTCATACTCTTGGCCTGGGTTTCCTCATTTTTAAAGTATGCTGGAGGTAATAGTGGGAGGGGGTGGCGGAAGATTTTGTTTCTGTTCATTTGTTTGTTTTTTGTTTACTTTGTTTTTTGATCTGGGCATGGGGAAGTGGGGGAGAGGATGGGACCAGATTAGATTCTCTCAAATGATTATCCCGCCATAAGACTCTAAGGCTTTATGTTATAGCATTTTCTCGTGGGAATGCTGTAGCTTCCAGAGACCACTGCATAATCTACCCTTCAATTACTTATAAACATAACCTGAAGATGTTCAGCAAGTAGACCAAAGGCAGGAAAGCAGCCCCTTAAACTCTAGCTGCTGATGGTCTTCGTGGTAGAATAATGAGGACATACCTTGTTTCTAAACTTAATTAACAAAACCGTTACCTATGGAAATAGGCAAAATTACTCCCTAATATCTGGGCCCTAAGTAGCTGGTCTAATGTCGTCTCTCACAGATGGGAAAAGGCCAACAAATGAACCTAAGTGAGTATCCCAGCAGGTGGCCTGCCCTGCTAGGTCTTTTTGTACCCTACAATCTAGCCATTGTAATAACAGCCAAGCAAGCCCAGCACTCAGATCACAGCCCAATGCAAACAAACTCACAGACTGTCTAAATCTTCTAAAGAAATAAAGATGAATGAAAAGCAACTGACTTGTTCAAACTTTAAAAAGAGAGAGAGGTAGGTAGGGGAAGGAGCAAGATAAAATATTTTATCATTTGTGACCAAACGCAGTCATGTAGGAAAATATTTTTGCTATATCAATGGCTAGGCTCAGTAGTGTAGTATCTGTTTTAACTTTTTTTTTTTTGCCAGTTCTCCCAAAGGTAGTTTTATTTTGCTGAAAAGGCAAAGAAAGGGGTTAGAAAAATTAGCATTAATTAAACTTTATTTCCCTTGGCCACAGGCCACACAGTTCAAAGAAAGTGTAGCCTCTAGCCAAGTCCCCTCACAAGCAAACTTCAGAATGCATGGCTTAATTCATGTATATTTCGTTTGTCCGATAAGAAAAAAGAGGAAAAGGGGGATAAGGATAGAAAAAGTAAGAAGGTGAACAGGAAGTATGTCTTCTGTTTGGCATCCTTTAGTTTTCTGCTTTTAGAGTAAACAAGTGGTGGGTGGGGCAGAGCAGGATATAAAATTATTTTCAACTATATAAAAACATATGCAGGTATGTAAATAAACAAATATAATATATTCAGTGAACAAAAGCTCCATTCAAAATGTCATCTGACCGCTGCCTCACACATCTCTCCAAACTGCTTTGGAAATGGATCCAGATCTGATTGCTTCTCACCACTTCACCACTACCCTACAGTCCAAGCCACTGTCATCTCTTCAGCAGAATATTTAAACAGCCTCCTATACTGGTCTCTATGTGTCCTTCCAAGAATTTGTTCTCTAATAAGTCTGATCTGGCTCCCTCTCCTTCTATGACTTCATCTACTATTCTCCCCTTCACTCCTTCTGTTCCAGCCATGAGCTTCTGTTCCTCAAACATGCTAAGCCTTCTCTCACCCCACCCCTTGGCACTTGATTTGCCTTTACCCAGAACATTCTTTCCCTGGGCTTGCTTCATGGCTTGCTTCCCTACTCTGTCAAGGCTCTACGGAATGCCTCAGGTTATCAGAGGTCTTTCCAGACCACTCTACATAAAATGGCAAATCTCCATCCAGTACTTTACATCTCGCTTGCCCAGTTTTAATTATTTTGCCCATAGCACACGCCACCACCCAACATACATCTGCTTGTTTATTTATTGTCAGACTCTCTCCCGTTAGAATTTACACTCCTTGAGGTACTGTTTTGTTTATTGCTGTTTCCCCACTGCCTACAACGATGCCTAGCATATAATTGATGTTCAATAAATGTCAGTTGAATAAATAGATGAATGAATGGATAAATGGCTAAATAAAATGCGTACATATGAGAGAAAGTGAGGGAAAGTTGGGGGAGAATGAAGAGGAAAAGACTACACAACCTTCAAATACATCTCTCTAAGGTAATAGTACAGGTGAACATTCCATACTTTTCTCAGTTTTCCTAAGTGTATGAAATAAAAATGTGTTACTTCTATAATAAAAAAAAATATTTATCTTAAAACAATTTTATCAAATTTAAGGTTTAGCTAAGATTTGAGAACAGAAAGTAAAAATGTTTTTTTTTTAAACCGATGTTTCACAGTTCTAGGAAGATAGACAAGTCAAATAGTAGGTAAGCTTCTTGAGATGAAGCCCCACATTGTCTCAGTGTTCACCCACTGAGCTGTCCAAGCCAGACACACAGGCTCCTTGCCACCAGCTCTGTCTCCCTCTGGGCTCCCGCGGTCACTGGTACTGTCTGTCCTCTATGGCTGTCATTCTGTCCTTTCCAGTTCCTGCCTCCATCACCTCCACAAACATCCAGGAGTGATTTTCCTTCCACGCTCACTTCCCACATATAAACGTCAATCAAATCTTCTCAATTTTTCTTCCTGCATTTTTCTCTGATCTATCTATTCTCGTCTCCCCACACTGTCTTTGCCTTAGGGCAGTTCTAGATCATTTTTCCCACTAAATTCCTGCTTCCTCATTCTGCTCCCTGTGCCTAACCTTCCCAGGCAGACTCCCTACTGCTGCTGGAGTGGTTTTTCTATAACACAAACCGAATCATCTCATTACTATACGTCTAAAATCCCTCTGTTCAGTACACAGGGCCTCTTCCAGACCTGACCCTGCCTGTCCCGCTAGTCTTCCTCCTGTCTGGGCCCATTGCCTTCATTTCAGCCCAACCCAGCTCCAGCACTTGTGGCTCGTTGGCCCTGAGCATACCTGTCTGTCTTCTTGGAATGTCAATCCTTGGCCTCTTTAGGGGGCACCTACTCTTTAAAACTCACCTCTCTTGCCACCCTCTCTGGAGGATTCTCTCTGATTCTCATTGATCTAGATGCAATTCCTCTGGTTTCTCTGAGGAATGTGTGCTCTATTTTAGTCAGTGATTTACTCTTTGGAATCTTACATTGGACTGTTAGCCTCCTAAGGAAAGGGTCCAAGTCTCAGACTGAATTTTCATTTTTACATTAACTCAGTGTTTCAAATCTTGTAGAAATTTAATCAATACTTGTAAGAGGAAAGGGCCAGAAGAGAAAGGGAAGTCAGCTAGGTAATTAGATAGATTAGGGATATAACTATGTTGAGGGAAAAGTCCGTAAGATCTTAAGATGTGCACACTAAATCTCCATTGGATGTTTGCAAACCTTGGACCCGAGATATTTAAAATGAGTAACATATGATGGTTAAGAACAGACAGGCCACATGAATTTCAATTCTAGTTGAACCACTTAGTAGCTAACTGACCCCAAGCACATTACTTAACCAGTTTGAGCCTCAGTTTTCTTATCTAATAAATGAGAAGACTAATATTGTCTCCCTGATAAAGCTGGTGAGGTTAAATAGGGTAATTCACATAAAGGACTCAGCACAGTGCCTGGAAGCAATGAATGTTCAATAAATGTCATTAATGATAACGATGATGATAATCATTAGGAAACAAGACACTGAATATTTTTAACAGAACAGTAAGAGGAGGCCCAATAATAAAACTATTCAGTTTGTCGAACTGGAATTGCAATGAATGGTATTTCGAAGGCCAGCCCCTAAATTAACATCATCATATGAGGGCCTGGGGATGCCAACCAGCTGCTCTTTAGAGCATACAAGCCAGCATTACAAGAAAAGGCAGCAGGCTGTTAAATTTTTGCATGATATAACAGCAGTTTCAAGACTGTGTATGCAGAATAGTTCCACAGGATGGCAATGTATGTTACGTGAAACAGAGTGTTTCAGAATCAAATAAGATTTTGAGACTTTGTAAACCAAGTCCAACAGTGATATTTTTCTGCAAGACCCCTCTGAGCATGTCTGAGAAGGGGATGGCGGGATTCACCCACCGCTTTTAACCATAGCATCCTGTGTTTTTCAGATTACCTCCTGGGACTTTTAAAAAATGCCCCAATTAAAGGAAAGCTCCAAGGGTCTAGCATTTATCATCCCAGGACAACTGAGAAGAAGAAAGAGAAGGAAAGAAAAGAAAAGAAAAGAACAACAACCTTCAAATAATAGTAAGGGTGAATATTTTGTCCTTTTCTCAGTTTTCCTGAATGTATAAAAGTACGTTACTTCTATAATCAAAAAACCAGGTAACATTTATCTTAAAACAATTTTTTCAGATTTAAGATTTAGCTAAGATATGAGAACAGAAAATGAAAGTAGACTTTTTTTTAAAAAATCAGTGTTTCACAATTTTAGGAGGAGAAATATTCCTGTGCATTGTGAACCAACAGAAACAAGAATGGCCTAGTTAATAAATGCAGAGTCCCAGACAATCTTAAAACAGCTGACTCCGAGGGCTGAGAGGTACTCAGAGACGCCCACAGGGCACATAACCCTACCTGGGCCCCACCTGGGAGGGGAAAGCCCGGGTCTCAGCAGATGCCTCAATGGGTAGATCTTCAAGAGAGAGCTATGCTGGTCCTAGGAGCCCAGCACGCCTTGACTTTTCCCCCTTAACCTTCACAGCCTCAGGAGGGCACCTCTGATGGCCTGGAGTCAGGCTACTGCAGGGTGGTGCTGAATTCAAGCTGGGCCAGCAAAGGCCGCTCACCTTCATCATTGCTGAGGTTCTGAGCTCTTTTCTCTCGTATTCATGTGCTTTCAAGTATCTTTGGTGATTCTGTAAGTTTCTCCCTTTCATTCCAAATTGGTTTCCTGTCATTTTTATGAGAAGGAATTTATTGGTGCTTTAAAAATAGATAAAAATGTCTTTATGCCTGTATCTTTTCTTATCAGGCTTCTCTACACTGTTTGTTCTCTATCCTGGGTTTTGGGGTTTTTTTTTTTTCCTTTTCTGAATTCAGTGCTTCTGGGCTCAACCAAATGGAAATGGATCTGGTAAAGGCTGGAGCATGGATGTGGATGGGGCGGGGGTGGGGGGGGGGTGGGGGGGGAAAGTGGGGGTGGATAGCCAGGCCCTGGGGCTGCCAGCCAGGAGCTGCTACCCTTGCTAAGGCCCATTACTCACTCAGTCACTTGGCAAGACTCTGCCCCCAGGCAGCTGGTCCCCCTGTCTCTCTCTGAATAATACACACACCTAGCAGGGAGCCATCACTTACACAAATAGCTGAGAGCACCTCCCAGACTACTGTTCAGCTATTAAGAGTTCAGATGCCCTGGGGAGGCCAGGTGCGAAGTGCCAGCTTAAGGTCTGAACCCGAATCTGCAGGCACCTTTCTAACTGGCCCTCACAGGTGTTTCCTCTGCAGGGCAAAATGCCGGTCATATTGGTGCCAGGGCTGCCCTCCACATCCTAGGGAAGGGATCTGCACTTTGCCAGGGCTAAGCAAGCGGCCTCCTCAGGGTCATGGCAAGTGGTGGGCTCACCACTGGTGCTGGGGTGAGGGGGGTTTGGGGTGGTGCATGCCAGTGAGCAGTGCCTTGTCCACTCCCCAGCTCCTTCAGGCAGACCTGGCAACAATCTCAAAGAAAGAGTGCATGGGGTGTGGCCTGCTCCGCCCAGGCATCACACACTTATATTTATGAAGACTCCTAGGAAGGAATACATAGGGAGGCTTAAAATCATTTTGACAAATATAGGGAAAATGCCTTCCATGCTGAATGGAAATGAGCAGTTTGCAGAATCGTGTATACCACAATTCTGACAATGTAAAAATGACACCTCTACGACATACATGAGAAAAACAGGAATGGATAAAGCAAAACAGTTTACTCTGTTTAGTGAGATTGTCAGCAATCTTTATTTTTCTCTTCACAAATTTCAGCTTCTAATTTTTCTACAATGAGCATTCTTACCTTTATTAGCAGAAAAGGTCACTAAGCCATTTGTTCAAAAATCTGCCGAACACCTCTTTACAGAATGACAATTATGGATAAGACAGGTATGTGTGCCTGTGTGTGTGCGCCTGGGGGTGTGTGTGTGTGTGTGTGCGTGATGCTTATATAGATACGTATACCGTGCACGTATATAAATGTGAACAAATGAATATGCTTGTGTCTATGACTATATAAATTTATATATATACACATATATATATATATATATATATATATATAATTTCATGATTATCTTCAGAGATCCACCAATACAGAAAATTGACCTACTGGTAAACCCACAGAAATGCGTCACACCCAGGAGGCCATCAACAGATAAGACAAAGAGACACAACCACTAGCTGCGATAGGGTCTGTCTTCATTTTCTGGGGTTAAGTGCAAAATAATCTATTTGCTCTTTGTGAAGATGGCCATCTTGACAGAATAAAATGGGGAAGATCCTGCCTGAAGCAGAAGCTGTGTGCCACCATGGTGACAGTGATCTTAACAGATATTTGTGCCCAGGGCTGGCTTCTCTCTCTTCCTCTTCCCAAGTGAGAAACTGCACTTCACATGGATGGAACAGGGTAGAGTGTTTTCTCTCAGAGCAGAGCAAGCCCAGTGCCAGGTATGGAACACCTTGTGTGCTCGGCTGGCCTGGCTGCCCCATCCACCTATTCTGTGGGTCACCAACCAGTGCTCCCTCTGACAGCTACCCGTGTGGCACCCCCAAGGATCCCCTTATGGGAAAAGCCTTGGGAGTGCCTTGGCCAGCAGCCTTGAGCACTCAACCTCCACACCTGAGAGCTCTCAGGACTTGCACCTCAGTGTATGCCCCACTCTCATCCTGGAGGCTTTGTGCAGAGCGGGGTGGAGCCTATGAGGAATAGGCTCATTATGCACGACCTGATCCTTAGAGACACAGTGGGAAAAGGGGGGACCTCAGAGGGAAAGGGGAAGGGATGCTGAGCCAGATGTCCGAATTTCCCCTCTGGAGTTTCTTCATCCCTTTGGAGTTTTTAAAATTTGATCCCACCTTTGTTATTACCTATGGGGGAATGGCATGCTTCCTTAAACAACATGTTAAACAATCATTCCAAATATTTTCTTCAGAGAGCTTTTGCTTTTTTTCTGGTTAATCCTTGTAGGACAATGTTGGGGTGCGTATGTGTGTATATGTGTGTGTGTGTGTGTGTGTGTGTGTGTATTTTCATGCATGCATGGTTAAGAAAAATAGTTGTTCACTCCAGTAACTCATTGGCAAGATGGAGGCTTCCAGTAGGTGCTGGGTGATATCTGAAAGACTTATAGCCCATCTGTCTGTTCAATCATTTGTTCATTCATTCTAAACATATGATGCAAAGATTGGTTGTAACTAGGTGCATAATGGGCTTGGAAATCCAAGTTATAGTCAAAAGATATGTTTACTTTCTGCTATATAAAGTACTATAGGCCTTTGTTACTAGCAAAAGCTAGTAATTATAAAAATGAATTTATAATCCATTATAAATATTTCGATTTTGGCCAAAATTTAAATCAGAGCAAGGCCAGTGATAAGCCTTAGTTTTTGTCAGGACTTTGAGTAGTAAGAGAGATTCTATCCAACTAGTTTACAGTACAAGAGGGAGTCCATCCATTCCCATAATTGGGAAGTCCACAGTTAATGGGATTTAAAAAGTCAGGTTCTGCTGGATCCAAGGGCTTAGATGACACATAGGGTTTCTTTCTCCCTCAGTCTCTCTTTCCTCTCTCTCTTGCTCTTACTCTTTCCCTACAGTTGGGAAGATAGTGCCGGCAGCTCGAAAACCATATCCTTACAGCTGTTGCTCCAAATTGATCAGGCGTGTACACTCTCTCTCAGCATCCATATAGCAAGGTTCAAGAAAAGTGACCATTTCAATGCCAGTCATTCTGGTTTGGGAATAGAGGACCTGGACTGGCCGGCCCACCAGGATCACAGCCCCCCTTCTGCATTTGGGGTCACGGGGAGTGCTAGTGGGGTGGATTGCTGTGGGATCGGGTGCTGGTGGGCTGGGATGCTGCTCTGGGATTTGTAAATGTATAGGATCCTGTGGAAGTGTGGAATCACAGTTCTCTACAGGAAAAGTAAGGTGTGCTTACCTGAAGAAGGGGAAGGGAATGCCAGATGGACAAATAATTTCTCAAAGCATTACTATAAAATGTACCTGGAAAGAGATTGATCCTGATGAAAATAATCTCAGGAAACTATAAGTGGGAACAGAGGAAAAACTGAGATGATTTAACAGTGTTGACTAGAATATTATCATTCAATTATTATTGGCTCAAGAGAGTTTGCTTCAGAAAATACCGTCACAGTGAAAATTCAGGAAAAATGGTATCTTGATTAAAGTGTTTGTTTTCATAAAACAAAGTCCAAATAGCCTCAGAGTCAAAACAACTTTTCCTGGAACTGAGGTATTTTTTTCCCCCAAAGAAGTCCAAATTTAATTAAGATGGGATAAACAGCATCTGGACATTCCTGATCTTATATCTTGACATAATTTAGCCTCAGAGGCAGTCATATTTTTCTAAGAAGATGATCTATTCATTCCTTAGGATGTGCTTTGTCCTTGAGTGGAGGAGAGAGGAGAGTTGCTGGAATGTGTCACAGGCTCATCACCACTGCCCATCTTTTCTGCTTTAGGGGACTCTGCACTGGAGGCAAGAGAGAGACCCAGTACTTCACAGAAGTATTCAAAAGGCTCTTCAAAGTCATGGGGCTCTGAAGGGGGGGTTGTCTGTCACCAACTGACTCTTGGCTGTCCTGCTTTGCAGTTTTATGACTTCTATTTCCATCAGTTATCTTGTTTTATGGCTGCAAATGATAAGATAAACTGGGTTCTCTCACTCTCTCTCAGCTGGTCTGTAAACCAAAACAGATCATTCCACAAACCCATGCCCTCTCAGATCTCTTGTAATCTCACCCATAACAACTCACGCAGGCAGAATATTGAACTCCAAAGCCTGTCTCAAAGGGCAAGAGACTAAGCTGATGCCAGTTTTGAAATAGGTTTAGCAAAGCTGTCTCCCTCAGAGGTCCCATCATGCCTCTTTGACAAAGCCAATCTCCCTTCTGGTCCTGTGTGAGCAACTTCTCCTTAAGTCTAAAGCCCATCAGCTGTGTGACTTGAACGAGTTACTTGACCTCTCTGGGCTCATCTATGAAGTGAACAGGCAGGATTAGGTGATTTCTGTGGCCCTTCCAGTTCTAACAGCCTGCACTGCTGTGACATCTGGATGCTGTATACCACCACCATGATACAGGGAAGTTCTCTACAACCATAACTCTTCCTGGTGTCTCTCAGATAAAGGCCAGCCCTAACCTCACCCCCAAAGGGTATGTCTGCAATTGCAGGAACAAAAGCAAGGACAGACAGGGGGCCAGGCACCAACTATATTCAGATTTAAATTGGTAAGGTTACATCAGTAGCATCCTTAATAGTGTGGCCATTTCTTTCTCCTTCTCGCCTCTGGGATTAAAGCTTGTGTGCTGACTGTTGAAAAATCAGTCATTAACAGCCAGGAAATGACTTCCTCATCCATCAGAACACTGCTCAGCCATGTTTCAGCTTTTTCCCCCTTTCCCTGTGTAATTATTCTCATCCACCACTGATTACAGTTTATAATAGCCATAATTCTCTCCGAATCAATCATTACTTCACTTTACCACGAGGTTACCAGAAGAAACATGAGGGAATGCACATAGCCCCGGCTGGGTTTTATTTTTTGGAAATTGCCTGCTTTTGTCTGGATTTCATTTAATCATCTGGATGTTCAAAGAAAAGCTAAGATTTTCATTCAAAGGTACTTTTTTTCTACTTGCCCTTAACTCTTTTTTTTTTAAGAGGAAATGATGGCTGGTTAGAGGAGGCTAATGCTGTGCAAAATCTGCCACTGGTATTGTTTGGAGTGACTGGTGGGGGACACAGTGGGGATTCTTGTCATGCATCCATATGCTTCTTTGGCACTTTACCTTCCTGAATTTGGTTCAGGCTACCCATCCTGAGTGGTTTCCTGGAAGGTTCAAAAATTGTTATTTCCCTCCTTGGACCAATTAGAGCAAAAATTCCTACTGGGAAAAACAAAGTTTTTTCTTACACATTCTGGAGAGGTATGGCAATCAGTCATGTACAACTTAGTGAGAATTTAAAACAATTCAGTTTTATTTAGTATTTACCAGACTTACTATGTTCAATATAGTCCGCCAGTGCTTCGGTGAGTTAAAAGAAAAAAAGAATACCATCTAGTCCTCACATCCAAAGCTCACGTGGTAATGGGAAATGGTAGGAAGATAAACATAAAAATAACCATTTCAGCATTCATCACATGTGTCTTGGATTTGGGGGGTACAAAGTGCATCAGGAAAATGAGGAGAAGAGGCTATTTTTATGCTAAGGATCTTAGAATTCCTAGAGGAAATGTGATTTGAGCTGAACCTTGGAGGAGGGGAAGGATTTGAACAAGTAATCATTCCAGGAAGGGGCAGCAGAAATTAATCACAAAGGTCTGAGAGGTGAAGAAAAGATGAGGGAGACCGGTGCCCAGGAGGAAAAGCCCAGAATAGTAGAATGACTGGAGGACATGGGATGGTGTGAAGGCCCAATGGCTGGCTGCAGCATCACATTACCCCCAGGAAAGCTTCAGAGAACCACATAAGCTCTTCTCAGGGAGTTCTAGAAATACTTGCTGAAGCAGCATTAGCAAACACAAGAGGATAGTGCAAAACATCACATAATTCAGAATATATTACTGGAAATGTGACATCATGGTTAGTGAAGTTTGGGACCTACTAGTTATGATGATGAAAGGAGTAATTTTACAATATTGGACCCCAACCAAAAAAAAAAAGTGGTCTTTTCTAACCCAAACAAAACCAGCTTTTGAAGCTCTAACAAAAGACATTTTATTTTTAAAGTTTTAAAATATTAACATAATGTTTTGGAAGTACTGGATCAGCATCAACAGCGAATGTTCTCAGGCCTATTTACACAAAGGAAAGGTTGAATCAGTGGTGGGAGTGGAGGCAGCACACTTGACCTTGCATCCCTCCTTACTAGTACACCGTTGGTTTACTGGGGGAACCTCTGAACTCTCATAAAGCTCCTTTCACCCTCATTTGCTATATTCACATGTATAAGCGACATGAAATAAATTACGCAGCAAAAGCCCAGGGGTCTGTGGTCTGGGGGAAAATGTTCCAGGTAGCTGCTAATATGGAAGTTATTTACTTTTCCCAAACAGCCTGGGTGGTCCATGTCAGTGGTTTCCAGCTTTTTTATTTCATGAGCTGGTAAAAATAACTTAAAAAAAAAAAAATTGAGTGGTAGTGGGGGGGGAACATGGGTTTGCCTACTTTTTATTTTTCCAAGTCAGGCCATAAAAATAAAAAACCACTCCCATCTACTCTCTCTATTGTTTCACACACACAAAAAGCACATCTTGATACCTCAAACATAAGCAAACTATAATCTCAGCACAGAGGATGATCATTTCAATTAAAACCTTTGTTGAAAAAAATCTCACTTCATCATCCTTACTTATCTCATTTTGCAACAGAATGTTCAAAGATGCATTTTTGAAGGGCTTGTGCTCCCTGAGAAGTTCTGAGCTGTGTGAGTTCTCTCTCTGGCTGCTAGAAGGTAGCTCAGAGAAACACAGTTCTGAGGTCTCTTCTGTGGACACGCATAGGAAGAAGTAAAAGGAGCCACCTCATTTTCCAGCATTGTCCGAACTGATGAGGAAGCAAATCTGGACTGCATTCTCAACTCAAACTCCCAATGTGATATTTGAAAACAGCAGGAGACAGAGGCTGAGAAATCTGTCTTTTCATTAATATATCGGCCCTGTTATGGAGCCTGTTATGACCCAGGCTTTTAGGCTTTTTGTGGATAAGGGCCTGTGGGGTGTAGAAGACAAGCCAAGTACACGAAATTAGGACAAGAACATCTTAAAAGGTTGGAACAGAACCTGGCCAGAAACATCTCCTTTTTTTTTTTTTTTTTAACATCTTTATTGGAGGATAATTGCTTTACAATGGTGTGTTAGTTTCTGCTTTATAAAAGGGTGAATCAGCTGTACATATACATATATCCCCATATCTCCTCCCTCTTGGGTCTCCCTCCCTCCCACCCTCCCTATCCCACCCCTCTATGTGGTCACAAACCACCGAGCTGATCTCCCTGTGCTATGCGGCTGCTTCCCACTAGCTAGCTATTTTATGTTCGGTAGTGTATATATGTCCATGCCACTCTCTCACTTGGTCACAGCTTACCCTTCCCCCTCCCCATATCCTCCAGTCCATTCTCTAGTAGGTCTGTGTCTTTATTCCTGTCTTACCCCTAGGTTCTTCATGACCTTTTTTTTTTTTCCCTTAGATTCCATATATATGTGTTAGCATACAGTATTTGTTTTATCCTTCTGACTTACTTTCACTCGGTATGACAGACTCTAGGTCCATCCACCTCACTACAAACAACTCAATTTTGTTTCTTTTTATGGCATTGTGTATACGTGCCACATCTTCTTTATCCATTCATCTGTTGATGGACAGGTTGCTTCGATGTCCTGGTTTTTAAATAGAGCTTCAATGAAGATTGTGGTAGACTGTTTTTGAATTATGATTTTCTCAGGGTATATGCCCAGTAGTGAGATTGCTGGGTCATATGGTAGTTCTATTTTTAGTTTTTTAAGGAATCTCCATACTGTTCTCCATAGTGGCTATATCAATTACATTCCCACCAACAGTGCAAGAGGGTTCCCTTTTCTCCACACCCTCTTCAGCATTTATTGTTTCTAGATTTTAATGATGGCCATTCTGACTGGTGTGAGATGATATCTCATTGTAGTTTTGATTTGCATTTCTCTAATGATTAGTGATGTGGAGCATCCTTTCATGTGTTTGTTGGCAATCTGTGTATCTTCTTTGGAGAAATGTCTGTTTAGGTCTTCTGCCCATTTTTGGATTGGGTTGCTTGGTGTTTGATGTTGAGCTGCATGAGCTGCTTGTATATTTTGGAGATTAATCCTTTGTCAGTTGCTTCATTTGCAAATATTTTCTCCCATTCTGAGGGTTGTCTTTTCATCTTGTTTATGTTTTCCTTTGCAGTGCAAAAGCTTTTAAGTTTCATTAGGTCCCATCTGTTTGTTTTTGTTTTTATTTCCATTTCTTTAAGAGGTGGGTCAAAAAGGATCTTGCTGTGATTTGTGCCTATGTTTTCCTCTAGGAGTATTATAGTGTCTGGCCTTACATTTAGGTCTTTAATCCATTTTGAGTTTATTTTTGTGTATGGTGTTAGGGAGTGATCTAATCTCATACTTTTACATGTAGCTGTCCAGTTTTCCCAGCACCACTTATTGAAGAGGCTGCCTTTTCTCCGTTGTATATTCTTACCTCCTTTATCAAAAATAAGGTGACCATATGTGCATGGGTTTATCTCTGGGCTTTCTGTTCTGTTCCATTGATATATATTTCTGTTTTTGTGCCAGTACCATACTCTCTTGATTACTGTAGCTTTGTAGTATAGTCTGAAGTCCGGGAGCCTGATTCCCCCAGTTCTGTTTTTCTTTCTCAAGATTGCTTTGGCTATTTGTGGTCTTTTGTGTTTCCATACAAATTGTGAAATTTTTTGTTCTAGTTCTGTGAAAAATGCCAGTGGTAGTTTGATAGAGATTGCACTGAATCTGTAGATTGCTTTGGGTAGTATAGTCATTTTCACAATATTGATTCTTCCAATCCAAGAACATGGTATATCTCTCCATCTGTTTGTATCATCTTTAATTTCTTTCATTATTGTCTTATAGTTTTCTGCACACAGGTCTTTTGTCTCATTAGGTAGGTTTATTCCTAGGTATTTTATTCTTTTTGTTGCAGTGCTAAATGGGAGTGTTTCCTTAATTTCTCTTTCATATTTTTCATCATTAGTGTATAGGAATGCAAGAGATTTCTGTGCATTAATTTTGTATCCTGCCACTTTACCAAACTCATTGATTAGCTCTAGTAGTTTTCTGATAGCATCTTTAGGATTCTCTATGTATAGTATCATGTCATCTGCAAACAGTGACAGCTTTACTTCTTCTTTTCCGATTTGGATTCCTTTTATTTCCTTTTCTTCTCTGATTGCTGTGGCTAAAACTTCCAAAACTATGTTGAATAAGAGTGGTGAGAGTGGGCAACCTTGTCTTGTTCCTGATCTTAGTGGAAATGCTTTCAGTTTTTCACCATTGAGGACGATGTTGGCTGTGGGTTTGTCATATATGGCCTTTATTATGTTGAGGAAAGTTCCCTCTATGCCTGCTTTCTGCAGGGTTTTTATCATAAATGGGTGTTGAATTTTGTCAAAAGCTTTCTCTGCATCTATTGAGACGATCATATGGTTTTTCTCCTTCTATTTGTTAATATGGTGTATCACATTGATTGAAAAAAATCAATGTGGTGTCTTCTTTCTCTAATTGCTTTAGGTGTAAGTTTAGGTTGTTTGTTTGAGATGTTTCTTGTTTCTTGAGGTAGGACTGTATTGCTGTAAACTTCCCTCTTAGAACTGCTTTTGCTGCATCCCATAGGTTTTGGGTCATCGTGTTTTCATTGTCATTTGTTTCTAGGTATTTCCTGATTTCTTCTTTGATTTCTTCAGTGATTTCTTGGTTGTTTAATAGTGCATTGTTTAGCCTCCATGTGTTTGCATTTTTTACAGATTTTTTCCTGTAATTGATATCCAGTCTCCTAGCATTGTGGTGGGAAAAGATACTTGATACAATTTCAATTTTCTTAATTTTACTAAGCTTGATTTGTGACCCAAGATATGATCTATCCTGGAGAATGTTCCATGAGCACTTGAGAAGAACGTGTTTTCTGTTGTTTTTGGATGGACTGTCCTATAAATATCAATTAAGTCCATCTTGTTTAATGTGTCATTTAACGCTTGTGTTTCCGTATTTATTTTCATTTTGGATGATCTGTCCATTTGTGAAAGTGGGGTATTAAAGTCCCCTACTATGATTGTGTTATTGTCGATTTCCCCTTTTATGGCTGTTAACATCTCCTTTTTAAGTCACTCTTGGCAAAGTATTTCATTAATCCCAAAAGTGGGGGCCGAGGGAAGGAAAGGATTGTTGGCTAATAATAATTAGTATTGAATACTTTGTGTGCCTACTACATAGTATATATGTATGTATACTGAATGCCTACTATGTTCTATGCTAAGACTTTTACCTACACCTTCTCATTTAATCCTCAAGACAAATTTATAAAATAGGTATTCAACACAACTTTTTTTTTTAACATCTTTATTGGAGTATAATTGCTTTACAATGTTGTGTTAGTTTCTGCTGTATTACAAAGTGAATCAGCTATATGTATACATATATCCACATATGCCCACCCTCTTGCGTCTCCCTTCCACTCTCCCTATCCCACCCCTCTAGGTGGTCACAAAGCACTGAGCTGATCTCCGTGTGCTATGCGGCTGCTTCCCACTAGCTATCTGTTTTACATTTGGTAGTGTATATATGTCCATGCCACTCTCTCACTTCGTCCCACCTTACCCTTCCCCCTCCCTGTGTCCTCAAGTCCATTCTGTACGTCTGCGTCTTTATTCCTGTCCTGTCCCTAGGTTCATCAGAACCTTTTTCTTTTTTAGATTCCATATATATGTGTAGGCATGCAGTATTTGTTTTTCTCTTTCTGACTGACTTCACTCTGTATGACAGACTGTAGGTCCATCCGCCTCACTATAGAGAACTCAATTTCGTTTCTTTTTATGGCTGAGTAATATTCCATTGTATATATGTGCCACACCTTCTTTATCCATTCATCTGTCAATGGACACTTAGGTTGCTTCCATGTCCTGGCTATTGTAAATAGTGCTGCGGTGACTGTTGTGGTACATGACTCTTTTTGAATTATGGTTTTCTCAGGGTATACGCCCAGTAGTGGGATTGCTGGGTCATATGGTAGTTCTATTTTTAGTTTTTTAAGGAACCTCCATGCTGTTCTCCTTAGTGGCTGTATCCATTTACATTCCCACCAACAGTGCAAGAGGGTTCCATTTTCTCCACACCCTCTCCAGCATTTACTGTTTGTAGATTTTTTGATGATGGCCATTCTGAGCAGTGTGAGGTGATACCTCATTGTAGTTCTGATTTGCATTTCTCTAATGATTAGTGATGTTGAGCATCCATTCATGAGCACAACTTCTTTTTTATTTAGAGATAACAAGTCTAAGAGAGGTTAAGTTCTGTGTCTCTGAGTACACAGAGGTAAAAGCAGAACTCACATCTGCCCAACCTGAAAATCTGTTCTGACCATTGGAACAAGACCCTCCCTGCAGGATTTGTGGTTTGTTTTGTGTAATCACCTATCTATACATATGTATGGCCTGCAGTTATATATTTAGCAAACTGTTTATGGTGTATTACATCATATGGCTTTTCTAAGTCTCAGTGAATCCTTTGTCATTTTTATAAAGTTCTGGATTGAAGGACGGTCTTAGACAGTAAGGGATGAGTTTGCCAGGGGTCTGGCATCAATAAGGCTGATCAGGTAACAGTGGTCCTCATAAAATGGGCCACACTGGGTCTCTCTGCAGACTCGTCTGAGTAGATTGCCCTTGCCATCAGGGCTGGATGGCTAGTGATTTCCAGGGTTTTGAGAAAGCCTCTACAGTCCTGTAGGCTCTGGCCTCCTCTGTCTGCTGTGTCTCCTGGGTTGGCTGCAAATTCCCCAAAACATGAATTACCTTCTTTCCTGTAGGGCTTTGCACCATCTTTGGCCCCAAGTATTTCATAGCAGCCAGTGCCAAAAAGAAACCCTGGGAGAGAAGAAAGCTTGCATATTAATTCCAGAGGCGACATAATGAGAATTTTATCTGCTTACTCTGAATTCCCTTGTGTACCCCATCCTCCCCTTGGTTCATTAACTCTCTGTACCTTGCCCAGCTGCTGAATCTCAAGAGAACAAATGCACTCTCTGTTCCTCCAGCAGATCACCCGGTCCTCTCCTCCCTGAATTTCCCCCAGGACCACACACGCACACGTGCATCTGTTCCTGCCCCTCACAGAGGTCTTTATCCAGGCACGGAGTGTGCATTCCCCTCTTCAGGAAAGGATAGCCTCCTTACCTCCTTACCACAAGGCTTATTCTCGGGTTCTGTAATCCTTATAGGTTCTACCGGGCTTTCCTTCTCTGATATTGGTGTGTGTGTATGTGTGTGTGTGTGTGTAGTTCTCACCACCCCCCAACAAAGCAGACGTAGTCATTTCAGAGAGGGACCTATCTCAGTTGTGGTCGAAAGGGCAAAATGCTTCTCAGTAATCTGAGTTACAATTCTGGATAAGATTTAGAAGTATGAGAAATTGTGCAGGGATGGTTGAGGGGGTTGTGGTCTGGGGAGAGAGTGTAAACTAGAATTTAAAATCTAGCCAACGTAGGTTAGTCAAAAGGTGACAGTTTCATCCTTAACTTAGATAAAGAAGCAAGTGTTGTTTTCACATTAGAAAAACCTCATTTAATCTCTGCTAAACATTTCTACCAGGGGGTGTCTCTGAACTACCTATCCAGGTGTGTGTTTGTGTGTGTGTCTGTGAATGGCCCCATAAACTAGGGCATGTAGAGGAAGGAACGGTTCCTCCCCATCCTGCAGACGTGCTCCGTGCTGCTCTAAGGGTGGCTGCAGCGCTGAATGCGCTCTCCAGGCTCTTAAGAGGCAGGGCTGACTTCATAGGCATGTGCATTGGGCACCTACACTTGGGCTCCGTGCTTGGTTTAACGCTCTGCTGCCGCCATCTTAAAATTCTTAATAATGTATGACAAGGGCTCTGCATTTCCCTTTTGCACTGGGCCCCACAAGTTATGTAGCTGATCCTTTTGAGAAGCACATCATAGATAGAACAAGGCTGCACCTTCGAATCACCTGAGAGGTTTTAGAGAAATATCAATGTTCTAGAATCCATTTGGAAAGGGGCCCAGCATCGGTATTGTTTTGAAATTTCCTTTGAGGTTCTCAGGTAAGTGGATGCACAATCATTTCTGAAAACACAGGCTAGAGGATCTCTGAGATCTAAGAGCTGGCTTCTGTGATCAGGTGTTCATTTTCTTTGGTACTTGTTAGCATTCCTGTGACTGCTATATTCCATTCCATAGAATAGTCAAGCTTGTTTTAATATAAAACTTAACATGAAAATTTTTTATTACCTAGTAAAATTGACCCTCAGGAAGGTGCACCATGTTTAGTTTCTACATAACTCGTGTGGCTTTGTGCTCTCAAGTGTGTATGCTGCCCACTTTGAGAGGGCCAGGACTAGACTAATGATAATCTTTAAAAACCCTTATTTCTCCAATATTCTTCTGCATCCATGATCTGTCTCCTGTAGATCTTTCCACAGAAGGCCACGTTCATGTGAGAAATTAATTCCTTAGGTGTGTGTCTTGACCTGCTAACATCACTAACCCTGGGCCCTCGAAAAGTTCAATGCATATACCAAAGGTTAAGGGAGTGATTGGTGTAGGACAAAGGAAGGAACCTGAGTTCTCAGCTACTCCAACAAGTTAACAGGACTCCCACCTTCAGTCACACTGGGAAACACCAAGACTGTTGAACAGTTAATACCAAGTTAGATCTCTTGCTACCCTGGGATTACTCTAGACAGAGACATGGCAAAGGGAAGTTTGCCTTCCATGTCCCTTGTTCTCTGAAGGATCCTTTGAAATGACCAAGGTGTATTCTGCCAGCCTAACCAGACCTTCCCACTAGGGGGTTAGTATATTACATGCCCCAAACCATCTTTCTTCTCTCACATAGCTGCCCTTAGAATAGGATTTGATACACTAATTCTCACTATAGTGTCAATGACTGATGTGGTCTACTTAGTTCTTTCCAAGTGTAGTGTGTTGAAACAGGGCTGCTATTTACTTAATCCAAAAGAATATGGTTTAAGGTAGAATTTCAGGCATGAGTAGTAAGCAAGGAAGGGTATAGTCAGACCTAGAGCAGACTTCCTGGACCCCCTTGAATAACACAGCTCCTCTGGCAGCTGGCCATATGTTTGTCATTTAAGAAACAAATAATGCTATCAGCAAACAAGTCTTTGAACATGTGAAAGCATGTATTAAAAAATCAACCAACCTGAGTTCTCAGCTACTCCAACAAGTTAACAATAAACAAAAAAGCCCAAAGATGTCATTTGAATTCCTATTCAAATTGCTCAAAGATGGAAAGATGAATTAAGGGTGCTTCAGTAAACCTGGCATATAAACAAGGAGTTTAACATTAATGCTGTGAAAAAGAATAAAGGAGAAAAAAGTGAACTGCAATTGAGAAGGATCTAAGCAAATCACTCATGTCCCCAAAACACTTTGGCCCCAAGAAACCAGCTAAGGGAAACGTGAAAAATTTAAGAGAGAAACTAACCAAGGTGCCCTATGGAGAGGGAGTAGGTGCTGAAATGCAGCCCGCATTCCCCTTGCCAGACCCTGGATCCTCGTACACAGATATGTTCACCCAGAGAGGCTCCTCTTTCTAATATGTCCATCTGGAGGGAATGCTGCATTCTAATTAGCCTGTCAGAAGAACACTCTCCTAATTTTGACAAAGATTACTTTTAGGCCAGCAGCAGCCCTGGAATCTATCCCACTTAATCTGTGGTTTGTACGCAGAAAATTTTAAGCAAAAATAGCCAAAGGAAGCAGAATCTCATAGGAGTTCGGACCTAGACTCAACAAAGAAGGCATCAAAAAAAAAAAAGGCAAGCAAAGGAATAGAGACTGGTAAAACAAACACGTTTAATGGGTCTCTGAAAAATTTTCATGGTATCAGGTCACCAATTACCAGTCAGCTCTTGCCTGGAACAGACGAAAAAGAAGTGACCTGTCTCTCCTTCCTGCAAGGACTGACCTGTAATTTGGGAACAATGTAAAAGAAATCAGAGTGTAGGGCTGAAGGGGTATCTCTGGAAATCTACATGCCAAAGAAGCCACCCTTTTTAATTTTGCTAGTTTAATGTGAAAGTGAAATAGGTTTCTTTGCAACCTTGACAGCTAGCTTTCTGGAAAGGTGTCTGATACTGGACATAAAATGGAGACATCAATCGATGAGACTCATTAATATTCATAGACAGCAGATTAAGGTTGGTGGAAAAATTATTTATGAAACGAGGGTATTGTCTTCCTCTCACCAAAAGGATTTTGTTTAGAGGGGATTGGATTGGGTGACAGGGCTATGACAGATTAAGTATGAATTTGCAGATTTCTTGGGTTTATCTCCCAAGGAAAAGAATCTAAAGCAAAGAATGTGAAAGCAAAGAATGTGCTGGGCTGAGCACAGTAAATGCTTCAGCACCACGCGCCAGTAGGTGTAATGAGCTTCAGACACCACCACCGTGATGGAAGGCACTTGGAAGGAAATGAAAGGATGGATCGCGAGTGTGGTTATGTAACAAAGGAAAGGCTGAAAGCAAAACAGGGCTCAGCTGATGTCCAGAAAGCTGGGGGGATAAAACATGGACGGTTCATTTTTTATTTATGTATGTGGTGGGGGAGATAGCATGCAATTCAATAATATAATATGTAATTTACTGTTTCTTTTCTCACATTGCATATGTATTTGTGGTGCTGCATAAGAAACCTTTGTGTTATTTCTGACCGTAGTTAGTGGGTGCTATTTTATAATCTAATAAAAACGAGAATGAAAGCCCGTGAGTTAAGAAGTAGCCTGAGATCCTCAAATGAACTCTGTTAACAGTACTCTATACTTACAGTTTGAGGATTTATTGCTAGTCCCTTATTTCCATGAGCCCTTTCCTCCTTTATCTTCCAATCCATTACAGTCTTGTGGAAATAAGCTGTTGTGATCTGCTGAAATTTTAAAGTGACAGGTGAAAAACATTTTTTTTTTCTGAGAGTGGCATAGTGAGAGCCTTAGAATAAGACCTTGAATTGTTCCCTAGGGCATACAAAGTACTGTGGCATTTTTTCTGTTGATTGCACTTCAAAAAATTCAGTCTCCTATGCATGGTCCAAGCCCATCATAGTTTCATTGGTTGCTGTAATGTTGTAAACAGAAGTTGGAGAAGAGAAGGTAGCATTCTATTTTAGATCATTGACACACAATGCTTAAATTAGATAAGATCTCCAAACCAATTTAAAAACATTTTTGGTGGACTTAAACAGATGGAATTTAAAAACACATGTCAGGAAGTTGACAGGTCAGTTGTTTTTTTTTTAATTTATTTATTTCTTAGTTGCTGCGCGCGGGCTTTCTCTAGTTGCGGCGAACAGGAGCTACTCTTCGTTGTGGTGTGTGGGCTTCTCATTGCAGTGGCTTCTCTTGTTGCAGGGCATGGGCTCTAGGTGTGCAGGCTTCAGTAATTGTGGTTCGTGGGCTTCAGTAGTTGTGGCTTGCAGGCTCTAGAGCGCAGACTCAGTAGTTATGGCGCACAAGCTTAGTTGCTCTATAGCATGTGGGATCTTCCTGGACCAGGGCTCAAACCCACGCCCTCTGCATTGGCAGGCAGATTCTTAACCACTGCGTCACAAGGGAAGCCTGACAGGTCAGTTTTTGAGGACGGGAGACCTGGAACTGAGTCTAAGCAGAACTTTATGCAAACCAACACAGCAGGGCTAAAAGGAGGTGTAGCAACAGGGTTTGAAAGCTGGAAGAAACCTTGGCCATAGTCTGCCCTAATCTCTTTATTTTGAAAGTGTAGACACGAAGACTGAAAAAAGGACTTGGCCAAATGGATAAAGAGTATGTGGTACATCCATACAATGGAACATTACTCAACCATAAAAAGGAGTGAAGTGTTGATACATGCCACAATATGGATGAACCTTGGAAACATGCTAAGTGAAAGAAGCCAGACACAAAAGGCCACATATTTGACAGTTCCATTGATAAGAAATGCCAGAATAGGCAAATCCATAGAGACAGAAAGCACATTAGAGGTTGCCAGGAGCTGGGGGCGGGAGAATGGCAGTGACTACTAACAGGTATTGGGTTTCCTTTTGGGGTGATAAAAATATTCTGGAATTAGATAATAATTCTTGCACAACCTTGTTAATATGCTAAAACCCACTGAATCGTATACACTAATGCAGTGAATTTTATCTTATATGAATTTTATCTCAATTTATTTTAATTGTCCAAAAAAAGGGCAAAAGGAAAAAGGAGGTGGGGGGACTTGACCAAAGCTTTCTGTCAAGGACCATAATCCAGGCCTCTTCATCTGAAAGGAATGCCCTTTCTATTCAAAGAGCTTCTTCTCAGAATCATGTTTTTAACATAAAAAATACCATACATGGAATGACAAAGAAAATGCCGTTATCAAAGTATTTTTTTAAAACCAAATTTACGATCTAGTAATATATGTGCTTCTATAACAGCACATTAAATAACAAGAACTAGCAGCTGGTCTGAGAACTACTGTAATTTCAAAGTCGTGATGAACATACATGATTTTATAAGATGTCTGCAATGACTGTTATTTGATATGAAATCTGTGATTACTATTAATGACAAAATAACAAGTACTAATATTGGTTTGTTGCTGACACTCATAATCGAAGGAAATGCTAAATTTCAGGTAAGAGGTAGCAAAAATAAAAATATATATAATTTTTTTACAGCCAAGATCATAGACCCTCAAATTCTATGCATGGACGCTTGGGGGTTTATAGACCCCAAGATCAGAAGCCCTATATTGCACCACTTTGGGGGACATCTGGGAGTGAGTGCAAAGGACTCAAAATGTTTAAGTAGGGAGATGATTTCCAATCTCAACAGCTAGAAAATAGCAAAAGTAATATCTAAGTAGACTTTTTTCTCATTCTATGCAGAACGCACAAAAAACTACCCAATTTAGTAGGCAGATAAGTCCCCTAAATGGAAGTAGTTTCACTGTGTTTGTGTCAACTGCTCTCAGGTTGTAGGGAAGGCTAGTGTGCTGTCTTGAGAACAATTTTGAGGTTCTGTTCCCTGCTAGGGGTGTTGGTGACTTCTGCGATGGGTTAACGTGATTATTGATGTCTGCTCCTGAGCCCGGAAGGGGCAGAGTGGTGACCACCTGATCCTATTAAGTCCCAGCCCTAAATGCTGAGGCTCCTTCCTAGACCTGCAGCCTATCACTTAATGCCCCTTGCAGGCAGGTGCCTTGGCTCAGCAATTCAGGCCTGCTGAGTAAATTCTACACCAAATGTGTGAAGTTAACGCATAAAGTAGATTAGCCAAAGCAGACATTCGGTGTGGCTTTTCCTTTTAAAAAGCAAATCCCCAGTGTTTTGTATCACAATATACTACCTACTAGTGAAGTGCAGTTTATTAAGAAGCTGTCATTTGGAGAAAGATATTAATATATAGAGTTACCTCAGAAACATGATACCTTCTTGTTTAAGATACTGTTAAGAGACTTCCCTGGTGGTCCAGTGGTTAAGAATCGGTCTTGTAATGCAGGGGGTGCTGCTTCGATCCCTGGTCAGGGAACTGAGATCCCACATGCTGCAGGACAACTAAGCGCATGTCTTGACTAATGAGCCTGGGTACTCTAGAGACTGTGCACTGCAACTAAGACCTAATACAGCAAAAAAAAAAAAAAAAAAAGAAAAGATACTGTTAAGCTCCATTTTTTAATTTACTCAAGCCCTGCAGGTCCAAAACCAATCAAAACTCATGGTGAAGCTTCCAGACACCACCAACATCCAGGTTTTGATCTGCTCAGAGCCACTAGGCGTGTTGCTTCCCCAACTCTGTGGCCTTCACTCTGAGGCCTCAGAGAGTCAACAACTTGCCCTGAAGTCAGTTTTTAGGTACCTGACCAACAGGTGGCTGCCATCTAATCTTGGGTGTTGGTCCACTGCCTTTGGTTGTTTGTCTTCAATTAGTTAGTGAAGATAACAGCTACCCCACCCGGACCTGCAAGGGAGTATGGCCTCTGGCACTACATTCTCTAAGTTGTTCTCCTCCATTTCCAAAATAGACGATGCATGAATGTGTATGATCTGTGCGTATGTATATTATGTGTGTGTGTGTGTGTGTGTGTGTGTGTGTGTGTGTGTGAATGTGCGTCCTTCTCCCTTTGGAATGCTTTCCCTTCACTGTTCATCATGGGAAGAAAAAGAGCATTAGCTAGCTCATATCTAGTGAGTAATTGTCCCAATTCCCTGACCCTTAACTTTAAATCAGGTTAACTGGACAACTTAGTTTGGCCTCTAGCTTTTGCTTAGCCCTTCCTCAGAGCCTCTATTCCTCATATAGCCTTATTAGCAGTGAATTGCAGTCAGTGCTTCCAAAGCCTGAAATGGTAGTGTGTTTTGAGATTGGCAGGAAGCTCTCCTCCATCTACTTCATCTCCCTCATTGGTGAGTCTGAGGTTTTCTTGCCTTTTGACACTTCACCCAGCTCCACTTAAAGTGCAAACACCTCAGTGGGTGCTGTCGAAGGGTGGAGATGCAGGGGGGTATGGCAACTGCCCTCCTCCCTCCCTCATCCAAGGCAGACCAACTGAATGCAAGACTCTTCCTCATGAACCTGGATCTAGCCTCAGAGTCCTTCTGAACACATTGAGCCAAAAGATGGTAGTCGACACATAAGGGGAAACCTACTTACCAACCTTGCATTAAACCCTTATTAATGAACAGGAAAGGAGCAAGGTTTACATCACTGACAGCTAGCTCATCGTGCAGTGGAGGGCTGCGTCCCCCAGCCAACGCTTTAAAGTCAATATGTGTTCTTCTTAAGCAAGCAACCTAGATGAGCCTGTTTAAGAGCTTCTCTTAAACCACAGCAAAATGTCCACATTGTCCATTAATGTATGTGGGAGTGGAGGGGACTGTTGGAGGATTAGGAGCCAGAAGAAATGCGTCAATCCCCTGTGCATTGGGAGTGTCACTGCCGTTCCCGTGGCAGGCGGGGCAGGTCCTGGCACAGGACAGCCCCTGTGTCCCACTCGTTCAGTGCACTGCCTCCTGGCCCCTGGGGTTGGCCTGCCTGCGTCGGCCCAGTAGTGCCAGCTCTCCCATTTCCTCTAGACCTCCCCTGCCTTCTTCTGAGCATTATTTGTCCACGTTCACATGAACCTTGATCTCTTCCATTTTCCCACTATCTTCAGTTGCAAACTTAGTTTTCTAGCACTTCAGACATTGTTTTAATCACTAGCATGTTATGATATCATTTCATTATCACAAAACACCCCCTTCCCTCTGGTCTGTTTCCACCTCTCTTTACAGCATTCCTGACCATCAAGTCAGCCATTGGAAGGCATCCCCTTGCTTAAGAGAGGTAATCCCCTTGCTTAGTAGAGGTATTCATTTATACTTTTCTACTCAATAACCCTTTATCATAGATGACTCTCCTGGAAACGGATTCTTCTCTCCAGTCCAAAAACATGCCACAGCACAAACTCTCCACCCTGCACCATAAACTTCTTGACTGTCAGATGTTTCAGGCAGCAAAGGATCAGCGCCACTGCTGAAAGCAAGCCAGGCAATAGGGTCAGCCCCATAAACGAATGGCTTATTTTAGCTGCAGCTGTATCATCTGTACAAAAACCGTTCTCTCTCAATGTCATAGGCTTCCCAGTGCAGGGAAGAGAATAAGGAATTCATTCTCCTTCCCTTGGCTCTCACTCAGGCAAAGAAGAAATTTGAACGGCAAATTTCTACTCTCAGCTGCAATCTTCTGGAACACCATTTAGTCTGGGGTCTCCTGAGCCTCCTGGCCAGTGAGCCTAACTTGGGAATCTGAGAGTCTGTTCGTGGGGTGCCACCCACCATGCTCCTCCCCCTGGCAGCCCAGAGAGGTGAAGCAGGCTCAAGACAATCAGCCAAAGGGATCAACTGCCTGTTTCCCAGACGCAGCTCTAGTAAATGCTGCTGCAAAATGTGAAGATGTCAGGCAGAGAAGAAAAACGTGGGTAATCCTGAATGCTCACGTTTCCTCAGTTTCACATTGTTCACAGTGCCCTTCCCACGACTGCTATTCAACAAGCAAGGGACTGCTGGGCCATGGAAATGGCCCTGGCTTTGGCATGAGAAGACTTGGGTTGAGTCCTGGTTCCTGCACTTGCTGGTGGTGTGACCTTGACCAAGTCCTGGGCAGAGCAAGCTTGTGGAACCCAAGGGCCCCAGTAGTAAACGGGGATCATTAGAATGTCCTGCTCTTGATGACTTTGAGGTTCCAATAGTACAATATAGACTGCAAAGTTGATTATATGCTGTAACTGGCATTACAGAAGCAAGGAGGACTTTTCCTTTCTTTCCATAATTCAACAGCCCACCATCCACCCGGGAGAGTCCCTCTCCCCACAGTTCTCCTGCCTCGCTGTTCCCAGCATCTGTGGGGCCACCGAAGGCCTGGGTAGTGGGGTGCTCAGTGGGGTGAATTGGGGAGGGTGAGTCTGTGCCTCCATCTCTCCCATGCAGATGGATAAGGCAGCTGAAATTAATGACATTCTGAGCCACTGCAGTGCTCATCTGCTTAACAATCCAATTTCTAGGACGTTTTAGAAGTTGTTAGCTGACTGCCAAAAATGAGGATCATTAAAAATAGATTCACAGCTGTTCAGGAAGCCAGCGATATAATTTCACCTTCATTATGCCTTATTGCAGGTGTTATTGATTTAATCTCATTGCATTTTACTGTGTAATATCAATTCACACTGTCTTTGACTTGGAAATCGGGAACTGTATTTATTCTTCTTATTCTCATAGCAGAAGATATGCTGAGACTGACAGCCACAGTGACAGGCTTCAAGGTAGTGACACTGTTTAGGCAAGGCCTAATTTTGGGTGTGCAGAGCTGATCAAATGTAGCTGGCTGAGAGAAAAAATAATCTGAAAACAGGGCCATGATACCTTTTAAGTGTGGGTCTACACACACAAATGGCTTAAATAAATAAATCAAAAGAACCCTTGGTTTTGCTCACGTCACAAAAAAAAGTTGTTTCAATAACTCTTGCTTTTCTGTCAGTTCTTTTATCCTGAAAATTTCACACTGAGAACTGCTAAAGTAGAATTTAATCTGAAATAAATTAGATGCATTAGGATATTGTTTTCCAAAAGGTGTTTCTCAGAACATTTGTCTTGAGATACTCTATGATTTAAAAAAAGGTTCTGAACCCCAAAATTGTGGGAAATCCTACATGATAAACCTTATAACTCCTTAAGGAGTTATAATATATGGTGGCGTATTAAAGGTTCCAGGCAGGAAAGAGATTTGGTTGACACCAGCATTCTGCAAACTAATCTAATGCAGAAACATTTGTTGTCCGCATCCATTAACATCCCTGAGGGCCAGTGTGCTGAGGAACACCCTTTGGGAATCAGTGCTCTTAGATCTGGAAAAAGGAAGGCCACTTCATTCCTAGAAGTCCCACACCTTTGTGGATGGCCACTGTTGCCACCATCTTGAATCGAAATGAGCCATTCCTGATTTACAAAGGTTTTGTTCATGAACTTTTGCTCCTGAGTGTCTGCTGCTTCATCTGTATCCCTTTCCCTTGTTTCACGGTCTCAGCCTCCAAACCCAGGTTCTACCCCACTCAGTTCCAGTTTCCCACTTCCCCACGCCTCCCTACCACCAACCCTGCCCCAGGAGAACTTGTCACATCACCAGGCTCATCACTCACAAGTGTAGCGGGGCTCAGGGAAGACCATGCCTACTCTATTTTTACTAGGTTCAGCCACTTTTTCAATTAAGTAGCTCTCACTAGTGAGAAAATTTGTTCACACCATGTATTCCAAAGCCTGTATGACATCAGGTACAAAATGATTGCAAGTTTGCCTGCTTTTTTGTAACACTAATATGTTCCATGGCCTTCAGCAGGTCATTTAGCCACTCTGTTGTGAACAGTTGGCATCGCATCCATAAAGATGCGCAACTCTTTCCACCTGCATTTAGAAGAGCTGAGAAAAGAGGCCCATATTGCCAACGTTGCATTTGAAGGGGTTCCACATGAACGGCTGGGCTTGATGAGCTCACACTGGCTGTTTTACCAGCTCCTGTGGACATCATCAGGGATGGCGTGACTTCAGGATTTTTACTCCATTTCTGCCTACTGCCTTTCAGACTTGCAGACACTAGACTAGCTTCCAGGCTGGTGAAGGTCCGTGGGAACCTAATTTACTTATGTCAGTGCCATTTTCTTTTGTTTCATAGAAAATATAACCCTTCTGATATCTAACATTTGCTTCCAGTTGGCAGAGAATGTTAGGCAATTTCATTACTACCCCTCTCTAGCCCTTCCCTGCTCTTTCCTGCCCCAAACTTGCTGATTTCTCCACAATCACCCAGTCCTCAGTAGTGATTTCACTTCTCAGGATGACAACTGTGGGCAAAAGCATGGCCAGGGTTTAGGCCAAAGGCACAGACCTGATCTCATTTGTCACTTATTCCCCATTATTACTAAGTCACTAATAACAGACAACTTGAGTCCCCTGTAGATTGTGAGCTACCCAGTGCCTGGCCTTTTACTTCTCCACACATGCATCATGGTGTCTAGCTGTCTAGCTATTTGCTAATTAATGGATTAGCATTTCCCAGCCAGTAAGGGATGGAGCCAGAGTTGGATTCAGTCTCCTGATAGGCAGATCCAGCAGGCTGAACTAGGTTTGTTCCATGGGTGTGATTCTGCCAGAGTAGTCAACTTATGTTTCCGTGTTCAGACTTCATTCTCACAGGAACTCCTGTAGAGTAACGTGGATTGGAAAGCTAGCCGGGGCTTATAACTGCATGCATTGTGCCACTGAGAATTATTCAGATTTTTTTTTTTAAGTTGTAGCATGTATATTTGTATGCATGTATGCATGTATATTTGGGGCAAGCAGGGGGCACAGCTATGTTTATAAAACATATAAGTTATAAAGTTATATGAGTTATAAAACTCATAAAATCGTAACTATTCAAATTTGAAAGAGGAGTTTGAGGACATTTGGAGGAACTTCCTTATTTTTATAATTAGGAATTTGAACTCCAAAGAGGGGTTCAGACGCACAACTAATTAACTAAATAATGCTGGCGAATTCCTCTTTACACAAACCCAAGTAGGAGAATCCATTTTCAGTTCCTGTAATGATACCTATTTTTCTTTTCAGCATTTGAGTTTTGTTACATTTTTGCAGCTCTGATACGATTCAGAATTATGTCTCTTTTAAAATCAAACCAAAATGAAATCGCCAACACAACTCTAAAGAATCTGGGACAATGACAGACCAAAAAGGAAAACTTAATTTGGACTCATATTTGAATGTCCAGAAAATTACCGCAAAAGCAAAATATACTATAAGGAAAATATACTGATGAATAACTAGTTCTGCTTTCTTTATCACACTTTTATAAAGGCATAATGACTGACCCAAACATATTAAGAAAAGGATAGAAAAATAAAAATGCTTTTTCACATGACTACAGCTAACCTGTTAACATTGTTCCCAAACAAAGGAATAAAAAATAAGAATTTAAAAACAGACGTGAAGAAAACTAGCAGAGCGGCGCCACCTAGTGTCGATTATCTGAAAAAGCATCGGACATTTCCTGCGCCCTCCTGTGGTAGAATTTAGCATTCCTCACTGGCAGGAAATATGGTTTCTTTGCTTTGAATGGGAGACGAAAAGAGAGAGCATCTCCACATATTTTCTAAGCAAAATATGCCTTCATTCACTATATTTAAAACAGAACAACTACAAAGATCCAGCTTCCCATTGTTCACACAATAGTCTTCCTTTGGACCTAATTTCAAGTGAATCATTTGATTATTAACTTTTAAAATCTGAATTATTGTAAAGGATCTAAGCCTTTTTGTCCCCATGAGATTCTGTTCAACATGAAATTTTATGAACACCATCCCTGTATCAACATCTTGGTAACATTTCAAAGCTAAAACAAACTTTAATGTTTAGAAAACTAATTTAGAAGTAAATGTGAGAGGATTTGGGCCAGGAATGAGTCATCTTCCCCTGTGCCTCGGTTTACCCATCTGTAGTGTGGAAATTGTTCTGACTCCAGTCTGCTTTCCTTTAGGGATTGGGAAGTTGCCATTGACAGGATTAAATGAGATTAACATCCATGGATGCTACTGAAGAGTAGAAAGTATATGATTTAGACAAAACTGAGATGTTTGTTATTTTTATTGAGTTGAAAATATTGGTGTTGGGACTTCTCTGGTGGCGCAGTGGTTAAGAATCCGCCTGCCAATGCAAGGGACATGGGTTCGAGCCCTGGTCTGGGAAGATCCCACATGCCGCAGAGCAGCTAAGCCCGTGCGCCACAACCAGTGAGCCTGCGCTCTAGAGCCCGCGAGTCACAACTACTGAGCCCACGTGCCACAACTACTGAAGCCCATGTGCCTAGAGCCCGTGCTCTGCAACAAGAGAAGCCACTGCAATGAGAAGCCCGTGCATCCCAACGACAAGTAGCCCCCGCTTGCCACAAGTAGAGAAAGCCCGCGTGCAGGAACGAAGACCCAATGCAGCCAAAAATTAATTAATTAATTAATTAATTTTTTAAAATGTGGTGAACATTTAAAAAAAAAAAAGAAAATATTGGTGTTGAAGTCTAACATCAGCCCTGGCTATGAATTGAGGAGAAAATAGTGAACCAGGAAGCTGAAGAACTTTACTAGCTCTAAGTCATTGAAGTCTGGATATCTGCTCTTTTATTCTGTAAAATGAGGATAGTTTGGACTATATTATCCATAGGGTTTGTTCTGGCTCTAATGTCCTACAATTAGACCATATAATTGCATTCTCCCTGCCACTGTATCAGCACTGGTGCTCATTATCTCTTATCTGGACTATTGCAGTATCTTAAAAACACATCTCTCCCAGCTCCAATTCAGCAGAATAATGAGGGAAGATGGTTATTTCTAGCATAAACTTCTTAAAGTATAAGTCTAATTCCATTCCACTACCCGAAGCCCTGAAAGCGCTCCCTGGGGCATTTTGCAGGACAACCAGTGTTTATTGGCGTCTACTCGGTGCTAGACAGTATAATTGGTGCTTTCTGATCCTAGTGTCTTTACATGTACCTAATGACACTTTAGATAGGCAGAACATGCCCCGTTTTTATGGAGGAGGAAGCTGAAACTCCTAGGAGTATAGGCAACTGCTTCAAGTCCCAGTGAGGGAGTGAAGAGCGTGGTCTACAAATCTGGGTTTCTGGTTCCAAAATTCATGGTCTTTGTGAGTGGTTAAGGGGTAGACTTTGGAGCCAGAAGTACTTGGGCTGGAATGCAGGCTCTGCCAAACATTGTTACACATTATGTAACCTTGGGAAATTTCCTAACCTCTCTATGCCTCAGTTTTCTCATCTATAAAATGGGGACGATATTAGTATTTATCTCACAGTGGGTTAATACATGTTAAGCACTGGAATAGCACCTCCATCTCTTACTGAACTAGGTATAAATGAACTTTCTCCCTTGACATTTAAGGTGCTTCTAAATTTGGCTCCAGCTGGCCTTCCCTGTCTTTTCTCTTGCTACTTTCCTAAGAGTCCAATACCGTTATTCCAGTTTCCCCTCCAAATACTCTGAAGTGTATTGACCTTCCTCCAGGTCATTGCTTTTGCTATCACTGGTGTTCTCCCTATTCAGATAGTCTGTCTCCTCTTCTCTACTGACCCCTAGTGGTGAGCACAGTGATGGGCATAGCAAGCATATAATAAAAGTTAGGTGTTATCAATATTATGGTTATTGTTGGCATTATTATTAATACCCTTCAAGGCCCAGTCCCAAAGCCACCTCTTTCATGAAGCTTTTCCTGAGACAGCATCCTCCTCTGAGCTACCTCAGGTTGTTGCCCAGCCTATCCTTTCACACACTCTCAGGCTATGCTGTCCAAAACAGTAGCTGCCGGCCACATGTGGCTATTGGGTACTTGCAGTGTGGCTGGTCCAAACTGAAATCTGTTGTAGTGTAAGATACAGCCATATTCCAAAGACTGTATAAAAATTAAAGGAAGTCTTTAAAAAGTACATTTTTTATTTTTAATATTTTATTATTGATTATATGAAATGATATTTGGACAGAGGTTAAATAAAATATGTTGAAATTAATTTCACATGATGCTTCTTAGTTTTAATTAAAATTGCATGTATGATTTTCATTATATTTCTATTGGAGAGCACTATTCTAAGTTAAAGCTATTTTTAACATCTGTTCTGATTATAAAATGTAATTCATATTCATGGCATAAAGTTGAGAAAATGTAGAAAAATGCAGTTTAAAAAAGCAAAATCTTTTTATACCACTACTAGAAAAGAAAAGCTAATGTATACTTCTAAGATTTTTATTTTTAAATCTTATTTTTATAAATATATATTTTTTGACAAAACATTTTTTCACAAAGTCAGGATTATAATGTTTTGTTGACTGCCTTTTTCATTTAATGAAGAGTAAGTTTTTTCTATTTCATTATTCTTCTAAAGGTTCATTTTTAATGATTGCATAAGTATCCTATTTATGAATATACAATACCTCATTTAGCCAATCTGTGAATGTGCCAGAGATCAGCTCACCAATCCTGTTTTTTCTTCTTGGGCCTAGTGGATGATTACATTTCCCAGCATTCCTTGCAGTTAGTTGTGGTCACATGACCATTCTGACCAATAGAATGTGGTGAGAATGATGTAAGCCATGTCCAACCCATAACAAATCCCTCTTTGTGCTCTTTCTCTTTCTCTCTCGCTCTCTCTCTCCCTCTCTCCCTCTCTCTTCATTCACCTGTTGGATGAATGCAGGGGTCTACCCCTCTTTTAGAGGTTCTGAAAGATAGTTGAAGTATAAGACAGAGGAGCCAGGATCCCTAAATCACTACACGAAAAACCACCAGGCAACAACCTCTGACTGTACCATGAGAGAAAAATAAATTTTTTATTGTGTTAAGCCACTGTGATGTGGTATTGTTAGAGCAAGCTAATGCGTAACCCCCTTAAAGCCTAGTATTGGGCATTTAGATTACTTCCCATTTTTGTTATTATAATCTGTATTTTAGGATGAATTCCTAGAAGTAGAATTGCAGGGTCAAAGGGTATGTACATTTGTACTACTTTTGGAAACTATTGGCAAAATTTCTTTCAGACTTCTTATATTCCTTACTAGATGGGAAGCCATCTGAAGCGTTTCACTTTGATTGCTTCTGAGTATCTAGTAGATCCTAGGTATGTGTTAAGTATTAAACAAATTCATGTATGCTCAAAATACATATGCACAAGGAAATACTGTTATTTTAAAAATGACTTTGAAGTGTAGATTTCAGCAACTGCCTGAATAGTATAGGCACCTTTAAGAAATAAGGGTTAAAGAAAAATGGCAGCAAGTAACATCTATGTGTTTGGCTGGGAACTTCTATTTTTTTAAAAAGGTGCTTTTAGTCTCCTAATGGTTATGGTGAAGCCATGGATAGAGTCAGCCAGTTTTGATATATACCTCCCACAGCACGGGTTGCTGATGTGCAGTTGGCTACTTGCAATTTTTTTTGCATCTTTTTGTTCCTCCATGGATTCTCTATATATTTCTCACTGCATATATCTGTGCTATGCCATTTTCATGAATCAAGAACTGGTGATTTATTTGTAACTACATTTGGTTCTTTAAGAGACACAAACGTTAGATTTGGGAGGGATGAAGATAAAACTAAATGACTATTAAGATTCTTTCCAAATCTAAAATTCTTTGTGAGAGGTTCTACAAGGAAATGAATACAATTATCTGGTGCATGGGCCTACTCTGGAAGAAATCACAGACCTGTCCGGAGGCTAAATTGCAATCTATTGGGAGTTTAGTTTTCTAGAAGCCCAAGCAGTGACAATAGCTTATCTTTCAACCACAAACCAGGGCTGTTTCTTCATGTTAAAGATCACTGAAGTAACTTCAACCCTTCATTACTCAACAACCCAAATTTATGTCCAAAATTCTTTCAGAAGAATATGATTTCCTTTTGAATGAAGTTGAAGTTTTCAAGTCCTCAGGATGCTGAGAACAGCAAAGACCTGGATTCTAGTTCTCCTGTAACAAGGAAATTCTCATGTTATTATAGGAAGAACCTCTACTGAGCACAATGAAAAAACAGGTATATTCTAAACAGATGGGGCCACCATGGCTCTTGATCTTATTTGTGGAAACTTTATTCATGGTTAATGCACAATGACTACAGAGGGATGAAGAAAAAAAATCCTTTCATAGTCTTTCTTGAAGGAAATTTGAGTTACAGACAAATGGATTCCAGAACACCCCAAGGTAACAAACCAGCTGAAAGGTTAAAAAAATTATCTTTCTATTTGATGCTAAACAACTTGTTGGGTTTGTTTTCTCTGGCTGAATTGACCTGACTGCCCAGCTATTTAGTGTCACAAAGACACTCTTCATTATGGAGGATGAAGAAGGAAATAGTATCTTGTAGCTAAATATCATGCCTCTTGAATGGGTCAGGAAGTGATGGGCTTTGGGGGAACAAAGCTGCTGGCATAAGCATTTCTTTGTTTTGTTTGGATTTTTTCTATTCTTCTGTGGTTACATGATGATCTTTAAACTGCAAACCCATCATCTTCTCAAACTGGCCCAATGGCAGGGTTCTAGGTGAGGGGTGACATCTACCAACTTTCTTTGCAAATTCCTCTCTCTCTCTCTCTCTCTCTCTCTCTCTCTCCCCCCCTCCCCCTCCCCCTCCCCCCACCATACTCCGTAGTTAAGACCAAGGCTAACAAAGGCCTCTCTGGTAGATGAGACCCTAACAGACCAAAGAGCACTAGAGCTGAAACATGACACATGAGAAAATGAGGCACAAAGAAGAATTGTCTTGTTTTCTGAATTGACTATCTCCTACCGCCCTACCTGTCCTCCCAGAACGGAAGTTCTGTGAACCCAGAGATCTCGTTCTCCAGGGCTTAGAATACACCTGGCATATAAAGCACGCTCCAAAAAAATTATTTTGAAAGACAGAGAGAAGAGGAGAGCCATGAAATTTGTATTGGAGAAAGTTTTAAAGAAATAACAAAATTGTTAGATCTTCTAACACCTGGGTGGTAAGTATTTATTGACCACCTATATAATATGATGGATGCAGCACCCAAAATAGAAACAATAGCAGAAGCAATAACAGAACAAGACTCCAAACATTTTCTAGTTAGAAAGAAGGTTTCTAGCTTATATCAACTTTACCTGAGGAACTGATCTCAAAGAAAGGGCAGGAAAATACTAATTTGTAATAAAGCGAAGCATGTGCCTCTCATTACGAGCATGTTCTGCTGTTTTGCACCAGTCACTTCCCCATCTCTGTGTCAATGTGTGGTATGAGAACAGCTACCCAAAGTCATATTAAATGACACACTCCAGATTTTCTGTGCCGTTTAGTATACATTTTAAATAATATAGTGGCACTGAGACTTTTTAAATAAGGAAAGCATTCAATAGATCCATTTTGCATTGAGTTCATCATGAGTAGGATGGGAAAGTGGGTCTTGATTGGACAACTATGGGCACAAAGAATCAAAGCAAAGTAGAATTCTTCTTTTTTATTGGGGAAAAGTTTGATCCACAAAAATCACACTACATTTCTTATTTCTGCCATGATTGGTGATTCTTCCCCACTTATGGACAGGCATCCAGTGCTAGGCCCTGAGTGGGTATTCAGTAGATTCAGCATTTATTTAGGTTAATAAAATCCTCCATTTCTGGGTTGAGCAGCTATCCCAAAAAGGCTTTTCTTACCCTCTAAACCGAAACCCATTCCCCTTCCAGTCTCTTTTCTTTGTCCTGGCCACCTTCATTCTGGCTTTAGCTACCTAAGGTACGTGGGAAAATGACCGCCCTAAACATAATCTTTAAGATCTCTACAGAAAGTGTCTGTAACTGGAATTTCCTCATTACTTTAATGTCCTTCTAGTCATAGCTTCATGGGCCTATTATGTGTAAATTAGAAACACATTATTCCACCAGCAAAGCTTTTCTTTCAAATGCATAGAATGTTATAACCTGTCACAATCTATTAAATTCCAAATTGTTTGTACTGAAACTGACTTTTTTCTGTAAGAAGATGTCAAAGGATCTTAATTTCAGCTAATTCTGGCAACCAAAATGAGTCTCCTCTATTTAATAGCTGGCAGTGGTCTCTGCAGTAAAATGTTTCCAGGAAAAATTGGAAATTACTAAGATAATAGTGTGTTTCTTTAGATTAGTATCACTTCTGAAATGTGAAGCTTTTGCCAATTCCAAGCCCCTTTGCTGTCTTTTTAAAACTGAATTTCCTGAAAAGTTCTTAAATATTAAGAAGAGTTGATGTGAGTAGACAAGAAGACAGCAAATAGGAAAGCTAATGGACAGACTCTGAGTGACCTGCAGAGGGTTCTAGAATTTCATATGAGCTACTTCCAAATAAGGAAAAACTTGGCAGGCATGAGTTTAGAATTCTCTTTAGTTTGTCCCTCCTTTTAGAGCCTGATATTATTTTCATTACTATTGCTTTTCAGCTTCATGGCCATCAATTGGAATATTTCTAGGGATGATATGTTTTGGGTGGGAAAAGCATCATTTTCTTCCCAACAAGCTCGTAAAGTATTGATATAATGTAAACTCAGCACTGGAGTGAAGAGTTTGGCATTAAGCAACTAATCTCTGACTTAGGATGTTAACTCAACATATTGCTGGGCAAACCAAGAAAAGCTCTATACTTGATGCTTAATAATAATAGGTAATATTAATTAAATGCCAGGCATAACAGTAAGTGCTTTATACGCTATCTTATTTAATCCTTTAAAAAAACCCATAAGGCAGATTGTATTATTATTCCCATTTTACAGAGGGCAACCCTAAGGCTAAAGAGGGAGAGTTCATATTTGAACTCAAGTCACCCTTTAAAATGTAAAGGTCACGTTAAAAAAATTTATTTTAGAAAAGACCATCAAGTTCTCTGGTATGAGCTGGCCTGGATCATAAAGGAGTTCCAGTGTAGTCAGTTTCTTGTTAGTACTCCTAGGTCTCCTAGCATTTAGGGTCCCACAGAACTTTCATTCTCCATTAGCCAGGGCTGGCGTGTAACTGAAGACAATCCGAAAGGAGGCAAAGCATCGTATTCAAGACACACATGATGAGGCTGGATCCTCCAGGTGCTCCAGCTGACCAGTCAGTTCAGTTAATTCAGGACTGAACTGTTCAGATGGATGGGTTGTCTTAGCATTGTGCCGATGACATTGTAGACAAAGAATTAGTCAATTTCTGTGAATCCATCATTCCAACTCTTTGGTCCTCTGTATACAAACGAGTTGGTAGACTTCTTTACTTTTCTCTGATTTTTTTTTTTTTTTTTACATCATATGATTTTCCTTGCTTAATTTTCTGATTTCTGTTTGACAAATCCTGCCTAAACAACTCTGAGCTTGTTTTAGAACCATTTCACCAATTATGCTCATGGGAATACCAAATGCGGCTGGCCTTAATTTAAGTATTAATAATAAAAAGAATTACATTTCACCCAACATAATGACATATGTTTGCTATACTTCAGGAGCTATAATCGCTTTATTTGCTTTTCTCTGAATGTGGCTTCCAATAAAGTTCATTCTCAATAATAAAATTTTAAAAATAGAATTCTCAAATTTACTACTTCATGTGACCCAAGAAACTTGGCCATCTCCTTTAGGATAGATGTAATTTGGATGCATCACACCTGAACAGGACTGTCTTTCACTCAGGTGATCATTGGATTTGCATTCAATCAAACAAAGGTGAAAAACAAAATGCACTTTTTCAGGGAAATGTTTCAAACATAAGAACCAGAACAAAATGGATATACAATTAACCAGAAAGTTCAATTAAGCAGGACTTCCTTTCACGAAGTGTTCTAGCTCATCAAATTTCATTCTTCCTTTTATTCACTCATCCACTCATTCATTCCATTAAGATAGACTGAGCATCTACAATGATACAGGTACTGGAGACACACAAACAGGGGCTCCAGGGATCCTCATCCTCCCTCCCTTGATATCCCTTCCCTTCCTTGATTCCTCTGAGCATCTGTGTGTGTGTGCTATTGAAAAGTTGATGAAGAATGGTACAGAAGATAGGAGTGGGGTGAGGAGTAGCTATAAAATGGTCACTCACTCTTAAATCTGTTAAAGATTAACTTTGGAAACCCAAATTGTGGGCTTGGTTAAGATGAGTACATAAGTATATTTCTGTGGAATTGCACTACTCACTGACTTCAGGGTGGTTACATTTCAAAGCTTTAAAAATTGAGCTCAATAGTCACTAAGACAGACATAATTTCCTTTGAATGATACTTAAGGCTCTAATAGAAGAAGTCTCCTAACATACCTGTTGTTGTTGCTGCTCTTTCCCCCCATCCAACTGCCTGAGTGATGGTTCTCCAACTTGGCACAGATCCTGCGATCACCCAGAGAGCTGGTAAAAGTCCAGATTTCTGGGCTCCATCTGCAGACTTTCTGATTACTTAAGTCCAGGAGGAGGGAGCTTAAGAATTTGCATTTCTAGCAAGTTCACAGGTGATACTGCTGCTGCTAGTCCAGGGACCACATCATGAGAACCATTGCTGTAAATAAATGTTACTCAAAGTGCCAAATACAGATGTGAACTATTTGCTACATGTCTGCGACAAGATAAGTACAGAAACAGAAAGGAAGCATTGGAATTTTTTATAATTTGACATTGCCATGCCATCAAGTGCATGATCAGTGGGCATATCTTACTAAATAAAGTATGGATGAGCTCAGGGATGTCAGATTTGCACTGTGAGTCACATGTAGTACAAGCTACATGCTAGTATGCACAGGGAGCCCACATTTTATTGTGTGATAGATTGAAGGTATTAAACACTGGTTGTTCACCATAGATGGTTTGAGAAACAATGCTCTCTAAACCATTGTGTTATACTGCCTCATTTTTAAAAAAGTGGTTAACAGACAAATGAGTCAGGGTCATTCCCTCTCATATAATGTGGGGCAGTTGGGAGGGAAAAGGGGCCAGGCCTTGGTCTGGCACCCTCTACCTGGAGAGGCCCAGGGGAAACAGACAAGGCTGTAGAGATAGGCCCTGGGTATGACACCATACCTCAGTGTGGTGAGTCAGCCCAGGGGCCAATGAGATCAGGCTTTTTCTGTGGCTGGAGGTCTATCAGAGAAACTGACCTGTCAGAATGTAGGATGCCTAGTCCTCTGCAAGGGTCAAACTAGGTAAGCAGGAAGGTTGGATGCTTCCCAGTGAGGTCAACATGGGTCCCTGAATTGCAGGCAGCCAAGGAGACTCCAAACCCAATGCAGAAGATTCTTAATTGTCACAGAATCACTTGAATCCTAGGTCTGGGAAATTGACTTAATATTTAATAGAAGCCTGGACATGACTAGGTCTGCAGGTGGAAACCAAGAGCGATCCCCATCATGGGTGCTCCCAGGAAGGCCTAGCCCAGGAAAAGGGAAAGCAAAAAATCATCCTCTTGATCTCAGCCTCTTGGGCTGGCATTTTCTTTGATCTCTTTAAATATTATTATTAAAATTTCCAGTGATCTGATTCCTAGTTGTCAGGTTTCAGCCGTTCTCATCCTTAAATTGTAGTATCCTCTGTGGTTGGCTAGAAGGAAACCCATGTGAACAGAGCCTCCTCCATGATTTCAAAGCTTGCTGAATATCCCTCAGATTGACTTTGCTAACTGTCTTTTCAAATGGATCTCCTGATAGCTCTAGGATTTCACTAGCAGTGATTTATTTTTTAATATTTTGCACTTTGAGCTCTGGTAAATTCCGTGTTCTTTCTAAGCACTTATACAAATTTGCAGTTGGAGGAGGTTAGCATTTTTACATGTTCAATAATACATCGAGGCCTGATAAGCAGCCATTTCAGCTGTCTGTTTGCTTTTCTAGTCCCACTGAAGTCTGTGCTTCTCTAAAGCCTTCCGTGGCTAGAGTCACCCCAAGAAGAGATTTTCATTACTTTGTGTGTAGAAATCACCATCTGCTTTGTTCTAATGGCCTCCAGTCACTAATTTATTTTTTTGTTTAGAATTTTTTTTTTTTTTATGTGGACCATCTTTAAAGTCTTTCTTGAATTTGTTACAATATTGCTTCTGGTTTTTATTATGTTTTGTTTGTTTGGCTCCGAGGCATGTGGGACCTTAACTCCCCAACCAGGGATCGAACCTGCACCCCCTGCGTTGGAAGGCGCAGTTTTAACCATTGGATTGCCAGGGAAGTCCCTCCAGTCACTAATTTGAAAGAGTGACCTTAAGTGCCCACCAGCAACCTGCTGGGGTGTCAGCCTTCCAGCCAGAAAACTAACGGCCCCAGAAATGCTGCGAATGGGCTGGGACACAGTGCTGCTCCAGGCTGCTGAGAAATGTGAGTTTCAAGACCATTAGCTGGAGAAGTGAAAAGCCGTGTCACATAGCGGGTACCCACTGGTCATGGGTCAGACAGGTCTGGGTTTGATTCCTAGCCTATCATTTAGAACGCTTTTAATTGCAAGTAACAGAAAAACCAAGTCAAAATGGTTAATGGCAAAGGAAATTTAGTGGCTCATTTTGGACCCGAGACAGACAGGCTTCTGAGTTGGTTGTTCCAGGGACTCAAGGGTGTCGGTGGCTTTTCTCTACACTCTACTGTTTCAGCTTCATCCTAAGACTGATTCCCTAATTCCCCTCAAGTCTGCAAGATGGCTGCAGGCTACAATTAGGGCTTTCTCATTAGGGGCCAGCAGGGAAAGAAGAGGGAGAACTGGTCTCCCCCAACAAGTGAAAGAGAATCAGTCACTTCAATATGCTTGGCTAGAGAAATGCCCTGCAATGATTGGGTCAGGTCTGGTTTATCTAAGCCAAACACTATGCAAACGGGGTAAAATACTGTGGTTGATTTAAACCAGTTAGAGTCACTCATTGGAGTTGGGGACGGAGCTGATACACCAAAACCAAAAGTATGCTACACCAGAGGGGAGGAAAGAATAGATGCTGGGAGACAACCATCATGTTC
Source organism: Tursiops truncatus (assembly GCF_011762595.2). Classification (NCBI taxonomy): domain Eukaryota; kingdom Metazoa; phylum Chordata; class Mammalia; order Artiodactyla; family Delphinidae; genus Tursiops; species Tursiops truncatus. The sequence goes on from NC_047042.1 coordinate 55,561,868, forward strand.
ATGATGCTGGCTCTGCTACTTGCATTCCTTTGGCATTGTCATTTAACCTCTCTGAACCTCAGTTTTCTCATCTATAAAATAAAGATTATCCACTTCCCTGGCTGAGGTAGAGATTAGGAATAAGATAAAGATAATAAAGAGCTTTGTGCTGTGACTGGCACACCAAGTGCTCAGTAGAGATTATGAAGGAGAAGATAAACTAAAGTAGGTATCCATTGTATTTGTATGTTACATTCTTCCATAGGCTTGTTTCAAATGCATCTTCCTCCTTAGTGCCTGCAAGTGAAATGACTATACGTGGACAACAAAGACTGTTCACAGAGACCATTTATATGCTGATTCATCTGGACATTATTTAGGTGAAAAACTTCAAACTAGGCAGTTCTGAAACATGCAAAGGGTATCTCTGAGTAGTGAGTTTAATAATAATAATCAAGAAGATGAAACGAAGAAAAGAAGATGAAGACAGAAGAGGAGAAGAAGGTAGTTACAATTTATTGAGCACTTCTGGGTGTTCCACTCGGGACTTTACATGAGTTGTGAGCACTTGATGTTGGTTTTGTTTTACCTATTTGTACAGGAGAAACAGAAACTTACAGAAACAAAACTTACAGAAACAGAAACTTACAGAAACAAAAACTTAAGGATTTTGCCTGGATCAATAGCTATTAAGTGACAAAACCTGGATGTGAACCCAAATTAATGACTCCCAAGTTAATTTCATGTTCTCTGTACCAAAACTACTTGCAAAGGAGGTGCACTCATTCATTCACTAGTTCATTCATTCATTCATTCACTAGTTCATTCATTCACTAGTTTATTCATTCATTCATTCACTAGTTCATTCATCCCCTCACTTGTGCTCTCAGCAGGTGGCCCCTGAGCCCCTGCCATACTTGGGGTTGGGGGAAAGAAAGATGAATAGGACACAGCAGCGCCTTTGAGAACCAGACAGTGTCTAAGTCTTGGGATTCAAGGCTTATTTTAGTAGTTCCCCAGGGTGAGGTTTTGCGGGGCAGTGTTTTTCACCCTTTCTCAGTCCAATGAGAACTGCGGAATGGTGGCACAGCATGCCCCAAGGCCTGTAAGACACAGGGCTGCTCTCTCCCCCAGCTCCCTCTGCCATCTGCTCTGCTCAGTGAGACAGTTTAATCTTGAGCTATCTCAGGGCGAAGGAGGTCGGAACATCCAGACGTCACCTTAACTCTCCATAACTCTGCTCCAAAGAAATAACTGTTTCAGAGGAAAATAGATGTGACCAGTCAGATTCCTCTTCTTTCAGAATCTGGACAAGAAGAAGAGAATGGGTCTGGGTGTTTATATTGTTGATTCTGTTCAATTCATCCAACTGTATTGAGATGGCCTGTGTGCTGGAGATTGTGCTGAGTGCTGGGGATATGCAAATGAGTGACTATCACAGTGCCTCTGGCCTTGGGGTGCACAAGCTGGCAGAGAAGACAGATGCACATAGGATGTAGTACATATTGTAGAATAGTCTGGTATGCTCCGGTATGGCTGAACAAGTTGTTAAACTTTGGAAAGACCAAACTGGTAAATATTCACTGTCCTGACTGCCCTTCCACCTGCCCCACACTATCCACTATTTTACCCTTTCTGCCCTGACCCTTCCTCAAGCATCTCCTTCACCCCCAATGACCCCCAGCTTCCCCATGGTCCAAATACAGGGACCTCCAAGACCCAGCCTCAGCACTACAAGTCCTTGATTAGTCTGCATCTGAGCATAGCAATTGTCAAATATTTTGAGTGTCATCTCTGAATAAAGGCACATACCATGTGCTTCCCAGGAGTAGAGGAATGGGGAGAAAAAGTTGGAATCATTTGAAGGGAGAATATACCCCAAGAACATATGTTGATTGAATGTCTGTTGTCTCCTTGGACCTCTGGCCACACTTCAGTCATGCTCCCCAGAGCTTCCCTAAGGTCTTCTGCCTTTACCCCCACCCTGCAGGCATCCTGCTCTGAACCCCAGGGCAGCTACTTATTGCTGAATTCAGACAAAAGGAGTAGATATGGGTTATAAATATGGGGCTCCAAGAAGCTGGGGTCTGCCTCCTGGGAATCAGCTTCAGTGTCCTCTGAACTGCCAGTTTGGTTATTGTAGGAATAAAGGGCTTTTAATTTGTTTTTTGTAGGAATAAAGGACTCAACAACCAAATGGCTAGGTCCTTTCAGCTGATGATTGGAACTCTATTCATTAGGATGTTTCTGGTTATTAGTAAAAAAAAAAAAAAGGAAAAAAAATCAAACGAGCTTGAACAAAAGGAGAAATTCAAAGGATGAACAGTATGGATCCCATGCATGGTTCTATCTCCATGCCTGAGTGATCCCAGTGACCTCAGTGTCTGTGTGCTGCTGTCCTCAGCGTTAGCTTCAGCCTCAGGTAGTCTCCCTTCATTGTTGCAGGGTGGTGGACAGCAAAGAAAATCAGCAAAAGACTGTATGTTCTGGCGTTTCTATTCTCAGAAAAAAAAGAAATCTTTTCCCAAAGCCTTCCAGTTGGCCCACCCTCCTATCTCATAATCAGAAACAAGTCAAGTGTTCACTCCTGCTCAATGGGCAATGAAGAGAGTGCAGCCACCATTGCTGGCTTTTTCAATCAAGATTTGCCCCTAGAGTTGGGATAGGGACCCCAACTCTTCATTTGCCAGCAATTGAGTATCAGTGGGCAACCAGAGATGTCTGCTACTGGAAGCTACTGGAAAGAGAAAGGTGGGATTGGAGAAGATGGTGCTCGTGAGTGAGATGGGAGTGTGTCATTAGATGTTAGAAGTTAAGTGGCAAAGGACTTTGGAGTAAAGAAACCTGGTTTGGAACCCTAGTATTACGTGGGTCATTGTTTCAGTTATTAACTGTTGTGTAATAACCACCCCCCAAACTTTGTGGCTTAAAACGATCACCATTTATTATTGCATACTGGTCAACAGATCAGCTTGGTGGTCCTGCTCATCTGGGCCAGGCTGGTCTGAGCACATTTGGACCCTTTCAAGTGTCCACAGGAGGCTGGCTGGTCTAGGATGGTCTCAGTTGGGATAGCTTCTCTCTCTCTGCTCCGTGTGGTCCCTCATCCTCCAGCAGGCTAGTCTGGGCTTGTTCATCCAGCAGCCTGGCCAGAGTTCTGAGGTCTAAGCTCAGAACTGAGACACTATCAGCAAAGCCTCATTCTGTTGGACAAAAGCAAGACAGGAGACCAGCCAAAAGCAGCAAAGTCATGCTGCAGAGTCTGGACGCTGGGAAGAGTGAAGAATTGTGACAACTTTGACAATCAGTCTACCACCGTGACGTTTGCAAGGCATTTCTTTTCTCTACACCACAATTTCATCACCTCTAAAATGAAGCTAATCGTAGTATCTACCTCAAAGTCTTGTTTGAGGATTAAATGAGAAAATGCATGTAAAGTGCTTCACACAGTGGTGGCACAGAGTAAGCATTAAATAAGTATTAGCTTTTATTATGCTTGCATTTATGATTGTGGCTAATATTATTATCATCATTATTGTAGTTGTTATAATGATTACTGTGATTCTGAGTATCTGTCTACTGGGTTATGACTCCCCTTAGGATACAAGTCTAGTGAAATGCTTTGCAAAAGTCCAAAAGTCTAGGCTTATAGAAACCCTAGCTGGCTTCCTAGGAGCCGGCTAATCAGGGGAGGGTGATTTCATAGAGCTCCCTGTCTGCCTTCCTATGGATGTTTGGTGAGTGCTGTTCTCTCTGAGTTTTTGCTGTGCTGGCTGCTTGGAGGTCCCAGAGCTCCATCCCTCACTTGGAACCCTCCAAGGAACCAGGGTTAGCTGCTGTTTCAACAGAAACCACTAGTTCTGGCCAGTGTGGTCCCCTGGAGGAACAGAGCAGGCTTCACTCCTGGGATGGCTGATTTTCTGCTCCTTTCCACTGTTCCTTCTGTGCCCAATATCAAACCCTCCTGAGGTGACAGTGTAGCCCAGGGTGCCCAGGGTCTCATCTCATACTTACTCCAACCCAAGCCTCCAAGAATTGAAACCAGTTGGTAATCTACTGGAAAAGGAAATTTGTCTCTTAAGTCTGCAAAAGGGACTGGAACTCTCAGTGCAAAACCTCCCAAACCTACGTCCGGGCACTGACGTCAGAAAACAGCAAGCTGGTTGGCTGGCGGTGGATACGGATAGACACATCCTGTGTGTGTGCCTTGTCGAGAAAAATCGGAAGAACATAAATTGGCATCTCTCCCCATATATAAATTATTACTTTAAATTATACAATATGCACGTAGCATATGAATGTTTATATTGTTTTTATATAAGTTGACCTTTATTTATTAAACTTCAGCAACCCTACAGTATATAAGCTTTTTTTCTCAATAAAATCCGTGTGCTTGCCTTCCCTCAGGCCTCTCCCATCTGTTAAACCTGATCCTTGTAAGCTGGCTCTTGTAGAATCTGTGTACACCAGTATTTTGCAAAAAGGGTTGTTGTTCTTGGGTTTTTTTAATGGTGGTTTTGTGCATGACGGAAAAACCTCCCGATGATGGTCCTGGCGTTTATACCCCATGCAGACTCTCAAAGCATCAAGGAGGAAAGGCACAGAAGCTTTTTCCACGAGGCAGCCTGCTAACTTCATTTGCCACCGTGGTTTTCCCGTCTGCTAAGGGATGGGCCCAGGCAATTTTCCATGTATAATTCACAGTCCTTTGTAATTTAGGCTCAGAGAGAATCAGCAGCTTGATCAAGACGCCATGGTGAGGACTCAGAGGGTGGCACTCCCATTTTCTGTCCTTGCTCAGAGCCGATGCTGGCCCTGCTCCTGTGAGCACCTCTTCTCTCCGTCCCACTCTCTGAGTCTCCGTTTACCTCTCTTCCTACCTTGTTTCATAGTCCCTCACAATTTTTCTTTGTCCCTCCCTTTTATCAAACACTATATTTCTACCTTGCAAATGTGCTGGTCTAACTGGACACCTCCCATAGATAATATTGCAACAGTGACCACGTGTCAGGCCTCAGCTAGCTGATTGTAGCCCACACTTCATCTGGCCAGGGCGAAGATGGATGCTCAGTCTGCATTATTTATGTCTTTTCTCTGTGTTCCAGTGATGTGCTTTTACATAACATATGTAAAATTCTGCTGACATTGAGAATTCATTTGGCTAGAGATGCTCAAAAAGAGGGGTGGGAGGAGACCTGGTTTGTGTAAATTCAAAAGCTATCAGACAGCTTTGCCTTTTTTGTTATCCTGAGAATTGGAAGATGGCTTCTCAGGAGAGTTCTCTGGATTACACTTGACAGTCAGGTGAGCTTTTTTGCTCAAAGAGCTTTGGTTCCATTTAGGCTGTCAGTCTCCTGCTTTCAAATGGGTGGGGGTAAGGACTGAGGCCCATTTTAAAGTTCAAATGCAAATCTGTCACTGCATTGCAACTACAAGCAGAGAATAACAGAGCAGTGGGGAGGACTTAGAGCATCTGACTTAATCTCTTCATTTGTAGAGGAAGAAACTGAGGCTCAGAAATATGAAATGGCTTGTCAAAGAGCTAATCATATCATGTTATCCTGTCCTTAAATTCCTTCCAATAAAACAACATTGTTACAGGGGGGCAAGCACTTTTCTAAGTACTTTACACTTTATCCCATTTAATCCTCAGAAAAGATTCATACACTGGGACTTGTTGCTATTATCCTCATTTCATGTGAGGAAACTGAGGCACAGAGAGGTTAAGTAACTTGTCGAAGGTCACACAGTACTAAGCAGCAGAGCTAGGACTCAAACCCAGGTAGTTTTGCTTGAGAGTCCCCATTTAACCATGCTGTTCCTCTGTTCTAAGGCTTCTTTGAACTGCCCCTTTGCTTACAGAATAATGCCCCAAAACGTTACTTTGCAACGTAAGGCCTTCTATGATCCTGCCCCTCCTGACTTTCTCAACTTCATTTCTGCCACTCCCCAAAATATAGCCAGCTGTTGGAAAAGGCAGTCTCTTTCAACCCCTGCTCAGCCACAGAAGAATAGGCCCTGGGCCTGAAACCCTCCTTACCAAGAGATGGGGGACCACACAGCCTGCACTGGCCTATCGCCTAGCATGGGACTAGCTTTCCCTATTCCAGGGTTTCACAGTGAGCCCAGATGGAATGAGGTTTGCAGCTACCTTTGTTCCCTTACTCAGTTTCAACTGAACCTGACTTCCCTACAGTATTGAAGCACCATCAGAATATTGTGAATCAAATATTATGAATATTATAAGTTAGGATTGAATAATGAACCGTGATTTTCTTTGGTGACTTATAATAACACATTTTATAGTATTACCATATTAAGAGGCAATAGTGATTTTACTAAGGAAACTCCTGGGAGATAGTACCTAAGTATTATATATGAGATATATTTCATATGCATAATTCTGATATACATCATATCATGGGATATATTCAGAAATTCTAAGTGATAACTGTATGCTCTAGGCTAGTTGTTTCCAAATGCCAGTTGATAATAAAGCTTTTATGGACCCAGAAAAATAAGGGCAGTGATATAATGTGTGTGTGTGTATGTGTGTGTGTGTGTGTGAGAGAGAGAGAGATTATAAATTTGTGAATGTTCTTTCTTGGGAAGAAATGTCAATTATTCAATGATTATAGGCTCTTGCTCTTTTATTTTTATCAAGGGCAAGAGGAAAGGTCAAGAAATGTCCTTTCTTCTATGAAATAACAGTGTTTGTCATGCTGGGAAAACCTTGTGATACTAGATTTCAATATCCTCAACTTTTTGGCATTTTACTAGATCCTTGGTTTATTTTATTTAATTAGCTCATTCAAAAGCTAAGCAAACTCTGTCTCACGTCACTGAGAAGATGATCCATGACCTAAACCCTCCAGTCCAGAACATCTGCCCAGAGCTGGTGAGGCTCAACCCTATTAGAAGTGCAGAGACCTCTGTCTCTTGAGTAGCCCTGCCTTCCACCCAGGGCTTTCATGCTTTGACACAGTCCACAATGGGCCCAGTCCTGACGTGGCCTGGCAAGAAGCGATCATACTCCAAATTACCCCCAACTTTTCTACTCTTCTAGCACTGGGTCTCACCTTGCCCTAGGAGGGAAGGCAGAGGCAGCTGTGAGACTTCACTGCAATCCAGCTCTCATTATAAAACAGGATGCTGGTATTACCAAAGGGTAATTTCCTGTCATGGAATTTCAGGCAGTGAGGCCAAGTATGGTGAAGAATCCCAGGCAGCATGGGAGAGATAGTCTTGAGCACTTTAAATTAGAACCATCAGGGGGCCTCCTGAATGTCTATCCTTGACCTGACCATGCTGCTGGAAACACCAGAACAGTAGTGTGATGATGCCCCAGGAAACTCAGCCCTTCCCATGAAGTCAGAAATGGAAAGCATTTAAATATCTGTCAGGGAAGCGGATCTAAGGAATAATGATCATCTACTAGTTGTAACCACGGATTTCTTCCGTCTCTTTTCACTTCACTCCCTTTATAACCCCATCTCCCTTTCCACTCTTAATTCTTTATCTTCCTCTTGCTACAAAACATTTTATCCACATAGTTGAAAAATGTATTTACATTATGCATCCACACACATATTCTCTGTAGGTTCTGTGATCTCTTGTGCAATTTGGAGAATGGATTTTTAAACTGTTATAAGGAAGAACTAGCAGGAGAGGAAGAACTCTTGGCTAAAAATATAGCAAGCCTTATTAAAATAGTAATCTTCAAATTTTCTTTTGAAAATCTAGGGAGTAGCCACCAAAGACCCGAAGGGGAGGAAGAATGTGTGGAGGAAGGGATACGAAGGAAAGAACCAAGCAACATGACTTAGGAGACCCATAGAGATAGAGTATCTATCAGATTACAGTCCAGGAAATGTTTCTGCTCTTCTTTTTTTATTGTTGCTGTTGGTTTTTTGTTTGTTTGTTTTAAACATCTATTGGAGTATAATTGCTTTACAATGGTGTGTTAGTTTCTGCTTTATAACAAAGTGAACCAGCTATACATATATATATATATCCCCATATCTCCTCCCTCTTGCGTCTCCTGCTTTTAAGGGGTTCAGTTATACAAGAATAAGAATCAATACTTGTCTTGGGAGATGTGTGCATTTAGGGCAGCAGACATGCCAGACGGTCAAGCTGTTGAGGAGATTCAAGAAAATGAGCCCATGCCCACCCAGGTATGTTTTACATGCCACTCCACCCCCCAGTACTACTCTTCTATGGGACTTGAATGGCAATGCCACCATTCATTGTACTATTAAAGGCCAATGCTTCTTTACTTCTCAGATGTGGGGATATATACAGATAGATGTAGAATAGAGACTCCAAACCTCAATCCTCACTTCTTGTAGTTGGTCAGGAAGCCCAGCTTGGCAATCACAGCAGCCGCTTCCACCACCCTTTCCATGTTCCCCTATCCTCTGCAAGCAACTCCCTTGGAGAGGTTCTTTATCTGATGGGATTACCAAACCTTCAGCCCAGATGATCTGAAAACTTGATAACCTCACCTTTACTGGGTTGCCTCAGTTCCCCATTGTCAGGGATTATTGGGCAAAGAAATAATGGGACGTGCCCCAATGAATCCCTGGACTTTCAAACAGCATCCTCCCTGTTCCAACATCTAGTTGAATCTTTTTTTTTCCTAACATCTTTATTGGAGAATAATTGCTTTACAATGGTTAGTTTCTGCTGTGTAACAAAGTGAGTCAGCTATACGTATACATATATCCTCATAACTCCTCCCTCTTGCATCTCCCTCCCATCCTCCCTATCCTGCCACTCTAGGTGGTCACAAAGCACCTAGCTGATCTCCCTGTGCTATGCAGCTGCTTCCCACTAGCTATATGTTTTACATTTGGTAGTGTATATATGTCCATGCCACTCTCTCACTTTGTCCCAGCTTACCCTTCCCCCTCCCCGTGTCCTCAAGTCCATTCTCTACGTCTGAATCTTTATTCCTGTCCTGCCCCTAGGTTCTTCAGAACCATCTTTTTTTTTTTTTTAGGTTCCATGTATATGTGTTAGCATACGGTGTTTGTTTTTCTCTTTCTGACTTACTGCACTCTTTATGACAGTCTCTAGGTCCATCCACCTCCCTACAGATAACTCAATTTCATTTCTTTTTATGTCTAAGTAATATTCCATTGTATATATGAGCCATATCTTTATCCATTCATCTTTGATGGACACTTAAGTAGCTTCCATGTCCTGGCTATTATAAATAGAGCTGCAATGAACATTGTGGTACATGACTCTTTTTGAATTATGGTTTTCTCAGGGCATATGCCGAATAGTGGGATTGCTGGGTCGTGTGGTAGTTTTGTTTTTAATCTTTTAAGGAACCTTCATGCTGTTCTCCATAGTGGGTGTATCACTTTACATTCCCACCAACAGTGCAAGAGGGTTCCCTTTTCTCCACACCCTCTCCAGCATTTATTGTTTGTAGATTTTTTTTAACATCTTTATTGGATTATAATTGCTTTACAATGGTGTGTTAGTTTCTGTTTTACAACAAAATGAATCAGTTATATATATATACATATGTTCCCATATCTCTTCCCTCTTGCATCTCCCTCCCTCCCACCCTCCCTATCGCACCCCTCCAGGTGGCCACAAAGCACCGAGCTGATCTCCCTGTGCTATGAGGCTGCTTCCCACTAGCTATCTACCTTACGTTTGGTAGTGTATATATGTCCATGCCTCTCTCTCGCTTTGTCACAGTTTACCCTTCCCCCTCCCCATATCCTCAAGTCCATTCTCTAGTAGGTCTGTGTCTTTATTCCTGTCTTACCCCTAGGTTCTTCGTGACATTTTTTTTTTCTTAAATTCCATATATATGTGTTAGCATACGGTATTTGTCTCTCTCTTTCTGACTGACTTCACTCTGTATGACAGACTCTAGGTCTATCCACCTCGTTACAAAGAGCTCAGTTTCGTTTCTTTTATGGCTGAGTAATATTCCATTGTATATATGTGCCACATCTTCTTTATCCATTCATCCGATGATGGACACTTAGGTTGTTTCCGTCTCCGGGCTATTGTAAATAGAGCTGCAATGAACATTTTGGTACATGACTCTTTTTGAATTATGGTTTTCTCAGGGTATACGCCCAGTAGTGAGATTGCTGGGTCATATGGTAGTTCTATTTGTAGTTTTTTAAGGAACCGCCATACTGTTCTCCACAGTGGCTGTATCAATTTACATTCCCACCAACAGTGCAAGAGGGTCCCCTTTTCTCCACACCCTCTCCAGCATTTATTGTTTCTAGATTTTTTGATGATGGCCATTCTGACTGGTGTGAGGTGACAACTCATTGTAGTTTTTCGTTTGTTTGTTTGTTTGTTTGTTTGCAGTATGCGGGCCTCTCACTGTTGTGGCCTCTCCCGTTGCGGAGAACAGGCTCCAGACGCGCAGGCTCAGCGGCCATGGCTCACGGGCCTAGCTGCTCCGCGGCATGCGGGATCTTCCCAGACCAGGGCATGAACCTGTGTCCCCTGCATCGGCAGGCGGACTTCCAACCACTGCACCACCAGGGAAGCCCCTCATTGTAGTTTTGATTTGCATTTCTCTAATGATTAGTGATGTTGAGCAACCTTTCATGTGTTTGTTGGCAATCTGTATATCTTCTTTGGAGAAATGTCTATTTTGGTCTTCTGCCCATTTTTGGACTGGGTTATTTGGTTTTTGGATATTGAGCTGCATGAGCTGCTTGTATATTTTGGAGATTAATCCTTTGTCAGTTGCTTCGTTTGCAAATATTTTCTCCCATTCTGAGGGTTGTCCTTTCATCTTGTTTATGTTTACTTTGCTGTGCAAAAGCTTTTAAGTTTCATTAGGTCCCATTTGTTTATTTTTGTTTTTATTTCCATTTCTCTAGGAGGTGGGTTGCTGTGATTTATGTCATAGAGCGTTCTGCCTGTGTTTTCCTCTAGGAGTTTTATAGTGTCTGGCCTTACATTTAGGTCTTTAATCCATTTTGAGTTTATTTTTGTGTATGGTGTTAGGGAGTGTTCTAATTTCATTCTTTTACATGTACCTGTCCAGTTTTCCCAGCACCACTTATCGAAGAGGCTGTCTTTTCTCCATTGTATATTCTTGCTTCCTTTATCAAAGATAAGGTGACCATTTGTTCATCAGTTTGTCTCTGGACTTTCTATCCTGTTCCGTTGATCTATATTTCTGTTTCTGTGCCAGTCCCATACTCTCTTGATTACAGTAGCTTTATTGTATAGTCTGAAATCAGGGAGCCTGATTCCCCCAGCTCTGTTTTTCTTTCTCAAGATTGCTTTGGCTATTCAGGGTCTTTTGTGTTTCCATACAAATTATGAAGTTTTTTGTTCTTGTTCTGTGAAAAATGCCAGTGGTAGTTTGATAGGGATTGCATTGAATCTGTTGATTGCTTTGGGTAGTACAGTCATTTTCACAAAGTTGATTTTTCCCATCCAAGAACATGGTATATCTCTCCATCTGTTTGTATCATGTTTAATTTTTTTCATCAGTGTCTTATAGTTTTCTGCATACAGGTCTTTTGTCTCCTTAGGTAGGTTTATATCTAGGTATTTTATTCTTTTTGTTGCAGTGCTAAATGGGAGTGTTCCCTTAATTTTCCTTTCAGATTTTTCATCATTAGTGTGTAGGAATGCAAGAGATTTCTGAGCATTAATTTTTGTATACTGCTACTTTACTAAATTCATTGATTAGCTCTAGTAGTTTTCTGGTAGCGTCTTTAGGATTCTCTATGTATAGTATCATGTCGTCTGCAAACAATGACAGCTTTACTTCTTCTTTTCCGATTTGGATTCCTTTTATTTCTTTTTCTTCTCTGATTGTTGTGGCTAAAACTTCCAAAACTATGTTGAAGAATAGTGGTGAGAGTGGGCAACCTTGTCTTGTTCCTGATCTTAGTGGAAATGGTTTCAGTTTTTCACCATTGAGAATGATATTGGCTGTGGGTTTGTCATATATGGCCTTATTATGTTGAGGTACATTCCCTCTATGCCTACTTTCTGGAGGGTTTTTATCATAAATGGGCGTTAAATTTTGTCAAAAGCTTTTTCTGCATCAATTGAGATGATCATATGGTTTTTATCCTTCAATTTGTTAGTATGGTTTATCACATTGATTGATTTGTGTATACTGAAGAATCCTTGCATTCCTGGGATAAACCCCACTTGGTCATGGTGTATGATCCTTTTAATGTGCTGTTGGATTCTGTTTGCTAGTATTTTGTTGAGGATTTTTGCGTCTGTGTTCATCAGTGATATTGGCCTGTAGTTTTCTTTCTTTGTGGCATCTTTGTCTGGTTTTGCTATCAGGGTGATGGTGGCCTCGTAGAATGAGTTTGGGAGTGTTCCTCCTTCTGCTCTATTTTGGAAGAATTTGAGAAGGATAGGTGTTAGCGCTTCTCTAAATGTTTGATAGAATTCTCCCGTGAAGCCATCTGGTCCTGGGCTTTTGTTTGTTGGAAGATTTTTAATCACAGTCTCAATTTCAGTGCTTGTGATTGGTCTGTTTATATTTTCTATTTCTTCCTGGTTCAGTCTCGGAAGGTTATGTTTCTCTAAGAATTTGACCATTTCTTCCAGGTTGTCCATTTTATTGGCATATAGTTGCTTGTAGTAATCCCTCATGATCCTTCGTATTGCTTCAGTGTCAGTTGTTACTTCTTCTTTTTCATTTCTAATTCTATTGATTTGTGTCTTCTCCTGTTTTTTCTTGATGAGTCTGGCTAATGGTTTATCAATTTTGTTTATCTTCTCAGAGAACCAGTTTTTAGTTTTATTGATCTTTGCTATTGTTTCCTTCATTTCTTTTTCATTTATTTCTGATCTGATCTTCATGATTTCTTTTCTTCTGCTAACTTTGGGGGTTTTTTGTTTTTCTTCCTCTAATTGCTTTAGGTGTAACGTTAGGTTGTTTATTTGAGAGTTTTCTTGTTTCTTGAGGTAGGATTGTATTGCTTATAAGCTTCCCTCTTAGAACTGCTTTTGCTGCATCCCGTAGGTTTTGGGTTGTCATGTTTTCATTGTCATTTGTTTCTAGGTATTTTTTGATTTCCTTTTTGATTTCTTCAGTGATCTCTTGATTATTTAGTAGTGTATTGTTTAGCCTCCATGTGTTTGTATATTTTATAGATTTTTTTCCCTGTAATTGATATCTAGTCTCCTAGCATTGTGGTCAGAAAAGATACTTGATACGATTTCAATTTTCTTAAATTTACTAAGACTTGATTTGTGACCCAAGGTATGATCTATCCTGGAGAATGTTCCATGAGCACTTGAGAAGAAAATGTATTCTGTTGTTTTTGGATGGAATGTCCTATAAATATCAATTAAGTCCATCTTGTTTAATGTGTCATTTAAAGCTTGTGTTCCTTATTTATTTTCATTTTGGATGATCTGTCCATTGGTGAAAGTGGGGTATTAAAGTCCCCTACTATGATTGTGTTACTGTCAGTTTCCCCTTTAATGGCTGTTAACATTTGCCTTATGTATTGAGGTGCTCATATGTTGGGTACAGAAATTTTTACAGTTATATCTTATATCATTATGTAGTGTCCTTCTTTGTCTCTTGTAATAGTCTTTATTTTAAAGTCTATTTTGTCTGATATGAGAATTGCTACTCCAGCTTTCTTTTGATTTCCATTTGCATGGAATATCTTTTTCCATCCCCTCACTTTCAGTCTGTATGTGTCCCTAGGTCTGAATTGGGTCTCTTGTAGACAGCATATGTATGGGTCTTGTTTTTGTATCCATTCAGCCAGTCTATGCCTTTTGGTTGGAGCATATAATCCATTTACATTTAAGGTAATTATCGATATGTATGTTCCTATTCCCATTTTCTAAATTGTTTTGGGTTTGTTTTTGTAGGTCTTTTCCTTCTCTTGTGTTTCCTGCCTAGAGAAGTTCCCTTAGCATTTGTTGTAAAGCTGGTTTGGTGGTGCTGATTTCTGTTAGCTTTTGCTTGTCTGTAAAGTTTCTGAACGAGATCCTTGCTGGGTAGAGTAATCTTGATTGTAGGTTTTTCCCTTTCATCACTTTAAATATGTCCTGCCACACCCTTCTGGCTTGCAGAGTTTCTGCTGAAAGATCAACTGTTAACCTTATGGGGATTCCCTTGTATGTTATTTGTTGCTTTTCCCTTGCTGCCTTTAATATTTTTTCTTTGTATTTAATTTTTGATAGTTTGATTAATATGTGTCTTGGCGTGTTTCTCCTTGGATTTATCCTGTATTGGACTCTCTGTGCTTTCGGGACTTGATTGACCATTTCCTTTCCCATATTAGGGAAATTTTCAACTATAATCTCTTTAAATATTTTCTCAGTCCCTTTTTTTTTTCTCTTCTTCTTCTGGGACCCTTGTAATTCGAATGTTGGTGCATTTAATGTTGTCCCAGAGGTCTCTGAGACTGTCCTCAATTCTTTTTATTCTTTTCTTTTTATTCTGCTCTGCAGTAGTTATTTCCACTATTTTATCTTCCAGGTCACTTATCTCTTCTTCTGCCTCAGTTATTCTGCTAGATTGATTCCTTCTGGAGAATTAGTTTGTTTTTTTTTGGCTGCATTGGTTTTTGTTGTTGCCTGTGGGCTTTCTCTAGTTGCGATGAGTGGGGGCTACTCTTCGTTGCGGTGCACAGGCTTCTCATTGTGGTGGCTTCTCTTGTTGCAAAGCATGGGCTCTAGGCATGCAGGCTTCAGTAGTTGTGGTGCACGGGCTTAGCTGTGGCATGTGGGATCTTCCCGAACCAGGGATTGAACCCGTGTCCCCTGCATTGGCAGGTGGATTCTTAACCACTGTGCCACCAGGGAAGTCCCCTTCTGGAGAATCTTTAATTTCATTTATTGTGGTGTTCATCATTGTTTGCTCTTTAGTTCTTCTACATCCTTGTTAAACATTTCTTGTACTTTCTCCATTCCATTTCCAAGATTTTGGATCATTTTTACTATCATTACTCTGAATTCTTTTTCAGGTAGACCTCCTATTTCCTCTTCATTTGTTTGGTCTGGTGGGTTTTTATCTTGCTCCTTCATCTGCTGTGTGTTTCTCTGTCTTCTCCTTTTGCTTAACGTACTGTGTTTGGGGTCTCCTTTTCACAGGCTACACGTTCGTAGTTCCCGTTGTTTTTGGTGTCTGCTCCCAGTGGGTAAGGTTGGTTCAGTGTTTTGTGTAGGCTTCCTGGTGGAGGGGACTAGTACCTGTGTTCTGGTGGATGAGGCTGGATCTTGTCTTTCTGGTGGGCAGGACCACGTCCGGTGGTGTGTTTTGGGGTGTCTGTGAACTTATTATGATTTTAGGCAGCCTCTCTGCTAATGGGTGTGGTTGTATTCCTGTCTTTCTAGTTGTTTGGCATGCGGTTTTCAGCACTGGAGCTTGCTGGTCGTTGAGTGGAGCTGGGTCTTAATGTTGAGTTGGAGATCTCTGGGAGTGCTCTTGCCGATTGATGTTACATGGGGCCGGGAGATCTCTGGTGGACCAGTGCCCTGAACTCGGCTCTCCCACCTCCGAAGCTCAGGCCTGACACCCGGTTGGAGCACCAAGACCCTGTCAGCCACACGGCTCAGAAGAAAAGGGAGAAAAAAGAAAGAAAATAATAATAAAATAAAATGAACTTATAAAAATAAAAAATAAAAAAATTATTAAAATTAAAAAGTTAAAAAAAAAAGAAGAGAGCAACCAAACCAATAAACAAATCTACCAATGATAACGAGCGCTAAAAACTATACTAAAAAAAAAAAATGAGCAGACAGAACCCTAGGACAAGTGGTAAAAACAAACCTATACAGACAGAATCATACAAAGAAGCATACACATACACACTCACAAAAAGAGAAAAAGAAAAAATATATATATATACATATATAAAAGGAGGAGAGCAACCAAATCAATAAACAAATCTACCAATGATAATAAGCTCTAAATACTAAACTAAGATAAACATAAAACCAGAAACAAATTAGATACAGAAAGGAAACCCCAAGTCTACAGTTTCTCCCAAAGTCCACTGCCTCAATTTTGGGATGATTCGTTGTCTATTCAGGTATTCCAGAGATGCAGGGTACATCAAGTTGACTGTGGAGATTTAATCCGCTGCTCCTGAAGCTGCCCAGAGAAATTTCCCTTTCTCTTCTTTGTTCGCACAGCTCTTGGGGTTCAGCTTTGGATTTGGCCCTGCCTCTGCATGTAGGTCGTCCTCTGGCATCTGTTCTTTGCTCAGACAGGAGGGGGTTAAGGGAGCGGCTGATTAGGGGGCTCTGGCTCACTCAGGCCGGGGGGAGGGAGGGGTACGGAATGTGGGGTGAGCCTGCAGTGGCAGAGGCCAGCATACCGTTGCAACAGCCTGAGACGTGCCGTGTGTTCTCTTGGGGAAGTTGTCCCTGGATCACAGGACCCTGGCAGTGGCGGGCTGCACAGGCTCCCAGCGGGGGAGGGGTGGATAGTGACCTGTGCTCGCACACAGGCTTCTTGGTGGCTGCAGCAGCAGCCTTAGCATCTCATGCCTGTCTCTGGTGTCTGCGCTGATAGCCCCGGCTCGCACCCATCTCTGGAACTCATTTAGGCGGCGCTCTGAATCCCCTCTCCTTGCACACCCCAAAACAATGGTCTCTTGCCTCTTCGGCAGCTCCAGACTTTTTCCCGGACTCCCTCCCGGCTAGCCGTGGCTCACTAGCTCCCTTCAGACTGTGTTCACGCTGCCAACCCCAGTCCTCTCCTTGGGATCTGACCTCCGAAGCCAGAGCCTGAGCTCCCAGCCCCTTCCGCCGCGGCAGGTGAGCAGTCAAGGCTCTCAGGCTGGTGAGTGCTGGTCGGCCCCGATCCTCTGTACGGGAATCTCTCCGCTTTGCCCTCCGCACCACTGTGGCTGTGCTCTCCTCCGTGGCTCCAAAGCTTCCCCACCCACGCCCATCTCCACCCGCGAAGGGGCTTCCTAATGTGTGGAAACCTTTCCTCCTTCACACCTCCCAGTGCTGCAGGTCCCATCCCTATTCTTTTGTCTCTGTTTTTTCTTTTGCCCTATCCAGGTACATGGGGAGTTTCTTGCCTTTGGGGAGGTCTGAGGTCTTCTGCCAGCATTCAGTAGGTGTTCTGTAGGAGTTGTTCCACATGTAGATGTATTTGTGGGGAGGAAGGTGATCTCCATGTCTTACTCCTCCACCATCTTGAAGGTCCCCCCCCCCAATCTAGTTGAATCTTATTTGACATCATCTCCCATCCTTTTGGTAGGAAGATGTTTGTTTACCCATCTCATAGCTTGGATAGAAAGGCAGATACAGACTTAAATTTAAAAAGCCCAGGGAATTCCCTGGTGTCCAGTGGTTAGGATTCTGCACTTCCACTGCAGGGGACCCGGGTTCGATTCCTGGATGGGGAACTAAGATACCTCAAGCCGCCTGCGGTGCGGCCACAGAAATAAAAATAAATAGTCTAAGAAAGGTACACAAATGAAGTATTATTGGCTAAAATATAATAGTGTTGTCAAAAAGTTGAACTCGAGGGCTTCCCTGGTGGCACAGTGGTTGAGAGTCCACCTGCCGATGCAGGGGACACAGGTTCGTGCCCCGGTCTGGGAAGATCCCACATGCCGCGGAGCAGCTGGCCCATGAGCCATGGCCGCTGAGCCTGCGCGTCCGGAGCCTGTGCTCCGCGACGGGAGAGGCCACAGCAGTGAGAGGCCCGCGTACCGCAAAAAAAAAAAAAAAAAAGTTGAACTCGAATCTTACCAACCTTCTAGATTTAGCTAATAATTTATAGGAAATTCAGGGTAAAGCATCCTGATATCTCTAATAAATTGGAGAGAGAGAAACAGGAGAGAAAGAGAGAAATAGCCTGAGATTTAAAGACAGAAAGAGACTTAAAAGACATAGCAACCATGTAATTGCCATGTACAGACCTTACTTGAATTCTGATTTGAACAAAAACTTACTACATCTCATTGAGGTGAATATTCAGTAACTTTTACTTTCATGTTTAATAATTTAAATCAAAGTTTATAATAGATTTTCATTTGTTAAATATCAATAGTAGAATTTTTAATATAGAGCATTAAAGACAATAAATTAAAATATTTATTTCAAATCATATACATATTTTTGGTACAAAGAAGTAAAATAAAATGTTCAATAACTAGACTTTTAAGCAGAAAAATAATTCCATTAGGATGAAATTATGGAGGGAGAGTAGAAAATAAATAATGCATTTATGGAAATAAAGAAATGTAAAATTTCGAGAGTTTCCATATTTTGAAAAAATGGTAAGATGGGTATCAAATTGCTGTGGGACCTAGATTCTGTGGATACATTTAAAACGGTTTTATTTTGTAATGTCAGTATTTAAAACAAGCTGGAAATTATATTCTTTGTAACTGTTACAACTTGTGATGAAAAAATTTAGATGCCAACCTAAAAGTGTGATAAGGGTACATAGTCTCGAAATTCTTTCGGGGGAAACACAAGCAAAAGAATTTGAAAACCTCTGTCAAATTCACCATGCCTCAATATTTTTTAACACAAATCCCTTTTCTTGCACAATACTTATCCATAGTCTTCAGCATGCATTTCAGGAAACAAAAATTTAGATATGCTTGAAAATCTTAATTGCTGCACTATAGTACCAGGAGGTGTGTGCTCTCAACATCATTCATTCATTCATGTATTCATTCACTTAATAAACATTAATTGAGAGCGTACTAGGTTCAAAAACCTGGGCCAGGCCCTCGGGAAATACCCACTCGAATCACATACAATGATTAAATCCTTTAAGTAAATCTTTTCATTATAGGGCCTATAACAATGATCAAATTCTTAAGCTCTGGCCTTGGTTGACACTCTGCTGGATGAAAATAATAAGGTTCTTGCAGTATTCTCCTGAAAACAGCACAAGCATATAAGAATAAAAAAGAATATTTCAGAAGTCAGGTCATTGTTCCAAAACAATTAGAATTCTATTCTTTTTTTTTTTTTTTTTTTTTTTTTTTTTTTTTTTTTTTATGGTACGCGGGCCTCTCACTGCCGCGGCCTCTCCCGTTGCGGAGCACAGGCTCCTGATGCACAGGCTCAGCGGCCATGGCTCAGGGGCCCAGCCGCTCCGCGGCATGTGGGATCCTCCCAGACCAGGCACGAACCCGTATCCCCTGCACTGGCAGGCGGACTCCCAACCACCGCGCCACCAGGGAAGCCCAGAATTCTATTCTTAATTGAAATGGCTTCTTGGTTCTCTTGCAGGACCCCTGAAAAGAACTAGAAGCCATAAGGAGGTTTATATCAGAGAACACATCTTTATTACAGGTGGGAAAAAAACAAACAAACTCAAGTAGGACAGGCTAGGAAGTGATGGCAATATTCTGGATCTGTCACTCTGTGCCCCTAGACTTTGCAAATGCTCGGAAGATTACGTGTACATGGAGTTCTGATCCAGAGACGATTTACCTGCCACAGTGTGACCAGCTCTGTTGGACAGAGTCAGCTGTATTTCTGGGGACTTAGAAGATGACATTAATATTGCCCATATTTATCATGGAGAGGAGGCACAGGTGCAAGCTGCAATTCTGAGACCTGTGGGTTCAGTCATGAGTATGTGCTGCTTTCCGATGTATATGTTAAACCCAGCAAGCTTTTTTTAGGGAATTTTTTTATTCTCTGTTATGTATTTATATCAACCTGTCTTCCTTAACTTACACACACTCATTCACACATTCTTACACACTTTAGTGTGATTCCTGTACAAACGATCCCTTCTTTGACTGTTCAGAGAAAAATCCCTTTTGACAGGGACGAGGGGTGGGGGATGGAAAACTTGCTCTTCTTATTTGAAAAACACAGGAGGTCTAACTGTTCTGGGGGTAGTTTTGCAGGATGCAATCTGCAACCTAGTTTTTTGTTTGTGTTTTGTTTTATTTTTAGCAATCAGAGAGCAGTCTTCTGCCTTTTTTCAGTGATTACTTAAAACCTCAAGAAGAGATCTAGTCCACTGTTCTCAGAGGCTGATTGTAAGCATCATAAAACCCAAGGATTTCTTCCTGTCATCTTCGTTTACCCACTCATTCAACAAATATTTATTGACCACCTATAGCATGCAAAGCTCTGGGCCAAGCATTAGGCAGAATTATCTGTATTTCATAGATTCTAAGACATGCATTTTTCAACACTTAATGTCTCTGAATTCAGGATGTTTCCATGGCATTGCCTTTTTCTTTCTTAGTAGTACCAAAAACAACTCCATGTCTTACAACCAATGACCTTTTAGATTTGATGGAATACCACATTGTCCATGACCTGTCTGCTTTCACCAAAAGAAGGAATATGCAAAATAAGAGGAGTCAAAACTCACAAATCAGAAAGCTTGTCACTTATCATCAGCTTTTGGAGCAAAAGAAGAGGTCTTGGAGCTTGTGTGATTTGAAGATGATCTGCATGTTTCATTAATTCAAGCTCTCCTTGGCCTTAGAAACATATCATAACTAAGTATGGATTATCTATTGTTATTCTATGGTTTTTAAATTCACAGGTGACTTTTTTTTATTATTGTAGAGTGTGTGTGTGTGTGTGTGTGTGTGTGTGTGTGTGTGTGTGTGTGTAGTGCCTTCTACCGAAAAACTCATTTGGAAATTGATTTTTGATCCGTTGTTGAAGCCATAATTTGAGGGGACTGTTTCTTAGGATATATTATCTATAATGTGTCAGTAGAAACTACTTAGAAATATTTTTAATTGAGCAAAAGAAACGTTTTTCAGTTCCTTTATTCATCCAAACATTTTAGTGTCTGACCCATCCCTAGGATGGGTCAGACACTAGGAAGTGCTGTTAGAGGATAGAAACAATGGGATGTTATTTTTGCCTTCAAGAGACTTACAGTCTAAACAGGGAGAGGAAAACCTGTAAACCACGAATGCTCACATAAGAAAGAATGAAATGAATCCTCTAACCAAGACCCAGTGATGTCTACATGCGGTCCGTATCACTTCACAGTGTTACATTGACCTTTAAATATAACAGAATGAAGGCTGTTCTCCCCCTTCCCCTGAAACATGACTGTTTCAGAAAAAAAGAACCCCGGGGGTGGGGGAGCTCAGAACAGTGTCCCAAAGTAGCCCTTCCATCATTGATTTAAAGAGATAACTGCCATCCACTGGGGGATAGCAAGGACTACATATTTTGAAAGCTTCGCAGTCAGCCGAAATTTCCAGGCCTCATATAATTGCTATCACTGATTTCTATCCAAAGATAGGGCCTACCATTAATGTGTTTACCCCATTCTAATTCCATGATGGCGCTATCCTTTTTCTTCCCTACTCAGCTCCTCCTTGACTCCTCTCAACCCTTTCAATTGCCTTCAAAGTCCTTCATCTTCAATCTTCTCATAACGCGTTCCCCCCTCCTTTTTTTGGAATTAGAAGCTCTTCAAGGGCGGGAACCAAGGCAATGTTGACACAGAGTAGACCCCAAAAACAAACTTTACTGTAGCATGGAAGAAGGAAAGGAAGAGAAAGAAAGGAAGATAGCTTATCTTCTTGAATTTGTGAGTTTAATAAACTGTAGGAAATTGGGGGGGGGGCCATCACAAGAAGGAAATTGTATCTTGGAGTGCTGAGAAAATTCAACTCTGGGTTTTCCCTCCAGGAAGTATCTGAGAGCAGTGAATCTCAGCCTAACCTTTGCCCCAGCATATATGACAGCTGATAGTCACATGAATGACAGATGTCTGGGGGCTTAGTCAATTTACCTGAAATTCTCAGGGCATTGACTTGCAAACTACCTTTCTCTCCTACCTGGTATGCAAGTGATTAGAAGTGAAGTTATTAAAGAGATAATATCAAACTCACTCTAATTTACGGGGTGGTGGAAGCAGATCACCTGCACATTTTGCCAGTTTATTTGTAGTAACAGACTTCTTGAGGCAAACCAGTCTGTGGATGCCCCGTCACCACCAGCAGCTCCCACCCCACAGGCCCTCCACCAGTTTGCCTGCCTCCACCCGCAATTCAGACCGAGAAGTCAGACTCCACAGTAACAGGAACTCTGCCCTCAGCCAGTTCCCAAAAAGGCCCTGCTTTCCTCTTTTAACTTATAAAATACCCATAAGACCTGTAAACAAAAGCAAAAGTAGAAATATTACCAATTTAAGAAGAAAATCACCCGTTCTAAATATGTTCGTCTTATTGAAAAACAAAGCACACAAACGAAAACCTTTATTTCTAGTGTGCCCAGGTTTATGATGTTTAATTTTTAGACCATCACATTCCAAGGGTTGAGACTTTAATAAAGGGTAAAATGGACTGGCCCATTGCCCTTCTCCCAGTGATGTGGAGGTGACCATGTTACAATATAATTTTCCCATCCTTCCCACCCAAGAGATCCGTTACCCACATGCCATACATTGGTGGTCACTAGATAGGGGTGCCAAACTTAGCAAATAAAAATACATGATACCTGGCTAAATTTGAATTTCAGTTAAACAACAAATAATTTTCTAGTATGTGAATGTCGTATGCAATATTTGGAACATATATGTGCTAAAAATTGTTTCTCTGGATTTCAAATTGAGTTGGGTGTTTGTATTTTGTCTGGCTTGCTTGGGACTCACCAAACACTTTTATATCCACTATTTCCAGTCAAAGGAATTTGAAGTAATAAGTACCTAATTATGGTAGCAGTTCAAGTATTGGACAGTCTATCAAAGGAGAAGTATTTGGGGATTTCTTAGCATTTCAGAAATCACAATACAGGCAAAGGTCCAACTTACTTCTGAGAAAGGAGACGGGTCATAGTTACAAGGGAGGGAAGGAAGACAACCATCAACAAAGTAAAAGATCCGGAGATCACCGACCACCTGGAGGGGTGGGATGGCGAGGGTGAGAGGGAGGGAGACGCAAGAGGGAAGAGATATGGGAACATATGTATATGTATAGCTGATTCACTTTGTTATAAAGCAGAAACTAACACACCATTGTAAAGCAATTATACTCCGATAAAGATATTTAAAAAAAAAAATCCGAGGGAAGATATATATATTTTTCAGATTATTTTCCATTATAGGTTATTACAAGACACTGAATATTGCTCCCTATGTTATACAGTAAATCCGTGTTGCTTATCTGTTTTATATATAGTATAACTGAATCATTTTGCTGTGCACCTGAAACTAGCACAATATTGTAAATTGACTATACTTCAATAAAAAATAAATTATAAAAACATCCAAGGGGAATGGAGCATCTGCTGGGGACCACAGCAGGCACAATGTGCCGGACTCCCCAGTGCCACCCCAGGGACAACCAAATCTGTGCAGTCCTGTTGCCTCCCTCCTGGGCCTCCATAAAAAGTGGA
Organism: Tursiops truncatus; assembly: GCF_011762595.2. NCBI lineage: Eukaryota > Metazoa > Chordata > Mammalia > Artiodactyla > Delphinidae > Tursiops > Tursiops truncatus. The sequence goes on from NC_047042.1 coordinate 55,585,166, forward strand.
GAATGAGGCCCAGTTCAGTGCTTTAGAAGCCATAATATTCTGACAGAGGAAACCAACTGATGTTCAGCTTCCTTCCTTTGCATCTCAGCCCCGGACTTTCACACAGTTCTCATAAAGGCGAGACAAATATTTACAGATAGAAAATGGTAATAGGGGCCTTGATAAGCTCAAAGAAACAGTCAAATCTGTGTGTGGATCATTTAATCACAGTATCTGGAATATATAAACATGGCACATATTATATCCCCCCTCTTTTTTTGTGGCCTCAAAATTTGATCCAAGTCTGGGAGTTTAAAAGTCCCATTTTGTGTAATCAGGTTCTGGTTGAACATGATTGCTGAATTATTTTAAATTGAAGACACATGTCTGGAGCCTGAGTTGTATGTATTATTTCAGGATGGTGTCCATTAGGTCTTATCCACAGGGGCTATCTTCAACTTTTGCCACATTCAGTGCATTCTTTATACATCAGTATTTGCAAAACGGTGAATCATATATAAGGGAAAATTGGAGGGAATATGGTACTCGTTAAAGGGTGATTTTTTTGAAATTATCTTGAATGCATTATTCAGACTTGTTCCCAGTCTCCCCTGGTAAGGGTCCCAGTGCTGGTTGGGAGTTTTCTGGGGGAAAAAAGAATATTTTAAAGACAATAACAATGCATAAATAAATAAAACCCTGTAGTTGTGCAAGACCCTTCTGCAAAGTTACGGCTTTGAAAACTTTACAACTGAATCAACATTTACTTTAACTCCTTGTCAGCCCTAAACACTTTTAAGTGTCTTAATTGCAGATTTAATTGTTGCCACTGCCATGGGCTTTTCCCTTTGAATGCGTTTTTCCCTGAACTGAGCCTTTTGTCAGACTTCACCTCGCAAGGGCAGCCAGTTGATTTTGTAAATTGTTGCATCATGTCCAGGGCGCCTATCCTGATTTGAAGGTGGCTGGTTCTCCAGGAGTGGTGGTTAGGTTTGGGGAAATCCTAATGCTGGATCAGTCCAGGGACCCAACCACACCAGACATCATTCTACTCCAAAGACGTCCTCCATGCTAAGAGCTAGGACATCTGTTGCATGCTTGTTTGTTTTAACAGCTTTATTGATGTATAATTTCCATACCATAAAATTCACTCATTTGAAGTATACAATTCAATGATTTCAGTAAATTTGTGGAGTTGTGCAACCATCACCACAACCTACTTTGAAAATAATCCCATCATCCCAAAAGAAACTCTATGACCGCTTGCAGTCACTCCCCATTCCCACTTCCAGCCCTTAGTAATCACACGTCTACTTTCTCTTTCTATCGATTTGCCTTTTCTGGACATTTCATATAAATGGAATTATACAATAGGCGATCTTTTCTTATCTGGCTTCTCTCACTTGGTATAAACTTTTCGAGGTTCATCCATATCTCAGCATGGATCAGTGCTTTGTTTTTATTGATGACTAGTATTCCATTGTATAGATATACCACATTTTGTTCACCCAGTCACCAGCTGACAGACATTCATTAGGTTGCTTCCACTTTGAGGCTGCTATGAAAAATGTAGCTGTAAATATTCGTTTGCAAACAGGCATTTTTGAATGAATTTGATGTAGGATTGTTAATGCCATTCATCGTAAAATGTAAGTTGGATTTACTTTTACTTTTTTAAGGAGTTATCCATGGTTTTGTTAAAGCTGTCTATTGAAACATTCCAGAGTGAAGTAGGCTTGTGAGTGCTTCGAGAAATATTTATCAGAGTGAGAACTGTAGTGATTCCAAGACATGAAGTAGTTAAGAATAAAGGAAGGGAACACTTGGAAATTTCAAGACTACCAAGTGACCTTCAGAACAGCCCCAGCTCCTTCTGTGCTAGTCCAGACCTGGAGTTTAAGAGCTCAGACCCACTCACACTGCCACACAGCCCTTCCTCCTGGCAGCCTCAGCACATGCTACCTGATTTCGAAAAGTCCTGCTGACTTAAATAACATGAAGGCTACTCAGAGAGAAGTCAAGTTGGAAGTGGCAGAGAGGTGAACAGGTCATAACACGGGAACAGAGTTGTCAGGCTGTGTTTATTTCATGCCTTCTAAGCCTCCTGCGACTGATGGAGATGCTGGCAATTCTGTCATTGGGGAGTGAGGGTTGAACATGGTAGGGAAGCAGCTGTATCAAAAAGTGCCCTTGCACGCTGGCCCCAAATCACCCATCTCGAGCTGTGAAAAACCCATGTCATGAGAAATCCTTTCCCCAGGAATCATCACAGAAAGCAGGCATACAAAAAGCACCATGGTTTACAAACTGTGATACTGATCAAAGGTAAAGCCAGCATTCTCGTCCTCGCTTTTCACTAACACTCTTTGTGACCTTGGCCAGGTCACTAACCTCTGCGGGCCCTCGTTGTGAAGTGTCGGGATTTGATATCATGATTCTGGCCTAAGGTTTTTTCTACATGCAATACTCTATTTCTCTGATGACTTTGAAAAGTTATACTTCTGAAACTCGCATTTAAAAGTTAAACCAATATCATCATCCTGTTAGCAGTCAACTTACTGACGGCAAGAGGCATGACCTGGAACACCAACTAGTGAATAATCAGCATTTGGAACACAATTTTTTAAAATGCCACACAGCGTCCGCGTGGCACGCCAGCCGTATTTTTGCAGATAGGAAAATTGTTGGTTTTTCTACAAATTCTCTTGCAAGTCATTTAGCTTCTTTGTGTCAGAGTTGGGAATTGAACCAGCACTTTAGGGCTTCCAGACCTTTATTGTATCAATTAATCCAGATTGCCTGGGAGCAAAGAAAATAATCATTCAAGAGTTTGTGTAAAATAATCCACCGTTAAAAAAAATCTCTGACTCACTGGCCAAAAAAAGCCATTTTTTCCTGTTTTTGCTTTATGGTTTATGTTCTTATTGGAATGGTGAGATCTTCCTGGAGAAAGAGGTTGGAGGATGGTTACAGCTTGACAATAGGGGGTGAGGCTTTATTCTCCCAAGAATAAAGAATGCCCCCTGCTGAGAAGAATACCAGCATATCTTCTACTCCCTTTCCCTTGGATGCCTGTTTGCTCTCTTGCCTGTGGAGCAATCTGACATCTCTTGCCCAGCCTCTCGGACACAAAGCCAGCTCCTGAAGGCTTAACACTGCTTTCATTAGGACTTTCAATGCATGTCTTCAGGGAAGGCAGCAGTCTCTGTCCACTTCCCCATGGGAAGGACCAGCCATGGGGTTCTCAGTGATGCCTGCTCCTTTCAACTTATGCAGAACATTCCAGAGCCCTGGCATTTTGACTGTTCTCCAAAGTCAGTGGCCAGCCTGGTAGTGAAAGAAATTTGGGGACAGATGGTATGAAATTGAAATCACATCATCCCTACTCTCTCCCAAATGCTGGCCTGTTGTTTTAGCAAATCTCCACAAAGCTCCGTGGCATTCATGCTGGTCTGATGGAGGTCTGCATCTTAAACATTGATGCCTGAACATCAGGGCTGATGGCAAGGTGGCACATTAAAGAGGAAATTGCATTAATGTCATGTGGTCCCTTCCTGACAATCAGAACCCCATGTAAATTTGAAGAAGTCCACATGCCACCAGACAAACGAAGAGGTCTCTTTTCACTTATAGACCCATCTGTTGTTGAAAAATAACCTCATATTAGTGAGACGCCATTCCATGTTTGAAAGGGAGCTCATTCCTTGAGACAAAAATGGCTGCAAAGGTTCTTTCTGATGTTCATCTTTGAATTTAGCTGAAAGGTACTCTTGCAAAGCCGTCTGAAGCAAGTGCGGAGCATCATGGGAGGATATGGACATTCGCCCTTGACTTGCTGTAGGTGCCTGACAACTCTTTGCTTCACCACTTCCATTTGTAAAATAGAAATGGTTAGTTTCCAATTACAAACCAAACATTAACAGCCCAGGTGACTTCTCATGCACCTCTGAAGACACTGATTAGGGAGTGGAAGGAAGTGACAGGAGGAGGAAGGGCCCTGTGGTGTACCCTGGAGGGATGGCAAAGATTCACAACTCAATCTAGGTGATGCTGGCTCTACTTCTTCCAATCAACAACTTTCAGAAATGCCACCAACAACGTAAGGAGCAATCAAGATGTTTTGGTTGGTACCAACTCCTGGCCTGATGGTGTGAGTTTATTTTCATAGTGAAGAATTATATTTCCTCTCTCTTAAATATTTCTAAATGTTGTGACTATTTTATAAGTCTAAAAAGGCAAAAGTACTTTAAATTCTTCAAGCAAAGGATTTTTAAGACTACACAAAATGGGGAAATTCCCTGACAGTCAAGTGGTTAGGACTCTGTGCTTTCACTGTGGAGGGTACAGGTTCAGTCCTTGGTTGGGGAATTAAGATCCCACAAGCCGTGAAGTGTGGCCAAAAAAAAAAAAAAAAAAAAAAACCACTGACAAGAATACACAAAATGGCCTGTTACATTCCTCCAAGCTCTTACCAAAAAAAAGCAAATACAATTTATTAAAAGATGTATGTCGTATTCTATCCCATTGTCATTCCGAAAGGAGGGAGAAAAGCAGGGAATTTGAGGTTTGATAGTTTGTCTTTATAAATTCCTACTCTGCTTATTATTGGATGATTAAAAAGTCTGAGCATCAGTAATTTTACTTAGAAAAATCAGCATAATAACAATACTATCATATTATTATTATTATAGCAACTTTAAAGGATTATTGTGAAAATGAAATGTTACATACTTTTAAAATTGGAAAGCCCTAATTGAAAGTTAGTTACTACCATCTATAGAGAAGAAAAGAGTAAATTCACCAACCCATCTGGAAAAGGTTTGTGTTTTGTACAGGTTGTTGCTAGAGTGGGATGCAGGGAAAAATTCTGAAAACACCGAGATGAGAAGTGACCTAGTTTGAATAACTTCCTTATCTGCAGCTCTCCCTTTCCAATTATGTCTCCCAAACTTCCTCACGTCTTGAGCATAGTTCTATGTGCTTCATAAACAGGGAGATATTACTGTCAAAAACTCAAAATTGTGTCAGAGAAAATCCTCCTGCCATCTCATATCTCTTCCAACGCCATTTCCTTGGAGCTCACGCACATTTTCCTGGCAAGATGTTCATTATGCAGAGGTTGCTTTGCACTTTCCTTCAACTTCTGCTCACCTGCAGGTTAAACTGTGCCTTTATTTCAGGATATAGGAAAAGCTTTGAAGAATGAAAAATTGGAATCAATTGTGGATAAACTTCTGGAATTAGGCTTTGACGTATCATCTCCATCACAGTTGATTGTAAATGATTCATCACTTTCTCACTCGTATTACTGTTAAAAATACTGGAGTCCTGAGTTTCTAAATTAATAAAACCCCTTATAGACAGCACAATATTCCTTAATGACTTATTCCAGACATATATCCATTGTATGAACATATATTGGATCACATTATTAATTGGATCACAGTACTGCATTTCTACCCATAGAGTCAGAATTATCTATGCCTCTGTAAATCAAGAGTACTGTGAGGTTTTCTTTGGCTAATTCAGAGGGAGGAGGTAAAAAAAAAACTGGGATAGGAGACAAGAAGGTATAATACTCAAAAGAAAGATGGCTTTAGATTTGGAGAAAAGAGGTCTGTTATTTAAAGAACTGTGTCTCCTTAAAATCATACACTACCATAACTATGAAAATTATAGTTTTGGGATTGAATTGGGCAGCATGTGGACAAAAGAATTAGATGTTCTTTAAAATCTTCATTTTCATCTTGATGTTATAGAGGTAAGCAGTTAGCCTTAGTAATCCTGCAAGCTAAGAATTCTGAACCTTTTCTGAAGGGAGATAGTCAAGAATACTTCTGAAATTCTGATAAAGATTCCTCTTCCAAAACGATAAATACAAAATTTTGCTCAACAATTCCAGGCGTTTCATGGATTGTCTGGACTCCATATTACAAGTATCTGAAGTACTTCTGTACCTTCTGAATTTACCCCTTTCTTAGCTGTTTTTCACATGAATAATGGACATATTAACAATGGAGAATCTCCTGACGTAGGAAGCCATATGTCCTAAATAGTATGTGATATTATTTATGTGATTAATAGTATTGATAAATAATATAGTTACATATGATAAATAGTAACTTTTTGTTTCCAAAAGTGTTTAGTCCTGAATAGACAATAGATGATAGAGACATCATCCTTTTATTAATCTTTCAAATATTGTCAAGTTAAAAAAACTATTTTCTGGAAAAGATTCCCCAACTCTTTGCTTTCCAGAAAGAATCTATATCTTTACATCTGTCTGTTTATTTAACTGTCAATCATCACTGCAACAAACTCTTTCTTAGAGAAGAAACAAGTAAAATCAACCTGAGAGAAAATACCAATTAGAAAAATCCTGGATAAAGAAAGAGCCAAAGAATATAGTAACTCCTTTTTTTTTTTTTTGCCTTATTTTATTTGTTATTTTATTTTTTAAACATCTTTATTGGAGTATAGTTCCTTAACAATGGTGTGTTAGTTTCTGCTTTATAACAAAGTGAATCAGATATACATATACATATATCCCCATATCTCCTCCCTCTTGCTGTTTATGGAAAATGGGTCAGGAGTAAAGCTCTTCCATAAGAAACAATTTTTCCATGCAGATGAAACCTTGGTTTTATTTTTAGAGTACAGTATTCTATTATTTTTGAATAATGTTGGAAGATCTAATATGCCAGTGTTTCTTCCCCATTTTATTGAGAATTAAGATACACCACGACTCTTTAATAAGATACATTAAAAACACATAAAGATATTTTATCAACAGTTTTTATTTAATTAAATCAACTTTTTTGAAATAATGTTATCTTAATCAGAAACAAATAGTTGAATAAATTCATACTCTTCTTTGTTAACAATTTTCAAAATTTTTTCTTAATATAAAAAATCAAAAGCAACTTACAGTCAAACTTCGAAAATTAATTTCAAACAACTGAAAATTGTAAAAAGGCATATATTTTGTTCTCTTTGATAACATCACCAAGTAAATTATGGTATTAAAATACCTAGGTCAAGGACTTTACTTATGTCACAAAGCCTCCTCCTGTTACGTCCCAAAGAACCAAAAAAGAAAATAATTACATATGGGCAGATTATATACGTGAGAATATCGCATACTTGTAATTTAAAAGGAGTCTCCAAGGTGACTGCTTTACATAAGAAAATAGCCCACAAAACATAAAATTTATAAGTGGACTGTTCTGCATTTTTGTAGAGTAAATGTTTCATTTTCAGAATTATAGATGTAGAAAATCATATGTCCCGGCTGATGAAAGACCAGTAAACTTTCACATGTTTTGTAAAAACTTAAATGCTGGAGACCAATACTCACAAAATTTAATGATCTTTCTGCTAATGTCTTTAAAAAAATAATAAGGAAAAGAAACAAAACGTATACAACTTAAGTGTAGTATTTCCAAATTCTTAAAAAAGGAGAGTGCATAAAATCACCTGTTTTACATTTTTAGTTTGCTTATATTTGTTAAAATTCATTCTATTCACAGGAATAAATGGAAATATGAAAGAAATACTGATGTGCCTGGCCCATCTTGTCACACATTGTTTTGAAGGAAGCCAGTTCTGTTTGGGAAATGACAACAAGGTAAAATAAGAATGGGACTGTTTTTTTTTAACATTTATAAAACAAAAAAGAAAAAAAAAACGGGGGGGTGGGCAACAAAAATCATTAACGACCCACTTTCTTTTAAATACGTTTTACCATTAAACTTGAGGACTTTGTGCAACTGAGTGCTTGATCAGTATCCACAATGTATACCTTACAAATGAGTTACATCCTAGGTTTCTCTTTCATTATTTGGAACTCAGCACATCTTCTCTTAGAATCAGATATTCCACTGGGTGGGAGGATTCCCTGGCTGGCTCACAAAATTCACAGTAACCCACAATTTAGCTTGCTTTATGTGAGTAGTGTTTAAATGACAATCAACTATCATGTAAAATACTTTCTATAGAAAAATGCATTCTCTAACCCATCTCAGGCTTTCAGAGGTACTTCTACCACTGGGACCATAGGTGTAGCTGGGGGATGAAGGGAGGAGGAAAGGACAGGGTAGTTAATTATGACCACCATGAACTCCTAAATTCCCTAGTATTGTTTAAAAAGATAACATCGTAACTCTCACACAAATGTACAATGAACTCGTGTCAAAGATTTTGTTAACTCATTAATTAGTGAGCCAACAAGTAGGATGTTACCATAGGGTCAAATAATTCAAGGAACCACACATATATGGACCACAAGGAATGCTGAGATGAATTTACACAGAAATGCAAAAGGCTCTATCCATATGGCAATTATCAGTTACATTCCACCAGACCCAATTAATTTGCTTTCTTATAGATAAGAATCATTTTCATTATTATCAGTTTTCTACAACTTGCAGAATTATAAAGAAGTTTAAAAACAGTGAAAAGGGATATGACCACAAGAATGCATTAGATAGGACATGCAGTAACTTCTCTTTTATCTATTTAAAGAGTTTCACAATTTTTCCCAACAATACTATAACAGTAGTCCTTTCAAGATTGACATATCCTGATATTGTGGACTGGGGAGGAAATACTGAATTCCAGATAGCGATTCCCACACTATCTGTTAATAAAGTCTATACCAGGGCTGTACAAAAAATATATAATGCAAACCACAAATGCAGCCATATATGGCATTTTTAATGCCACCAGGGGCTGGTTTCCAGGGGGGGTGGTTTCCAGGGGGTGGTTTCCAGGGGGGTGGCCACCCCATACCACATTTTAAAAAATCAAGTACAATTAATTTTAATAAAATATTTAAACATGCAAAATATCATTTCAACATGTAATCATATGAAAGAATTATTAATAAGGTATCTTAGATTCTTTTTTTCATTCTAGGTTTTCAAAAGCCAGTGTATGTTTTGCACTCACAGCATATCTTAATTCAGACTAGCCTCATTTCAGATGCTTTACTAGCCACATGTGGCCCATGGCTAGGACAGGGCTATATAAATCAAACATTCGTGAGCTAGCTAAGTTTTGCATTGCTTGACATATTAATTAAAATATTTAGGTCTGTCCCAGCCCTTCCATGCCCATACCATTACTTTCAAGGTAGCCAGATTGCCAGATTTCCTCATGTGGGAATGAAGCATGATCAGTGCCCAAGGAAACTATAATTTGAAATGTTTGTCTAGTGTGGCCCCATGAATTTCCTCATTAGCAGTCTGCACCATTGTCTTTTCCCAGGGAGACCATACATACCCCTGTGATGTGAGAGAGAGAGCAATGAGCACACAGGGACGTGGTGGGAACCATGATAATAAACGTAATATTGCTTTGCCTGTCACCTGAGTATGACAGCACCTGTCAAAACATTAACTTTTTCATTTTCATATCACCCTTGTGAGGTAAAGAAAGGAGGGACATTTCTCATAATCCCTCTTTCACTGCAGAAAGGCAAGAGAAATCTTCCTTCTTAGCAAGGGAGTATAAGGTGTATCCACTCAGCCTCTTGTGTATTGCACAGGCCTCAACTGGGCACAAATAGATCCAATTCAGAATCCAGCCTCTAGGAGGGAGAAAGGACCCTCTCCACAGCAGGGCCGCCAGAGCATCCTGCTGGATACAACAAAACATCACCAGTGTCAGGCAGGGGCTGAGGAAGAGGGAAACAGAAGAGAACCTGCTCCACTGCTGAGCCAGAGCAGGGAGGGCACTGGGAACCTCCCTCTTGAAACCAGCATGCTCAGAATCTCTATACATTTATTTGCTTCTCTTTGTGGGCCCTCCTCCCCGCAGAGATTTCTGAGAAAAGGATGAAAGTCCCATGGTCAGACAACCCACTGGGATCCCTGATAAAAAATTTATTTCAGATAATTCTGGAGTAACACTTACTATATTCTGGTGTTTTATATAATCTGAACTAGGAGAATAAACCATAGGACTGTGTGTGTGTGTGTGTGTGTGTGTGTGTGTGTGTGTGTGTGTGTGTGTGTGTGTGTGTGTGTGTGTGTGTGTGTGTGTGTGTGTGTGTGTGTGTGTGTGTGTGTGTGTGTGTGTGTGTGTGTGTGTGTGTGTGTGTGTAAGAGAGAGAGAAAATAGCTAAAGGCTGCCCTGAGATCCAACATCTTTCCTTCCTCCTCATTTTCTTAGGACCTCAGGGACTAAAATCAGTGTTCCAGGGACTAGTAGCCCCAAAATAGCCTTTCACACCCCTCCCCTCATCCCTTTCTTGAATTTTCAAAAGAATATACAGGCCATTCTGCTCCCCACTCATTCAATCAACTGTTTTGATTTCTGGTGGCCGCCATTTGCAGTCGTCACTTCATATGCATGAATGGCACTTTTACACCTGGGCGACAGTCATCCATTCAACTGGCAAGTGTTCATCTGTATTTAACATTAGCTGCTCAATAATAACCTATTGAAGGACTAGGCCTGTTAATGTTTGTATAAGGAGGGGAGCCGTTAAGAAAAGACTACATGTGCTGAATTCAAGAAGGGGGCTATTTCTTTCCTACTATAAACAGAAATGATTATAAAACCAGAACCCAGAAAGAGTTCCTCACCCTTCACTTTGGCGTGAGGGGGTTTCGTTTCTCTGCAAGGGCCTCCTCTCTGAGTGCTGATTCCCCAGGTTTTTACTGCATTCCAGGGAGGGAGATAGAAACCAAAGCAAACAAAGTGCCCCCAAAGGACCCTCTCCTCCCTCCAAAAAGCTTCTATTTTTAATTCTCTGCAGCTTTTAAAACAGTGGAATGGGAAGGTTTCAACAGTCAGTGGTGGAAGAGAATTCCTGCTTTCTCTAAGGATGCCCAGTTTAGATAATCCCTGCTGGCAGCGGAATCCCAGGGCCAGGGCTGGGCAAAGGGGTTTTCTTGGCATTTTCTTTTCAGCACATTTTGTCATCTCAAAGTAACTTTTAACAACTGTGCTTTCCTCTCTGCACGGGAGCAGAAAGCATGTTTTGAGCTGGCGGCAAAATGTACCTAGTTTTCCCTCTGAGCGTCTGTCTCTAATGTTAAAAACACATTTTACTGGTGCTTGGTACTTTGTATGGGCACTTGACTTTAAACCAGGAATCCCTGAGCTCTTTGTGGGATTTCTCATATCCACCCCACATCCACCCCACACGGTGGGTGGCAAATAGTGAGCCCAACTTTTTTGTCAGGTGGGGAAACAGGGCAGACCCATAGAACATGGCAAGTAGTTTTCCCAAGCCTGTATGGCGAATGTTAGCAGCAAAAGTAAACATTTTTTGCATGGCTCTGTCTGGTTTGTGGCCTCATGGCTACTGCCTCCCAAACACAGATTACAGGGTATCATCCGTAGGCATCAGATGTGCATTTGTTGACCAGCTGCCAAGACATTCATCTGGCAGACATTTCTTAAACTTCAGCCACATGCCACGCACTCTGACTCGCAGAAGCCTGCTCTGCTCCCACATAGGTCTCCTGAGGTTGAAGCAGCATTGGACACGCCTGAACACAGGGACCAGAAGGAAGAGCAGAATTTCTTAAAATTTCCTCTACTTCATCCCAAGCTGCCTTTGCAGAGCTGTCTGTGTGCACGCAGGGCTCACTTTCAGAAAGGCATATTCAAGGCAATTGGCTGTAGAAAGTACTAGACCCAAATATCCTCTCAGGGTTCTTAAGGACAGGACTTGAAGCTTGGGAAGGAAGTGCCAAATGACCTGCAGGCGTGAAGGTGAGGAGAAGGGCTCCAACATAGTGGAGAGCTAGGCAGCCCAGATTTCAAAGCTATTTCTACCTCCTAATGTTACAGCCATTAAATCAAGAATTTAGTTCTTTAGCCAAAATGCCCCGTATCCTAATAGTGTTCTTACTTGGCAAAATGCTGCCTATAAATACCTCCTGCTCTTTCCTCTTCTCTCCAGCTTTCAGAGTTCAACCAAAGCCCATTTTATATTAAATAGGAAAAAAGCAGTAGAAACTAAAAGAACTAATGTGTCTGGGCTCATCCCTTGTCGCATCATTTCATATCGACTTTGAATCCAAGGAAGCCTAATAGTAATTCAGCCATGAAACTGCTGCATAAACTGGGGGAGATTTGGAGCATATGTTTTCAATTCATTTACATTTGACTCATCACAATAGGCTGCTTTTTTTTTTTTTAAGTTCTATTTGATGTTTAAGAAAATATTTCACCCTTTTAAAATAAACCTTTTAGAGTCTTTCTCCATTCACAACAGGACGCTGCGGAAGGCTAAGAGAATTAGGAACTCAAAGGCAGGAAGGTTCAGGGACGGTTCAAAATTCAGAGCCATGAATCCAGAGAGGGTTCAAAAGTTGGCAAAGTGAACCCTCTCATCCCTACCCACAAATAATAAATAACAATCACAACAAGGAAAAGGAGAAAGGGGAAAGCCACTGGAAAGCCATAACTTATCCCGTCTCCAGCCTTACAGCTCTCTCCAATTTTAAAGCAGGAGTTCTTCGGAGAACTTAGGTAGTGCTGCCTGCAGGGAGCTGAGATGGTCTTCTGTCGTAAATTACCTTGCTGGGGATAAGCTTTTCTGCAGGTCCAACAGACAGGCAGCTCTGCAAGACCCATCACCCAGCTCCGTGCTTCTTAAATTATCCTTCATCTGGTCGTGACATCTGAAAACCTACAGGGAAAATGCTCACCCCCAAATCTGACCTTCCCATACCACTAGGTCTTTTTTTTATAAAGAACTACACCACAAGAGATAGACACAATAGCATTCGATTTACAAACAAAAATAGGAGGAAAAATAGAGCTTTCTATGTACTTCTTCGAATAAATAGTACAATTGTTTTCAAACTTGTCCATACTAAAGCTTTTTTTTCATTGCAATGTGACCCTAAGTCCTTTTCCCAACTAAGATAGCCATAGTGACACGAAAATCATTAGAAACGAGGACTGGAGGGAGCCTTACCTTTTCCCCTTCGTTCTCACTTTACAATCAACAGCCTTGCTGCAGCCTTCCAACCGTATTCAGACGCGTACACACACAGACAGACACATGCACGCAAACATCTGAGGACCTAGAATATTTGAGTAAATGGCTGCAGTAGGCTGAAATGTGATCAAGACCTGAGAGCAGGTAGCAGGCCAAGAGAAATAGCTCCTAGCCATAAAAAATGCCTTAATCAATCAGTAACTCTTCCGTATGTCACCTGACGTGTTTAATCTGTCTGCTTTGATGGGATTGTGGCAAGTGGAGCTGGCCGCTGGCAAAAGTAGAATGGGCCTTTGTGAAGTAGGGCCGGCCGTCAGGCTTGGGAGAGCACGGTGAAGGGCTACACAGAGTAGGCGTCTTATAAGTGCCTGTGGGCCAGCTTCTTGTGATGGAGGCTCCAAAAGAAGGAAGCAAAGATTTCAGACGTTACAGGTTCAAAACACATCAAGTCAACGGGCAGACACAGTAACAGTCATGTCGTCCAAGAAATTTAACAACTTCTTCCTTCATTTGCTTCTCCCTGGAATTCAGCCTCTGTCATAAACGCTGAGAAATGAGATAGACCTATTCACTTCCACTTTAGTGTTTTAATTCTGGAACTCAGATTTACACCCGAGAGAGGAAAATGTATTCTTTGCAATGTCTGAATCTTCTGAACAGGGGGAAGCCAGTGGATTTTTTAGCGTCAGGCTGGCTAACCTTGGATCTGGTCATACAGTTTGTTGTGAAGGAAAGAGCTTTTTACCAGAAGAAGGAACACACCTTGATCCTGCCAACAAAATGGCTTTTAAATACCTCCACTTTACTTCAGAAAGAGAATCATGGTTACTACCTGTGAAGCCCAGTGCTCCTTCCCTTGCACCTTCTGGGACACCCTAGTCACCCTGATCACCTTGGCATTGAGAGGAGATTATCTCCACTTCCAAGTCTTTATGTAAAGTGATCATTTAATCCTGCCATGCAAAGTAGGAATAAGCTATCCCCAGTTTTGCAGATGAATAAACTGAGATGTGGACAGAGATCAAGTCATTATCCCAGAGTTACCTAGTGGCAAGACCTCCACTCAAATCCAGGCCACCCACTCAGCCACCTGCGTGTGAGACAAATTCCCTCAGAGATGTTTTCGACAAGATTATTTAAGGCAAATGACTATTCAGTTTCCCACTGATGTGTATTTGTGTGTGTGTGTGTGTGTGTGTGTGTGTGTGTGTGTGTGTGTGTATATATATATATATATACCTTAATTCTTTATTTTTGCTCATTTCCTTTTTTCTATTTTAATACAATTGAAGCATAGTACACAAATATTCAGCTCCATGTATTTTCACAAGAAGCCTGGACCCAGCATCTGGATCAAGAAACAGATTATTTCCAACCCACAAGCCTCTCTTGTGCCTTCCTTCAAGTCATTACTCTCCCATCCCCCCAAACATTATACTCCTTTATACCCCTGTCTCCTTTATAGCCAGGGGCGAGGGGTGTGTGTGTGTGTGTGTGTGTGTGTGTGTGTGTGTGTGTGTGTGGAGTATTTGGTTATGAGCATGTATTTTGGAAATAGGCTGCTTGGGTTGAAATCCTGCTATACGTTTTACAAACTGTACATCCTTGGGCAAGTTACTTAACTCCCCTATGACTCAGTTTTCTCAACTTTAAAATGGGAATATTAACAGAACCTACCTCACAAGGTCGTGATGAAGATTAAATGCTACAGTACATCTAAAGAGCTTAGATCAAGGTAAATAGAAAAGCTCAGGGTAAGTCAGAAAACACCAGCTATTATTTATGCTGGGACATTTCTCCCCCTCTCAGAGACTGTCTATGAAAGACCAAGAAGGTACAAAGATAGTAGAGCAAGGGGGATGGCAAGGGAGAGGAAGAGAGAGGAATTCCAACCAAGCATGTGCTGTCTGCCAGCATAAGAAACAGACCCATCTCTAGGTTAGGGAGAGGATCAGAGCTGAACAGATGGAGGGAGAGCTAAAGCAGTCAGTTCTCCAGTCATACAGAATCAAGTGTTCAGAGTAAAACTGTGATTTGAAACATTATGTATTTTCTCTTCCATTCTATTTATGCTTCCTACATGTGCAAATATACATGCCAAAGATGAATAAGCAGGAATGCTTTTTGAGACCATCCATGAACTTTCCATGACTCCTAATAGTCTAGAATTGAATGCATATTTTTAAGTTTCCAACAATATAAAAACAATGAGTGTGAGCTTTTTTTTCTCCCCAATTCACAATTTAATTCCCGACATAACTTTTTAGGTAGAATAGATTCAGACATTTTTCCATGTCACATTTCTTTATATTTTTGCACCACTTGAAACATTTTTTACCCATTTAATTTAGAACTTCTCAAAATCATCTGCCGTGTAAATCGAAAGTAAATAGCTCGTTTAAAGCATAGGTTCCGAGAAACCAGAAGCTTCAAAAAAAAAAAACCAAAACCCATAAGGTTGAGAACTTGCTGGGCAACTTTCCTTTTTTTCCCATCCCAAAGAATGCATTTACTGAGACAGCTATATATTTTATGAAATACTTAACGAAGTCATTGTTTAAAAAAGAAAAGAGAAAGAAGAATAAATATGTTTCAAGTAATATTAAAAATGACAAGCATATAATAGCAATTTAAATAATGAATTGACTACAATAAAGAATTAACACCGCTTACGTTTCCAACAAGTATGAAATAGATCGAGGCCTGATATATTGATTTGTTAAGTTTTAATTGGGTTTAGAAAAACTCAAAATTGATAGGGAAAGAGGCATGAGCTTGATTCCATCTGTCTGTCTGTCTCTCTGTTTCTCTCTCTCTCTCTCTCTCTCTCTCTCTCGCCATTACCCTCCCTCTCTTGCTTCTCCAAGTTTTCTTTTCATACTTGATTTTGAGGTAAGCAGACCAGAGATAACTATTAAACTCTTAACGCTGCACACTTTCCAGTTCTAGACCTTTTTAACACAGCAGAGATAATGTTACTTACAGAGCTTTTCAACAGCGTGGCCACTGGCTAGCCAAGCCCTCTGAAAGGAACAAAACGCTTCCTTCCTGGGTGGCTGGCTGTGAGCTGGAACAGTACATGATATTCAAGATAAGAAAACGGAAGTTCCAAGCACTGAGCGTGTGTGGTTTAACCAAATGAGGTAAAATAAGAAATGGAAGGACAGCGAGAAGCTGCCTTATTTGCAGCACCGTGTCAGAGCCAGTACAGGGATTTGGAGTTGGATGCATCTTGATTGAGAAATTGTAAGTGGGAAGACCTTGTCGCTGCTCCTTAGCTCTGCATAGATATAAATATGAGATGAGGCAGCTTTGTTACCTTTTAGGGATATCATAAATTCCAAAGAGATCGCTATAAAGTGATTCTTAATGCCCTTGAGCTTGCTTTGAAAGATAAAGTAAATTGAGTTTATAAATTCCAGAGTGCAGCGGCTGAAGATTGTGTCCACTCATTTCTAAAACCAGGGATTACAGTTTGAGCCCTTGGATCCCTCCAACCTTTTAGACAACTGGGCTCACTCTGAACAGGATACTGGCCATCATCTCAGCCATGACACCTGGTCTGTAGACTTTAACTCAGGCTGACCCACCCATGGACCACATGACCAACTTCTGTCCAGAAACAAGCTCTGGTCATCACAGCCTTCTTCTGAACCTCAGGTTTCTCATCTGTAAAATGGGGATGATAACAATATTCACTCCTGCCACATGGGGGTATTTCTGCTTAGCCTGCTACGACCTATAGGTGAGCAGGGTAATAGACAGACCTGGTCATAATTAGCCCTGTGACCCTCAGCAAGCTGGTCACTTCATACTCTGGTTCTCCATTTCCTCATCTTTAATACGAGAAGAACAAGACCCACTTCATAGTGAGTTCAACAGCATAAAACTCAATAAATTATCATTTCTGACTTGGCTTCTCTTGTTTTGCCTCGAATTTTTAGTCTCTTTCTTGTTCATGGGAATCCAACAGGAGCCAGTGATGCCCCGGCTTTATCCTTGGCTCACTTCCATGGACACAACTTAAATTCTCCCCCTTGTAAGTCAAGGGGTTCCCATCAACTTAAGTACCACCTGTCTGGCTGAAGCTCACATGGGACTGCTAGTCCCACATCAGGGGAAGGTAGGGTGGGAGTGTGGACTGACCCCAGTCAGGGTGCTGTCCCATCTCCACATTCTACTCAGCCTCTTCTCTCAGGAAGCCATTGCTAAGTAAACAAAATGGTCATCTCCTCAGTCCCCAGACACTCCTCCTTGACTCATTCCTTATGCTATCTTCTGGGGTGGTGCCTTCCAGTTGGTTTTTCTAGTACTCCTTTCAGTAAAACATTTTTGAGTGCACACATCAGTGTATGTTTACATATTTATAAATTTTATGTATGTGATACTCTGCTGATATATTTTATGCATTCTGAAAACACATACACACCACACAGAAATTTTTAAAGAATGAGATAAAAAGTAAGTAGATAAAGGAATTCAATCATTTCCTTTGTATACCCCAACAGATCACCTCAGGCTCCCTCTGCTGCTGTCCAGCCTCCCTGGCCCTGTGAGAAGAGTATTTTCCCTTGGGATCCTGGACATCCCACCTTTGAGAGAGATTTATATACACGGTAACGAAGAGCAGGTAGGCTGACCAGAATAAGCCTCCACTGTTAGCACAAGAGCATTACCCCAAGCCAGGCTCAGCTTCGTGGGTATGGAACCTGTGCAGTTGGACAGGACCCCATACTCAGAAGGGCCCCGGGCTTGATTAAACTGCAGCTGTCGCCATCTTGAAATTCTCAAAAATTTTATCCTTTAACTTGTGAGGTCCAGTGGGACAAGGGAGCATGCGTGTGAGCAGAAGAGATATGTACAGTACAGCATGCTCCCCCACCCCCGTGCTGCGCCACTCACATATAGCTTTAGCAATGCCTCACAAGCACAGTGTTCCAGTGGACCCGTTGCGTGCGGGAGTTTAGTGAGACTCAAAGTGAGTACAAGGTAAGCTGATTATGGGAGCCATCTGCTTCCCAAGTGTGGTAGAATGTGCATGTCTCAAGAAGTGAAATAAAAACAACTGAGTTCGTTTTGTGAAGTATTTCCACTGTTCTGGTAAGAATTAAATTTATATGCCTGTATGCACTACAAAAAAGAAATTGCATAATTTCAGTGATTCTGCACGCAAGTTAAATGCTCTTATATTTGCGTTTAAAACTGGCATCCCACACTATAAAGATGAATGGTATAATTCATGCTAATAGTTTAAAATTTTTATTTTTACTTACTTAAAATGACATCAGATAGCAAATGAAAAACACTATGACAAGTTGAGAGACTATGGAAGAAAGGAAAACATTCTGTGTTTTACTACTTTTAATGCCCTTTGTTCTTGCTTTTTGAACAAGGGGCCTCACATTGGTATTTTACACTGTAAACATCTCTGCCCCGTGGCCCCTGATTCATCTCTAAATTACCAGTCTATCTCTATCAAGAGTGAGTCCGCCCTACTCCCTTCTCTCACTGGAAGAGAGAGAGAAAATTCTTCCTCCATTTTGCCCTAAGAAAACATCTGTCCTTCCAAGACCATGGTTAATACATTCAGTTGATTTCATGCTTCAAATTTCATTCATTTAACAAATATTTGTGTATTTATATAGTTAAACTTTAAATGATAAAATGGTAAGTATTTGCCCTAGAGAATAGCTACCTCTTCTACCCTGTTTCTGACACAGCAGAAAATTCCAGCTGAAGTGGGGAGATCTCAGTTCAAAAGAGTATTGCTGTTGAAACTCGAGGACTGAGCTCTGGCGCAACTACCCTTCATAATTCTTCACCCACACCCAGAAGCTAATGATTTCCAGAGATGGCCACAGCAAAGAATTCACAGGAACATGGGTCGCTGTGTCAAGGATCATGTCAAAAAGACGAGGTCCCCAGTTCCAAATATTTCAGGGGTGAAAAGGTCATTCTCATAAATACCGTCTCCTCCACATTCAGCATACCATGGTATGTGCTTTGTCATAATTTGGTGGGTCACCAGCAGAGCCCCCATCCAGGTGAAATTCCTTGGTCCTCACCAGTCAGATGTCACTCTTACATCTCAGTTGATAGCGTCTTCTAAGACGGGAAACAGTCAGGTTTTTGCCTCTAGAATCCACTAAATCAGTGGTTCACAAAGTGCAGTCCAGGGACCCCTGGGGGTTCTGGAGACCCTTCCAATGGGTTCATCCAGCTAAAATTATTTTCATAATAATACCAAAATGTTATTTGCCTTTTTCACTTTTATTTAGTTGACAGTGTAGTTTTCTAGAGGCTATAATCATTGTTCTGTTGGCTGACGAATGGAATGTATATTTTTGTATTTTAAAGATTTTTTCATTTTAATTTCCAATACAGTTAATATTTATGAGTATAACCCAGATAAGCATAAGCTCTCTCAGGTCATCACTAATTTTAAAGGATGTAAAGTGGTCCTAAGACCAGAAAGTTTGAGAGGTGCTAGACTAAGTGAAGTAGGTAACCATCGCACTTTGCATTGTCTCAAAGATGAAACTACCCTCTCCTTCCCAAGATAATTCTTTCTCACAGTCCCAGCAGTCACCAGTGATTCTTATAACTCACTAAGATATTGCTACGCCAATGACCAATGGGTAGATACTATAATTCAGCCTTGGTCACTATGACAAACAAAATACTAAAGGTATACACCTATAGGGCTTTGCAAAGTGACTCTTCATATGACATAAACTGCAGCTATGTTTTTGAGTAAGCAACAAGATTTTAAATGTCTTTGCATAAAGAAGGGTCCAGTATATATCAGTTTTAAAAGTACATTTAAAAAAATATTACCTTGTTTCCCCAAACCAAAACAGTAATCAGTTAAATAAATTGCATCTGACAGAGAATATAGGTGGAAAAGGAAATCTCTACTACTTCCTAGAGAATATCTTCAACACACAAGTACGCACGCGCGCAGACACACACACAGAGACACACAGAGACACACACACACACACACACACACACACACACACACACACACACACACACACACACACAACCCTTGATGAACACATATGGTATTTAATGCATACCTGTTATACAACAACCAGTGCTTTTACCTTTTCTTGAACTATGAGTCATTCCCCTGCTCCAGAGAGGGTTTTCTGAGCTTCATAAATATTGATCATACTCCCTAAATTCTAACAGGCAGTTTCCTCAAATGCGAATGATACTTCTCAACTTCACTCTGCACTTTCTATATTCAGTCACACTGTTGACTACCATGGAAGAAAAGATATTCCATATAGATGAATACTCCTGATAACCAGAGCTTAGCCACTTCATATCCCAAGACATACTTTCATTCATTCATTCAAAAACATTCCTGAACCACAAGTCAGAAATTGTGCTGGGCCTTGAGAATACAATGACAAATAAAGCAAAATGTGCCCTCAAAATAGCTTACATTCTACTGGATGTTGAATAGAATTTGTCCTAAAATTTATCCCAAAAGTCTTAAAAAGGGGTGTATGTGAAGAAAATATTAGAACTTCAAATTTTATTTTTATTTTGTGTATGTTTTATGATGTAAACAATATATGAGTGTAGTATCACATGGATAAATTATAAGTAAATAAAAATACACATCTATTGAAAGTACCTCCCCAATTTTTACTAATGAGGTGTGCAATTTAAAAAGTTTAGAGACGCTGATTGAGCGTAATTTGGAAGCCCTCCTTTTTGAAAAAAGCACTCAGTCTGTCATCCTCGTGAACACTTTCTTGGCTGCTCAGCAGCTGCCTGGGAGTTCATCATAAAATTAGTGTATGCTCTATGGAATCTAAAAAAAATGGTTCTGAAGAACCTAGGGTCAGGACGGGAATAAAGACTCAGACGTAGACAATGGACTTGAGGACACAAGGAGGGGGAAGTGTAAGCTGGGATGAAATGAGAGAGTGGCATGGACATATATACACTACCAAATGTAAAATAGATAGCTAGTGGGAAGCAGCCGCATGGCACAGGGAGATCAGCTCAGTGCTTTGTGACCACCTAGAGGGGTGGGATAGGGAGGATGGGAGGGAGACGCAAGAGGGAGGAGACATGGGGATATATGTATATGTATAGCTGATTCACTTTGTTATAAAGCAGAAACTAATACAACATTGTAAAGCAATTATACTCCAATGAAGATGGTTAAAAAAAAAAAAAAAAATTAGGGCTTCCCTGGTGGCGCAGTGGTTGAGAGTCCGCCTGCCGATGCAGGGGACACGGGTTCGTGCCCCGGTCCGGGAAGATCCCACATGCCCCGGAGCAGCTGGGCCCGTGAGCCATGGCCGCTGAGCCTGCGTGTCCAGAGCCTGTGCTCCGCAGCGGGAGAGGCCCACAACAGTGAGAGGCCCGCGTACCGCAAAAAAAAAAAAATTAGTATATGCTCCTAGCCAGCCGGGCTGTGAGTGAATTTAGAGATGATATACTAGACCTTTTCTTTCACATAAGCTGCAGAACCCAGAACAATAAGTGATTTGCCTAAGCCATTTCCCAATTTGGTGAAGGAGTTGGCGATGTTTTTAAAAGTGTGATTCTGAGTCACCAACACTGTGGGAGGGGCCTTGTGGAGATGCAGAATGATGGACTGAGGATCTGGAGGTTTTCCATCAAGAGTCTCCCAGGACAGGGCCTCAGCTCTGGGCTCCGTACTAACAATGTCCCCAGGAGACTCCCAAGCACTCCAGGGATGGAGAACCCAGGAGAGGGGAGATGGACGCTTGGCCAAGGTCCCTGTGTTCCCAACGCCAGGCTCTCTCCTTCACATGGGTTGTCTTTGCTGTTGGAGCAGGAACTGTGGCCCTCAGGAACAGCTGCACATGGTGTTTGACCGATGGGGCTGTGGATTGCTGATCTTGCTAATTCTGGGGCTGCTTTTTTAGGGGCTTGTTTTTATCTCTTCCTTTGATGTCAGACTATTTGCCGTCATTTCTTACTGCCTTCAGCATGATCACTACTAATCTCTCTTCCCTCCTTCCTTGTCCCCCTCTAATTTTCTGCTTTTAATTCTTTGTGGGCTGGGAGACTACATAAATGGGCTTGTTAGGAGTGTGTGTTAATTAAGAGTCAATTAGACATAGTTAAAGTGCATTGCTTTGTGACTGGTGTTTCCGCTGCTTCGAGCCTGTTTCGCTTCCTTCCTGCTTCTCAACTGAGTTCCAGAAGGCAGATTGAGGGATGCCTGACCTCTGGATAAGTGGGTCACTAGGATATTTACTTTCTTGTCACATTTCACCGCTGTCAAAGCTCAGAGGGTCTGGCCGGCCCCCGGAGGAGCCAGTGTGCTTAATGATTCAGGACACCTGGGTCTGACCCGCGCTTCTTACGTTTCTCTGGGCTCGGAGTGATTTACAGGAAGAGGGGCTAGGATCCAGGAGGCAAGAGGCAGGGCATGCACTCCATGGTGGACCAGGAAGTAGGAATTCGCTCCTCTGAGAAATACCCTCATTTCCAGTTCACGAAGGGCCTAGGTCTGTCCCCCTCTAGTAACTGCCTGGAATCACAGCCATGACACACACCCACAGGGCTATCTGAATGGGAGTTGTAGAGGTGGGGGGAGCTAACGATGGGCATGGGAGGAGGAGGAGGGCCATCTCTAGCCCAGAAGGCATAATCAATATATTTAACACTAAAGTTCATCCCATACAAAAATACTGCTATTTTTTCAAAACCATCAGTGTATAACAGTATCTTTAGAGCCTAAGCTTTGTCTGTGATGCCATCGTTAAATGATGTAAAGACAAT
The DNA here is from genome assembly GCF_011762595.2 of Tursiops truncatus. NCBI lineage: Eukaryota > Metazoa > Chordata > Mammalia > Artiodactyla > Delphinidae > Tursiops > Tursiops truncatus. The sequence continues at coordinate 55,607,892 of NC_047042.1, forward strand.
CATGCAGATCATAAAGTTCTCATCCTCATCTTGTATTGGGAAATGAAAATTAATTGTCCGCACAATGCCCCAGGATGCTTCACCCTTCCTTTAGTATACATAAATATATAATCTTTTGAATGCAGACAACTCTTTTGTCTTTCCAAAGTTATAAAATGACAAAAATAAAAAGGAAATAGGAATCCAGAGTCAATGTTATTTTACTTCATGGGGTTCTGTGCTTCTTATGAGCTAATTTCTTGTTTTTCCCAGAAAAAGTAATATCTTTAGCTAATATCCCAGGTCGGGACATGCATGACTGAAGCTGAAGCGTGTGTTTATTTAAAAAAAAAAAAGGAATTTTGAAAAGAGGCAAAAAGCGAAAGGTACTTGTATGCAGGGAGGGATCACACTGATCCATTTTCAGTGCTTAATTACAAATCTGCTCCAACTAATTTCCTTATTGTGCCCACAGCTGCTGTTCTGTTGTCACCAGTTTATTTTTCTTTGGAAATCTGAAAGGCATCAAGGCTGGCCCTGAAAGTCATCAGGAGCAGAACTGGTGTCCCAGATGCCTCGTTATTGGTCCGTTTGCCAGCCTGTTTTGTTGTTTATGTCTTGCATTCAAATCATTTATTTTGTTCAGACCTTCTTTTGCTTTGAAAATGATTTTAGAACACCGGACTGCTTTTATCACTCAACCGTTTGCCTTGTTGGATAACAGGAACATCATGGTTTAATCAATATCACAATTCCCCATAATCTCTGGGCAGGCCTTGTTTAATAAATATCAAAAAGTGTAGAGCTCCAAAGACGCGTTCAGAATGACCCAGGGGTCTGAGTTTCTTTGTTGGAAAGCAAAAAATGTTTTTCATATGAAATCATGGTGATTTTGGAAGATTTTCATCTATAAGTCTAAATGTCATATGGAATGGTTTGGAACTTGCAATGGTTTTGTTTTCACATCCAAGAAGATTGGCTGCTAAAACCAGTGCAAGACACTTCGGGCAGGGGAGGGAGGCACACTATGGATATTAGTAAAATGCCTTGTACTGCAAGCAGCATGACAGAAAGCTTAAATGCTGGTTCCTGGGGATCAGAGAAACCTAAGTTCAAATCCTGACTTGAGCAAGTTATCTTAACCTCTTGCACCTCAATGCTCCCAAACGTAAAAGAGAAATGAGTAGCATCTAACTTCTAGAGTTTAATGAGAAATTACATTAGCTAATGCTTGGAAAGCCCTAGGCAAGAAGGCCAGGCAGGTGGTCAGCTTAAAAAACAAGAGCTATTATTATTACTATTATCTGTTTCTTGGAAGGAAAAGAGCTAGTTGTTTGGCTAAATACTTCTGTTGCATTTTTGTTTAACAACTGTATTGTGGGAAACAATCTAAGCAAATATCAAGGGAAATTGTTGTATTAACTGTTATAGGTAGGGTGACCATATAATATGTGCTTCAAACCAGGACACTTTGAGTGTGAAAATGTGCATTATGAATAATTATGTGAGGACAGTAGGCATAAATCAGGACCATTCCAGGCAAACCACAACATGCTGTTCCTTGTTATAGGAATCTCAAACCAACAAATTATTAGAACTGGAAGTAACCTTTGATATTTTCTAGTGCAATGCTCCAGTCTTACAGATAAGGAAAATAAAGTCCAGAGAAGCAATGTAATTTCCCAAGGTCACTCAGCTAATAGTTGAAAACTAGAGTCTGGAATGCTGTTCTTTCATTTTAACTCCAGTGACTGTGGTTCTGTTTTCAAATATCTTTAGCAAGTCTGGGCACTTTTCTTCTTCCTTATTTCTTCTACTGCAAGAGTCCCAAGCCATCCTACTCTTTTTGTCTCCATTTCACCCCTGAACAGATGACAGCCTGTACAAAGCAATTCTCTGAAAGGAAGGCTTGTCATTTTTTCAACCTAAATCCCTCATGCTGTTGTTTAAGGCCATTTTCTCTATTTATTCAGTCCTGCGTTGAGAAAGAGAGCAACTATTCTCTCCCATCTTCCTATTAACGAAGTTCTTTTAGGCCCCTCTTGGTTATTCTTTGTTCCAGTTTCCTTTGGGATCAGTGAGTTACAATTAGTTCTTAACCAGGATACCCCCTTTAAATAATTTTTCCAAAACATCTCACCAGGATGCATCTGTTTCTAAGCCCCCTGGAAACTGACATGTGAATACCCATCTTTAACCCCTATTAATTGTACAGTATGTATAACATTTACCTATTCTAGATTTCAGCGGCTTTCGCTTCAGGTGATTTTGTTGCATTATTTAGACAAGGCAAATATTCCATGTACAGGATTTGACTTTAAAGAGACAAGGGAGCCAGATGATCAGAAATCACATGTGTCAGGCCCTCCTAAGGTACATCACCAGCCTCTCTTTAATGAAGACCACATTTTATAACAATGCTCCCATGCAAATGCAAATTTATGTAGATTGTTTATTTAGACTAGCGCTTTTGTACATCAGTCTCCGTGTACATCCTCCTCTCCTTTTTGCCTTGAAAGAGATAATGTGGTTATTCCAGTCATCTGTCTGCAGGTTTTATGGTCTGGCGTGCCCATAAAGCTGACAAGGGGGTGCATTTCACAGGCAGCAGCCTTCCGCCGCCCTTGCCGCTTTGTGTTGAACTAGACAGGCACAAAGCTAACGCAACGGGATGGGTCCCATGCTCTCCTCCTGGATGTATGGTTCAGTGATGAACGAGGCACCAACCTGGACAGTCATGCGGCTCCCGGCTGCTGCGGAGCATCGCTGGGGGAATATCCGTGGAACGTTCTTCCACACCACTTGAAGTCAGCCAGCCTGACAAAACTGCTGCCCCTCGCTGTTCTTCTCACTGAGATTTACCTCAGGGTAAAATACATGGCGCCTTTCCACTGCTCTGATTAAAAGCCCGCCTTTGGAAGAAAGAGCTAAGACATGCAAACGGAAAATTGTGTGTTTACCAAGAACCTGGTTAGGAATGAATGAGACCCCAAAAGTATGCCTGCCGAGAAGATAGCAGTTCAATGATTTCATTTAAGGAAGCAGCAGGAGTTGCTGCTTCAGACTGACACCAGATCGATTTGAGTTCAAGCCCTTTATCTGCCACTGTATGACAAGGTTCTTAACCTCCTTCTGCCTCAGTTTCTCCGTCTGTAAATTGGGAATGGGATCTGCCTGTGGGATTGCTGTGTGGGTTAAATGCAATGAGGCACATAAGTCTCTTAGCATAACGATTAGCTTGTTGCAAGAACAACAAGAAAACTTTAGCAACGATTTCAATTTTCATAGGGTGCAGTAAAAGAAAGATACCTGATATATTTTGTTTAAAAAACTAGAACACAAAGCTCGAGCAGCAGAGAAGTTCTGACCGTGTGGTCTCTCCCCTGCGTGGAGCCCTCGGGGGCTGATCATGGCACATCCACACGCACAGGGATGAAAGGGAACGTTTATAACCAGGGCTCCTGGTGGCTTGGAGACAGAGGCCAATAAGGCAACTTCTCTACACAGAAAGTACAAGCACCAACCCCTCTGCTCAGCGTTGGACTCCCCCACAAGCCCCCTGACCACGTTTCCAGGCTCATCATGAATTTCCCCCATTCGTGGTTCTCACTAATGCTGCGTGCTCCCCCACCTCCACACCTTGGCCTTCTGTTCTCTTTATTCTCTTTATGGGGAACACCCTCCCTTCCAACCTTTGTGTAAAAAACCCAGCTCATTAAAATGCCTTCTCAGTGAAGACCTTTCTTAGCATCTTTTTTCTGTAGGTTAGTGTTATAAACAAGTAATAATAAAAAGCACCTCCTATGAACCCCCCAACCAGAAGGGGTTTACATCTTACATAGCTCCTGGAGAGCACTAACTGTGAGAAGTACCTTGTGGGAGACTTTGTCTTCTTGTCCTGTTCTCTTTGGAAGACCATAAACTCCACGAAGGCAAGGAAGCATGTAGGTAGCATGAGACGGCTGAGGACAATGGTTTTGGGAACTGGGCAGCAGGCACAACAGGAGACAGAGACAAGTGATGCTGCGTGCATGTCACTCCAGACGGCCAGACAAAAGCAAAAGGGCAGTAAGAGGGGAGGACACGCTCAGAAATGCCCAGATGATCAGGATTATGTTGACTCTATTTCCAGACCAGGGTTGCCTCTAGTTTGACATAGTGACCTCATCTCTATAGCAAGATCTTGTAACACATCTTATAGCACATCTTATAAAGGGTTGCCTGAGGGTTCATCAGGAACCATAGCTTCCAGAACCAAGTAAGAGAAGGGTTGCCTCCCTGGACCATCAGGTGTCCTTCCCTGGGGATGTCAGTGAGCAGGATGCATCAGCTCGTGCAGCAAACATTCACTTTGATTCTCAGCCATAGAGGAACCACAGCCCTCTGTGTTTATGGAAACCCCGGGCCGCAATGCATCTGGTTTTCAACCACTGAGCTGAAAGCAGAGACAGCCCTGCCACGCTCACATCGCTCTGCACTCCATCCACAGCCAGAAGAGTAGGTGTGGGTTCAGGTTTCATGGTCAGGCACAGAGGCCCTCCAGGTATATTCCAGCTGGTCCATTTGACGTGAAATCTTCCAGCTTGACCAAGAGTCACTGACCTCTAGAGCGGCCGTTTAACCTCCATTATTTGGTTTATATTGGTAATATTTACACTGGGAACTTGATTAAAGCTGACCTCTTAGTGAAAATGGAATCTGATATGTATTTGCAATCCCCCTGCCTTCTCTACCCAGTGTCAGGTGTCATCTGCTTCACTTCTCCCCTAATTGGCAGACTGGCCTCCACTCTGCCTGCATCCACCTCTCTCAATAAATGTGTGCAGTGCCTTCCATTGGGTTCTGTACCTTGGTCCCCCACCAGCATGCTTGAAAGTTAACCAGGTTAGAAGCTGCTGCTTGATTGAGTTTGAGGATAGAGTTAGTCTGTTGTAAAGAGGTCCTGTTCATCATAAGGTACAGGAAAGACACTGACTATCCCCTGCCCTTTGTGCGCTAAGTAATGTTCTCGGTGTGCAGCCATGGACACTGCACTCCCAGGGAAGGAATGCGGTCGCCAGTGGCTCAGGATAACCCCCCTCTACCTACATGAAAATTTTATCCGTATTGCTTTTCAGATCAATAATGTCTGTAAAATTGAAGGAGAAGCTACTTGATAAAATGTTTGCTTGCTGACATGTCCAGGAATTCTTTCTTCCCTCAACTGGCCCAGTTTAGCAAGTTTTCATCGATTACCCCCTTCCAAGGCAGGACAGCCTATAAGAAGATATGTCTGAAAGGAACTTTAAATCTGGTGTGGGTGTGGTAGGGGTGGAGCCCTGCATATGAATCACACATGAAAACACAGGAGTTAAGTAACACTGTAAGACTCAGGTGGGTAAAACTCTGCTGGCCTATGCGTCTAGAGACCGAGCTTTGCCACGAGCTAGGTTTGGTGCCCAGAGTCAGTCACACAACCTTCTGGGCCTCCTGGGCTTCCCTTCTAAAGTGGAAGCATTGGCCCAGAAGGTAAATTAGGTCAATTTTGGCTTGACAATATTTGTGGCTCCAACGATACCAAACAACAACATAAGGGTGTTGCAAGACTGAATGTGATGAAGTTGCAAATGCAAGGTCGAGTCAGAGGAGCGGGATATCATGGGATACTGGCGCTGGATAGGGGCTACAGTACAAAGCATGGACGACCTGAGAGCACTGATCCTATGGCCTTGGGTTTATGGTTACTGCTGCGACTGTGTGGTATAAAGCACAGATGGTATAATATTCCTGGAGGGATGGTTTTCCTTTTGCAGAGATCGGGGTCAGCCTTTCAACTAAGAAGTGTTTTTCCTGTGATTCAGGCATGCAATTTCATGTCATCCTTACAATCCTGTGAAGCTGGAATTATTGTTCCCATTTTATAGACGAAGTTGTAGGCTCAGAGGGTTAGTTTCCTCCTGTCACATAGAAGATAGAAGCAGGATGTGAACCTAGCTTTGTCCATCCATCTGAGCCATGGTGCAGGCCCCCAGTGTCCCCAAGGAGCAGCCCAAAGTGACACCAGTGTGCTTCAGGAAAAGAGCCAACTGTGGGCGCGTTCATCACGAACACCCCACACCAAGGAAATCAAAAGGTACACACAGCACACTGAAGAAGCATCCAGTCTCTCCTCCTGCAAAGTGAAAAGCCTGAGCTTCTCCAGAAGGCAGGAACAAAGCCAAGTGCTTGGAAAGAAATAAAAATGACGAGCATAGCAACGAGTTAAAAGACTGTCAAAAGGAAAAGAGGCCACCAGCTGAAAAACATTCGGGCAGCTGATGCATTTTCTTTGAACCCAGGAGAGTGTTGGATGCTCCTTACAGGATGTGAAGAGGCAAAGAGACTTCCTTTCTGTGCCCTCGCTTCCACTTGCCGTCTGCAGCTGCTCGTGGCTTGGGCTGACCAGACAGAGGCCTAAAGAAGAGGTAGAGGCTCCTCTGTAAGTCACCCGACCACACATTCTCTGGCAAAGCCCCGCCTTGCCAGGGCACCCCAAGTGATGTTCACACAGCCAGACTTTACTGTGCCTGTGGGAGCTGGATTGTGAGTGTGGAACCGAGACAGTGTGGGGTGGGCTTCAGGCACTGGACAGCCGCTTCCACACACCGTAGAAGAAATGTCAAATTATTGGTAATTGTGTGATAAATTAAAATTTGTTTTTCAAGATCATGTTCTTGTTTCTATTTCTAGCCAAAGACTCTCTTTCCCTTTATCTAAACAATCAGAGGATTTGGTTCTCTCAAATCCCAACGTTCTCTGTCTGTGAAGGTTATTATTGGCTTGGTTAAACAAAGTACTTGTTTATAATAGATATAATAGATGATGGAGTCATTCTGAAATTACACAGTTGGTGTAATAAAACCAGTTAAAACCTTATTTAAAAAATGTCACAATTGGTCAAATGTATTAATGGCATATGGTTAGTTTTCTCTCTTTTTTTTCCCCCCGCAGAACAATATGTGCATTCTCATTTCACAGAGTGAGTAGAGGATTAATGGGGCAAGATAAACTTTCTCCTGGCTTTTTTTCTAGACAATCTACACTTTCATTAACTGCCTCGAGCTTTATTTATCCCCTTTCTATGTCTTCCCCGTCTTGTCTTTCTCTTCCCCATAGCACCCAATTATGGAATTCCTAAAATTCTGGGTAGTGTATTATATCATGCAGAGCATGTTTTAGAAGGAAAAGTTAATGCAGAAATCACACATTACATAAACAGAATGCCCACAACTGGCAGGCGTAATTATTTTTCTCCTGTTGATATTACCAACTGTAATAATAAAGTTTAAAATGTGCCTCAAAACATAATATTTCAGCTGCATGTAGTCGTCATACCAGCAAAGAACATAATCGCATTATTTGTCTCCTCTGAAAGCTCTCACTCATAGCTATACCTTTTCCAAGATTTCTATTTAGAGAGTTGCTTGGTCATTTCTAGCGATAATGCATCAGCTGAAATTTTGAAGTCGGGACTTGCCAGGCTAACCAAGCTGTATCTGGTTAAGTGAGTCATCCCACAATAGTGTGCCAGGGCTTTGCCTGGAGCTTGGAGATGCCATCTCTAATCTACAGCCCTGCCATGAATTTGTTTTTTGTCATAAATGAAGCCTGGGGCTGTGCTTTAATTTTCCTCACTGCCCTCTGTCAAGTAATAACCATAAATATTGTCCTGAATCATTAAGTCACAACCTGAAACGTGATCCTGCCCAGCTCCCAATCAGACGGCCATCTGGAAGATGAAAGAAGTCTATTTGGGTTTCGGAATGATCCAGACTCTAATTTGTAGTAACAGTCTTAACAGGCTGTTTCAGAGACATTAGCCAGTAACTTGTCTCAGATTCTCAAGGAAGGTCCATTATCCACAGTTGGAGGTATTTGCTTCAAGCAGAACTGTGAATTGTAACTGGTGGAAAACTACCAGGCTCGCTGGCTTTCAATCAAATGCCATGTTCTTCCATGGACACTAGATTTCTACCCAAGGGCAAGAATATATGCATAGAGCAGATGCATATATAATATATCTCCAAATATTCTCTATGTCATAAGGAAAGCAAATATTTCAAGAGAGGAAAACAAATTACAGCTTCTACAAGCAAACAACAAAGCAACATGATAGATATATAATTTTTCCTATCACCCTGAGGTTACTTTTGCAGAGAAAAATAAATCGTACTCTTATTTTGCTGTAGAAATAATTTTGTAAACACAAAGAGAAGGTCATTATCTAAAGTCTGGAAACATGCTTAAACATGAGTATACCACTGATCAAAGGGATCAAGAAATTGCTTTAAATATCTGAAATTCCTGGTCATTAGAGAAGCAAGCAGTATCAATAGGAGATGCTTTTCCATTTCCACTTGACTTTGGAAGAGCAAAGAGAAAAAAACAGGGGGAGATAATGTTTCTTCTCTGAGTTACACGTAGCATCATTTTCAACAAGGAAGTGCATTGAATTTAATTTTTGAACATTACAAATACACTTAAAAACAAAATGAAGATATTTATTTACAAATGCATGAAGTAAATATTTTAGACAATGAGTGTGTCGGTGACTCGGAGCAAAACTAAAACAACAGGGCTTCCCTGGTGGCGCAGTGGTTGAGAGTCCGCCTGCAGATGCAAGGGACGCTGGTTTGTGCCCCGGTCCGGGAAGATCCCACATGCTGCAGAGCTGCTGGGCCCGTGAGCCATGGCCTCTGAGCCTGTGCTTCCGGAGCCTGTGCTCCGCAACGGGAGTGGCCACAACAGTGAGAGGCCCGCGTACCGCAAAAAAACAAAAACAAAAACAAAAAACTAAACCAACATTGATGGTCACAAGAGTATTTATCTTTAGCACCTTCAGGGAAGAAAATTTTATACCAGCTTTCAGAAACCTTTTTCCTTTGCCTCAAAGTTTGTTCAGCACCTCTCATTTTCAGTAATTAAAAATATGTATTAATTATTCATAAAAATTAATGGCATAAAAAAGATAGATAAAAAGAAATTTAAATGCATTTCTTGGCCTTATTTAATCCTGATTTGAACAAACAGATTTCAAGAAAAGAAAGTCCATAGTTTGTGGCAATCATGGAAATGTGAACATTGACTGAGTATTAGGTAATATTAAGGAATAATTATTAATCTTGTTAGATGTGATGCTATTATGATATAAAGCTTTTTTAAGTTATTATCTTTTACATACATACCTAAGTATTTAGGAGTGAAATGACATGTTGCCTGAGATTTGCTTCAAATACTCCAGAAAAATAGTAGGTGGTGGTAGATGAAACAAGATTTGCAAAATATTAATAGTTATTGAAGAGGAGTGGTGGATACTTATGGTTCATTACCTCTTCTTTTTTTAATACTCTTATGTTTGCTTGCAACTTTTTTATAATAAAGTATTTTTAAAGGTATTGATTAAGATTCTAGAGCAGTGGTTCCCAACCAAGGGAACCCTTACTCCTCCTAAATTCAAGTGGTAAAGTCTGGAGACATTTTTGGTTGTCACAGTTGGAGGGTAGAATGGTACTGGCATCTCATGGATGGATAGAGGCCAGGGATGCTGCTAAATATCCTACAATGAACAGGACAGCCCCCCAGTAAAGAATTAGCCAGCCCCAGAAGTCCACAGTGCCGAGACTGAGAAACACTGGCCTAGACTATGTCCTGTTAGGATAGAGTTGATAGATAGATAAAATATAGTCCCTGCCTTCATAGAGTTTACTGTCTTCCAAAGAGAACAGGACAAGGCAAAGAGCTGTCCTTCAAGGCACCCTGCCCCTGTCCGCTGGCAGGGACAACTTCTCACAGTCAGTGCTGTCCAGGATGAACTCCTTCTAGTTGTGGGGTTCAAGGGTGGAGCCGCTGTTATTACTTGTTTATAACACTATCGTCCAAAGAGGCTAAGAAAGGTCTTCACTGAGAAGGCATTTTAATGGACTGAGTTTTAGACAAAGGTTGGAATGGAGGGTGTTCCCGATAAAGAGAATAAAGAGAACAGAAGGCCAAGGTGTAGAGAGGGGGAAGCATGCAGGGTTAGTGAGAACCACCAATGGGGGAAAATCCACGATGAGCCTGAAAAAGTGGTCAGGAAGCTTGTGGAGAAGTCTCCAACGCTGAGCAGAGGGGTTGGTGCTTGTACTTTCTGTGTAGAGAAGTCGCCCTGTTGGCCTCTGTCTCCAAGCCACCAGGAGCCCTGGTTATGCACATTCCCTTTCATCCCTCTGCGTGTGGACACGGCGTGATCAGCCCCCGAGGGCTCCAGGCAGGGGAGAGAGCAGAAGCGGCGGGAAGAGCTTGAGCGGAGGGCAAGCATTCACATCCCCGGAGGGTCCGTTATGTGCCAGGCCTGGTTCTAGGCACCTTGCCTGCAGTGTCATCTTTAACCCATAGAACAATCCTGAGAGAGAGGTGGCATCAGCCCCATCGTACAGATAAAGACACTCCACCATGGTGAGAAATGTGGCTTTTCCTAAGGTCCCACAATTCCTAAGCAGCATATGTGGGATTCAGAGCCAGAACTGTCTGATTCTAAAGCCACACAATGAGCCTCACCCTCTCCGCCCCATCTGCACAGGACAGTAACACCAATTGTGACAGTGAGTGAGATGCTCCAGGCTGGAAGCTCATTGCTGGCCTGGCTGTGGAAGTGGCCGGTCCTGGTGCAAACCCGCACAGGCTGAGACTGAAGCCAGGTGGGCCAGGAGGGAGGCAGCAGCACCACTGTTTTAAGTCGGGCTGCAGGCGCTGTCACCTAACTGAATGAGGGGAAACTGCACATCCCCAGCTGAGGGCTGTGTCATCAGCCCCGGGAGTGCATTGGTCTTGGGGCTTTGAGAGGCTTATGGTACTTGAGTATTTGGCCCAGGGGAGATATCAGGAGGTAGAGAAGGAGCAGGAAAGCTGCCAACTCCATGTCAGTGTTCCCAAGTGGAGGCCTGGCTAAGAGGCAGTTTGGGTGGTCCAGTATTGGTGCCTTCCCAAAACAAGCAGGAGACGCCTATGTTCCTGGCTAACTCCCACTGTGGCCCTAATCGGCACCCGAGGCCACTGCCTGGGCTTAGAGAGCTCGTTAGTGCTCACAGAAAGGCAGCTGTCCCTGTCTGGGCAAAGCGGGCTTGAAGAGCAGGTGGGTGGGATGAGAAAAGCTGGAAGCCACCCACTCTGAGGGACTCAACAGAGCCGACTATGGGCAGAGGGAAGGATCCTGGAGCAGGAGCCCAGGGTGCTGCTCCCCTGGCTGTTTACCTGCAGCAAATCATAAATGCTTTGCAGACATACTTCAGTGCCTTTGGCAAGGACTTAGAGTCATCCAGGCTCTGGCACTGACTAGCTCTGTGACCTTGAGTCAATCACTTGACCTCTCTGAGCTTCCTTTTCCGTATCAACAAAATGACAGAAAAAGTGGCTGCTTCATAGGGTTGCTGTGAGGATTAAACAGTGAATACTTATAGACCACTTGGCCCAGTGCCCCACGCATTGCAAGTAGTCAATAGATGGGAGGTTTTATTATTGTCATCATCTTTCTCACATGTATAATGCCACAGGCTCTGCTCTGTCTCAGCAAGGGGTTGTTATAATGATCCAATGAGATGGTCTACACATGTGAAATTACAGCTTAGGCCGCAAAGCACCACAAGACAATGGCCAGTCTTCTAAGCAGGGACACGGTGCCTCTGTTCCCTTATGTTCTTTCCTGGGTTCAAGGAGACGCCCATTGGAGCATACACTGAGATGGGGCACCCATTGTGGGTAATTGACTGTCACATGGGGGTGATTATTGAAGTGATAATTCTAATTTCAGAGAAGTTACCTGCCACGAGCAGCTGGTTTTCTACACATACCTGACATCAGAGAAGAAGCTCTACTCACAGAAGAGGTTGGTTTCAGAGCCTGGGGCCCCTTGGGATAGGGCAGTTTCTTCGTCATTCTTATTTTCCTTATCTATCAGCCTTCCCTCCACCTCAGCTTCCAGTCTTAAACAGAGCCTTTCTCCATACATATTTGTTAGACGAATGACTTTTTTTTTAACTTTTTAACAAATTGCTTGGGCATCCTGGTGAGCCAGGCTCGGTGTTGTGTGTGTAACCCTCCCCTGACCCGAACCCTGGGAGGCTCCGGGGGACACAGTGGGGAAGCCCAGGATGCCCAGCCATTTGCCTCTTCAGACCTTTCCAGTCTAGAAACCACAGTGAGAACCTCTGCAGAGAAGAGACCTCGTGTTTACCCTTCCCTGCTTCCTGTAGGGCCCACTCCACAGGCTCACAGATGGCGCCTCTGAGTTTTATTCTAAGACAACTGAACCGTCACAGAAATCTGGAAAGAATGGCATGACAATCTGAAAATGTCTTATTCTCAGCCTGCTGAAAGATTGGCTTAGGTTTGGGTCAAAGGTCAGGTCAATGTTGAAGCTCCCCCTCCCGGGTCACCCCAAGCTGAGAAGGTAGCTCTTCGGGTCTGCTTTGACACAGCCATTGCCAGTCTCCTTGTCATCACCCTGTCCTGCACCTTTGGAGGCTGTGCTATGAATGTTTTGCTTCTTCTGAAGTTAGTTAAGCCCTGTGGTCACTGGCCCATTCTGGCCTCCTGCCTACCACATCTGTCTTTATGTCCAGTCTGCCCAAGCCAGTACCCATGCGTCCACCCTCTCATTTCCTGGCTTGTCTCTGTGCCCAAAGCAGGCTTAGCTGCTCCTCGGTTCTGAGAACAATGCCCAGCAGGACTTTTCCAGGCTTTTCTTTGTTATCCCCCGGGTAAAGGTGCTTGATGGAGAAAGTGTTGCCTCTATAGTCATGGAGAGCTGCCTGGTGATGCTGTAACGTGGGGCGGCTTGTCTTCATCTGGACTAAAGACCAAAGGGATGGAATTAGTACCACAGCTTGCTCTGTCTGACTACAGGAGCTCCCATATACCTGATTCAACACTCCAAGGTCATTGGGAGCCACAGGGGTCTGAGAGTGGGGAAGGCAGCTGGGAAGGGATTCCAGCACCCTCATGATGAACTCTAAGGCACCTGGGAGGAGTCTTTGGTCCATACGCTATACACTGTGATGTGTTCCAAACACCCAGCTACCACCCTGTTTCCTGGCTTCCTCATGGCTACTGGATATTCCCCCAAACTCAACAGCAAAACTGGCCTTGGCTGCTACCAGGCACCAGGCATAGTGTGCTGGATAAGAGCTGGACTCTGAAGTCAGACTGCCTGGGTTTGAACCCTGGCTCTGCTGCTTATTAGCTGTGTGGCCTCAGGCAAGTTGCTCAACCTCTTTGTGCTTCCATTTCCTCATCCATGAAGTGGAGGTGATAATAGGACTTACCTGCCCTAGGTTGTTATAAGAATCAAATGAGTTAACATCTGGAAAATGCTGTATCAGCAGCTGGCTTACAGTGCTTGTAAAATATAATAATTATTCAGGGATCCAATGTCAATTTTTGCATAGGGTAATAGGGGTAATTACTGGGCAGATGCTCTGAACTTTCTAGATGGTGGGGTTGAAATTCACCTGGAATATAGTGGGAAAAAAATAAACAGTTGACATCCTCAGCACTAGAGAGATACAGCTGCATGCCTTGGTTTCTTCTACTGTAAAACAGGGAACAGAACCCTCCACCTAGAACTTTTTTTGGAATTAAATAAAATCCAAATAACTCTCAGCAGCGTACCTGGAAAAAATATTTAATACATGTTTAGCTATACTTATTAGTATTGTTACTACTGTAGCTGAGACAAGCAAAGGAAGGATAAGAGTTGTTCTCAGATTCCAGCCCTCCAGGGGACAAGGCACTGTCTGGAGTCATTTCTGGTTGTCATAATTGAGGGGTTGCTACTGGTATCCAGTGGGTAAAGGCCAGGGATGCTGCTAACCATCCTACAATGTACAGTTCAGCCCCACACAGCAAAGAGTTACCCAGCCCTAAATGTCCACAGTACCAAGGTTGACTGCTGTGAGCCTAGCTATTGCCACAGAGCCCCACATCCCAGACTGCTGCGTAATCACCCTTAGAGCAGAAATACCTCTGAGCAGACTTTCCACACCTTGCACAGAGGAAAGGAGAAAATAATTAGATCCACTGTATTAACTTCAGGCTTTACAAATGCCAGAATCAGGGAAGCCCATGAAAGCGATATTGACTCCACACCATGCTTCTAGAACAGCTACTTGGTTGAATTCTTCTTGATGATGTTCATAGGTTTATCAGATGTGGGTTCTGGCTCAGTGGGCTTCGTTCGGTAGGCCAAACTCTCTCCCTGCTCCTTGCTTAGAAGGGCCTATGCTTGGTTCAGTGGATCTCTGTTACTATTTTGAAATTCTTAATATTTTTTAGCAAGAGGCCACACATTTTCATTTTGTATTGGGCCCCAAAATACGTAGCTAGTAATCAAGAAAAATAAATGCTTGTTATTACAAGCTACTGATTTCTACGTTTTAATTTGTATTCTTTCTGCATAGTATCTATCACCTTCTGAAATTGTGGTTCACTTGTTTACTTGTTTACTGCTGTCTCCTCCAAACAGAACACAAACTGCATAACAGCAAGCACCTTGTTTGTCTTGTGTGTCTTTGTAGACCCAGGGCCCAGTTCATCATAGGCTTTCAAAAATACTTATTGAATAAACAAGCGAACAATTTCTATAGCTTCTAGAATAAGGGAAAGATCTGGGAATGCTTTACACACAAAATTGTTGGTTCTGCCCAAAAGAAGAAGCTTTACAGAAGAAGCAACGTTTAAGCTTGTTTATTTTTCTCACTCACCCTTTCTTATCTCTTATCTATTCAGAGTACCCAGAACCTCAGTGAAACTAGGAACCTCTGTAAAATCATGTTCCTCTACATTCATCTTCTAGAAAACTAGTTGCAGGAAAAGATAAGAAAGACTTCTTTTCTTGGATCACTCCAAGAATAAGTTCATTTGCTCAAGTGTGTTTGGAGCAGAGACTGTTCACTGTCCCCGGATTCATTCTTCCTTTTTATTTTTTTTATTATTTTTTTGGGGGGGGGGGTGGTTCACGGGCCTCTCACTGCCGTGGCCTCTCCCATTGCAGAGCACAGGCTCCGGATGCGCAGGCCCAGTGGCCATGGCTCACGGGCCCAGCCGCTCCGTGGCATGCGGGATCCTCCCGGACCGGGGCACGAACCCATGTCCCCCAGCATCGGCAGGCGGACTCTCAACCACTGCACCACCAGGGAAGCCCTCTTCCTTTTTATTTTAATAACATAATGCCCAGAGTTTTATCTGGGCACTAGCCACTAAGTTTGGACCTCCCTTGTATCTAACCATGCCATGTGACTCATTCCAGCCAATAAGATATTGGCAGAAATAAATTGTACAGTAGCATTCACTCTACAGAGTTGCTCTAAGAATGCAGTGAGCTGGCATTTCCCACAAAGGACTTAGAGCAGTGCCTGACTCAGAGTGAGCACTCAATAAATGTCAGTCAGTCATCGTTACTATTTGAATTTCCAATTCTGTATTCATTGCAGAAGGATTATGAATCTTCCACTCTTCTTGTAACCATGTGGTATCACTAGTTTCTCATTACTGATCGAGAGGCTGTTTGTTTATTGTTGTTTATCAGAGTTCATTATCTTTGAGGAGACATTGCGATGGACTAAGTAACCAACAAAGCATCTCCCCATCATATTCCAGTTCCTGTGGGCAAATGCATCTCTGGGACCTGGGAAAACTCGTCCCAGCTCAGATCTGCTGTTAATGCTCTCTTCTCAATATGAGGCTTTACCTAGCACAGGCATTTCCAAGGGCAATTAGAGCCTCAGTAGAAGTGGCCAGAAGTATGCATTTTAGTAATAACTGGTTCCCTATTTGCAATAATTCCAAAACACTATGCTATAAAACTGGAGCCAGTTATGAGAGAAAAAGAGAAACAGAACAAAATAAAATATTTCCCCTAGAAAGCAATGGATTCTGAATGTACATGTTACGCCTTCACAACCCTTTCTTGGATCTGTCTGGCAAATGATGCAGCATTAGTTTGAGCACTTGATCTTGAATTTAGACAACCTGGATTTCAGTCCCAGCTGCACCTCTCCAGCTGGGTGGCCTTGGGTGAGTCACAGTCTCACCAAGTGTCCACATGTGGAGTAGTATCACCCACTTCATACAACTGGTTGATTTAAGGAGTGAATGAGAGGAGGAATGCAAAATCTTACAATAGCATCTGGAGCACAGTGGGCTGCCCTGGTTATTACTGTTGCCTAGTCCAGAACTAATTGGTTACCCCAAGTCGTCTCTGCCATATAACTTCCAACAGAGCTTCCCGATGCCAGAGCTGGTTCCACAGGTCACGCACAGTCGACAGAGCCAGCGGGCAAGCAATTTCCATTCTCGCCGAGAGAGAGACAATTTCCTGTTGTCCTGGTCAATTAAAGAAGTCATAACTGCCTCCTTCCCTCAGCGTTCAGCATTTTAAATCACATTCTGTAAATAGAACACATTCCATCTCCTTTTAGCCCAGCCCCTCGCAGCCAGGACCATCTTTCTATGGAATGTTCCCATCCATTTCATTGCGTTGTCCAGTTTAGAGTCTGGTTCAGAGCCTTGGGAATCACATCCTCCATCGGTTTCTCACCATAGGTGACTCTCTGGGAACAGGCCTCACAGAGGGACTCCGACAATCTCTTGGGCTAAGATGTGGGCCCAACACATTTTAAGCAGGGAAGGAAATCTCTTTGAGCTGCTGCATAGGCCATGGCAAAGGTTCATGAGAAAGTGCTTTAATACGCACAGACTCAGGAGACTCCTCAACTCAGAAGGGGCAGGAGCAGAGTTCGTGAGAAATAGGATAAGCGTTCAGGTCTAAGACCCCACCATACTTTCAGATATCCACACCCTTTCCTGCGCTTTCTCCCAGAAAGCAGCAAAAAGCAGTATGTACCACAAGAGTGCCTCAAGCCCAGGCTGGAGACACACACACACATACACACACACACACACACACACACAAAATAACAGCTCTCTCGTGGCCCCATTACATAGAGCTCTTCTCTTGACCAGCATGAAAATATCTGTAATAATACAATTCAGGAATAAGTCATCTCATTTTCTGCTAGTCTTTGTTATTGGATCAATAAAAGTTTCTCATTTTAAATAACTACAACACTGCTCTCCTGAAAATAATGCTCAGAGGGTTTTAAAAATAAGAATATTCCTCAGTCGCACATAACCCGCCATCCAAAGAAAGCTAGAGGAACCAGGCTATCACTTGGACATGTAGTCACGCGTATATGTGGGTCTCGGTGGGTCTCTCAGCTTCTCTGAGTGCAATAATGAAGGCATTAAATTACGAGGTCAGAGGCCCCAGTTCACAAAGAAATAATATCAGTTTATTATTTCTAATCTTATTAAGTTAGAAGATAGTCTTGAGATGTAATGTCATCCCAGAATGGCTAAAGTATTGATTATGTGAAGCTGCATTCATGGATAATTCAAGGAGCCTGATTTCATTTAATTTCAGTAATTTTTAAAGCATTCCAACAAATTTCCTATAAAGCAAATAATCCTAAATTATTCCCATAAATAATGTAGATATATGGTCAGATTTACTTAGTATTTACCCGTTACACATTTTACATTATGAGTTAGAAAAAAAGGATTATTTTTAATCC
Source organism: Tursiops truncatus (assembly GCF_011762595.2). Lineage (NCBI taxonomy): Eukaryota > Metazoa > Chordata > Mammalia > Artiodactyla > Delphinidae > Tursiops > Tursiops truncatus. The sequence goes on from NC_047042.1 coordinate 55,625,495, forward strand.
TGCTTTCCTGATCCCCAGTGTCTTCCTGGAGGCAAATAGGCCTTTCATAGAATATATTGCAATTTAAAAAGATAAATATGGACGTTATCCATATAGGACTTGTGGCAATCCATTGATGCTGTCATTTTCTTGTAATTCTGTCTAAAGCTGAAAATACCCTATGATGTAAGATTATGACTGCAAGGAAAAGCATATAGCCAGGTGTCACTGTGTAGGCCTGCTTTAGCTAGACTTACAGAGAACACTTAACCCTGCCAGAGCCTCATTCTTCCCTGCCTGCTGGCAAATTCTAAACCAGGGCGGGACAAAAAAGTAGCCTTGGTCTCCCCAGCTGCAAACCACATTCTCCCACACACTCTAGGAAATGACCCCAGAGCCCCAGCATCTGATGAATAGGAAAGCCCAGCTACCAGTGCCAACAGCTTAATCCACATTTAATGAACACCTACTATGTACCAAGATGCAGGCAAGGCTCTGAGGGATCTAAGATTAACCAAATCTTATTTCCTTCCTTCAAGACGTTCCCAATTTGATGCATGTTATAGTGAGAGGCTCAGGGAAGTGATGTGCAGGGTGGCTGGGGGCCTCTTCTCCCTGAGTGGAGACTGCCAGGATGAAAAACTCACCACCCTCTAAAACCACCACCACATTTATGGCATTGCGTTCCATTTCCTTCTTGAGCACAGGAATTAATTTTTTTGCATTTACCAAGCAACTAGTCAATACCTGCCATGTCCCAGGCACTGCTCTAGGCGTTAGGAATACAGCGATCAATGAGATGCCGACTGGGCCCTTGAGAGACAGTCTAGCGGAGAATACAGACAAGTAAGTGGAAACTGTATGGCGCGCTATGTGGTATAAGAGTAAATGCTTGGTGCTATAGGGTTGTGGACGGCCTTCTAGGGGAGGCGACATCTAAGCTGAGTCTCCAAACATGCTAATACCATGATGTAAACGGGGACGTGGGAAAGGGGTACAGCATCCTAGACAGGAAGGAGCAGCACGTCCAAAGGCTCAGAAGTGAGAGAGAGTGACACGGCAGGGAACTCTCTGGTGGTCTGTCGGGAATACCTGGTGTGAGGTGAGAGAGAAACACAGAGCCAGCTCCAGGAAGGCCTGCCATCTTGATGCTGTGCTGTCAGGGTGGCACCGTGGCTGACTTGCCTGGTTGGCCTCAGCTTTGTTCCACCCACCAGCATACCTCCTTGGCCTTTGCCCCGTAGGCCAGAGAATCCAGTGGACACTCTCTCCTTTGTCTCTCACTCACATCCACCAGGTTATTAATTAGACTTGTCCCATCTCTATTCCCAAGATTTTGTGAGCAATAGGCAAAGTACCTTCACACAATTAATGAGCCTGCAGTTACCGATCTAAACCTGAGACTTGTGCCCTCAAGACTGTTTCCTCTCAGGATATTTATTAGCTTAGAAGACATGTGTGGGCAGAGCATGTTATTTAGTGACCTGTAATGCCGGAATAATGATCACAATAAATCAGACCTCATTATTATGTGCGGGAGAGCTGGACAGCCCAACTGGCTGGGTAATGAGGTCTAATTTAATGCCCTTATATTATTCTCCACATGTTGGCTGGGAAGTCGGGGGTGGGGGGTGGCAAGTCTCATAGGTCCAGATGCCCTGAATGTGCAGCAGTTACACAGGGAGGCAAGTAGTCCAAGCATGTGTTAGGAGTCAGGAAAAGAGTGCTCTGTCCCTCTGAGTGGCTCACTACCGAGGTCTGGTCCTCTCACACACACTTAAACAGGAAGAGCTGATTATAACAACCAGCAGCACCCTGGGATCTATTTCTTAGGAGTAAAAGACAAGTTATAGAGGTAAGAAGACAGAGAAATCAGAATCTCCATGAAAAGAAATACAATCGTCAGAGGACTTACTTCATGGGTCATGCTTCACCAACAAGCCTCTAATAGTGTCTGTTCAGAGCACCAGAGCCAGGGGAGATGGCTCTGGGTCCAGCCTTCTTTGGACATGACCAGCCCTCACATTTCTTGCTGTGAGGAGCAATCCATTATTGTGGCTTTGAATTCTTTATGCACAGCCTTTTCTCATTGATTACCTAACATCATTAGTTTGGGCCCCTCCCATACAAAAGTCAATGGAGTGATCAATTTTAACCGTATGATGTACAAAAATTTGCTCTTAAAGCATCCAGAGACTGAAATCATTTATCTTTTGCCCACCAAATCGTAAATCTTTTCCTGATATTGGTTTCTTGTTGGGTAGCAGACATAAAGAAGGAGCCAGCCAGAGACCTTTGTGTAGGTGGCCTTCTCCAGCTCCCTATGGAGCTATCATCTATGAAACCTCCAACATCCGATGGCAGTTACAAAATGTAATATCTGTGTGCGATGTCAGGTGCCCGACAGGCTGTAACGCTGGACACTCTGTAAGCTATAGCTCTCTCACTCCCCTCCTCCTCAATTTCCAACCCTCTCATTTCTATCGGAACCAGGTTACAGCCAGTAAAGCATCAGGCACCACCACATGTTTGGGGCTCATGGTAAGGCAGCTGGGCTCCCATAGAAAGCAATATTTAGTCAAGTCCACCTTGTCCTCCACCGCAACAAAATAACACGGTTCTCTTGCGTTTTCCTGAGCAACAACTTGAGCATTTAGTTCTTTGGGGCTCAGAGGAAATGCTTTCTCCATGTTACCTTTGCACTTGACTAGGATTCTTAGGCTTGCTGCTCTTAGACCTGGGATCTCCAGGCTTATAATCAGACAGAAAACCTTTTAATAATACAAACTATGATGCAGGATGGTCATCCCAAGTGTAGGAGGGTAACTGCTAGGAGAAACTCAATTGTGTTTAAAGCCCTCAGAAAAATAGGAAAAGAATATTTGTTCCCTTCAAAAATCTTTTGTGTTGCAGGTCATCTAGCTGGAGTTTTAGCTGAATGTGAGAGGTGTGTGGAACATAAAATGAATCATTGAGAAGGGGCTAAGTGTGTGCTGGGCTACCAAGGCAGTCTTTCTTTTTTTTAATTTATTTAATTTTTTTCTTTAACATCTTTATTGGAGTATAATTGCTTTACAATGGTGTGTTAGTTTCTGCTTTATAACAAAGTGAATCAGCTATACATATACATATGTTCCCATATCTCTTCCCTCTTGCGTCTCCCTCCCTCCCACCCTCCCTATCCCACCCCTCTAGGTGGTCACAAAGCACTGAGCTGATCCCCCTGTGCTATGTGGCTGCTTGATCAGAAGCCAAAACAGTGAGATAGAGGGGCGGAGACTGGTAGAGTAGAATCCGTTGGAGGTTCAAAGTGATCACAATGAGGTGAAAATTGACCATAGGCAAAATGATCCTTGAAAATCACTCAGGGTGGTATGCACTGGAGATGGACAGCCTGGATCTCAGTAGAGTCAACCAAGCTAGATTTTCTGTGGCATTGAAATACATGACTGTGTCTTCACTTGAGCTTTTATTTAGGGACTAGTTGGTATGAAAAATTTGTGTCCATAAACACTAGAATGACACAAAGTGTAAAAAGAGGCTGTTGCTGTGAGGGGACAGGAAGACTGAAGTCACCTGCAAGAGGAGCAAGGCTGTGCTTCCCACTCCGTGTACACTGTAGCACAGTGGCTCTCAAACTTCAGCCCTCGTCAGAATCACCAGAGGCTGGCTGCAGGACAGACTGATGGACCCACCCCCAGAGTTTTGATTCAGTAGGTTTGAGGTGGTCCTGAGATCTACATTCCTAGTGATGCTGCTACCAGTCCACTGAACACACTTGGAGAACAGTTGCTTTAGGGAGGACCTTGTTTTGTGGACTGATGGGAGGGAGCTTCTGTTCTAACCACTTCCTCGTGTTGTCATGATGTGTTACTGGCCCATTTACTGCCACAATTCCATTTTCCCGAAGCAGCCACCTGTCTCCAGCTGTAGTTTCTGCTAGCTTCACTTCATTCTATTATTATTGGTCTGTTTTCCCAGGCTGAGGATGAATGTATGATGGCCTTCACAATGTTGAAGGAGTTCAGTCTTTAATTCCTTGCTGATATTGGCCTGCAGTTTTCTCCATCGTTTCACCAACAGTGCCTATATTTGCTAGAACACTCAATATTTTTTTATGTAGAGCAGTACTCCTTTTTTTGTTTCTTTGAGCTAAGTCAGGCATTCTCACATGTGTATATTTCATTAGCCATCATCAGTCAAACTTACCAACAGAAAAAGAAGCCGTAAGAGAGTAAATAACACATGTTACAGAATATACTCAACTCAAGATAGAGGGTTAAAGTGCCGGCTTACCACAGGATTCAGAACATGCAGGAGATGCGCATATTAATCAAGTGCAAGTTAGATATATAAAACATTTCAGAGGCAAATAACGTTAAAACACATCAGTCCTTCACAGACAGGACTTAAAAATTCATGCTAAGTGTGCATAGTTAAACATAAACTGTGTCAGTGATGTATTCCATGGAATGTGTTTTACTGTAATAAGGAAAATAGAAGTTACACAGTTCACAGGAATGAAAAGAAGAAAGGCAGAAATCCACCTCACAGCTAGTTCCCTGGCTTCAGTGGGTGACATAGATAAAGCTAAGTGAGCTAATTAAAGGCAATTTACACAGTGGAAAGAAAAAGACACTGAACAAACCGTTTTTACCAATGGCTTCATCAGGACTAGAGGAGTCTCTTTCCCAGAGTCCAGAACTCCCAAACTTTGAAAAAATTCAGATCCGTTTTCATCTTTTGTTTAGAATCACTTAAGAACTTTTGGTTGAGAATGGTTTCGTGCCTGGCTGTTTGAACTTTTTATTTAAAAAGTAGCATATATATATGCATTAAATTAAATATACATAAATTAAATTCAATAGATATACAAATTCAAAATTTTAATAGTATATATACATACTTAGATATTTCTTATATATCTCTAATCTTACTAATTTAACAGAAAGTTATAGTGGTTTTTATTTTATTTTATTTTTTTAATGTTTTTTAAATTTTTTTATAGTGGTTTTTAAATGGAGGATTGTTTTCCTGATGTTTGGAAATGACGATGTTTTCCTTCATGTCTGCCTTTTAGTTTTTCATGCCCAAGGCTGGGGGTAGTGAGGAACTGGTGCTATCCCAAACAGAAACCACCACACACGTGGCCGCTACCTCTACAAATTCTGACTTCCCGGAGTACGGCAGCCTCTGGGAAGGCATTCTTGCCAATTCAATCCCATCTTAGGGTTGCAAAGTAATACACCTATTAGAGGATCCGATTATTCAGGAAAGACTTGAGGAATGTTCTACAATAATAATGTCAGTGTAATTCAAGTTCCCACTTCTTTCATACCCACAGTCTCCTCTCTTCCAAGTCAGGAAACTATTGAGAGTTTTTGTGAAAGCATAACTTTCTTCCTACTTTTCTAAGAATATTATAGTCAACATACTGCCACATCCTTTTTCTCTCTCTGTTTTTCTTCCTCCTACTCTGTAATTAAAATGTCCAGCATATAAATCTTTACTCTTGTCTCCAGCTTTGCATGGGTAAAGGTTGTAATTCTGGGATAGACCTAATTACATACTCCATGTTGCACTCTGTGCCAATTATAAGCTTTAACAGGAATCTTACAGTCTCTAGTTCTGACATTTCCCAAGTGAACATCCACAAGTATCGTTGGCTCCTGATTGCCTGAAAAGTGTCAATACTTCCAAGCTACAAGGATTTAAAGTTTGGAGAATATATGGTGAGCCCTGACCGATCCACACCAGATACTGTTCTACTCTGGACATTAATCTGCATTGAAGATTGTGGAGGACGTGTGGTTCTTTTTTTCCTCCTTTATCCATCATAAGCACCATTCTCCAGCTCATATAGGCTGTTCCTAGGCCTTATTTCCTTATCCCCTTCTTTGAGAAAGCCCCAAATTAATGTCTGTATTTTTCAAAACAATACTAACTGCTATAACGGAAGAACCCAGAAATCTCAATGGTTTAAAAAATTTCTTTCTCACTCATGTCACGGCCCAGTGAGCTTGTTCTTGATTAGAAGGCTCCCCTTCATATGACAATTTAGGGACCCAGACTCTTTCCATCTTGTGGCTCATCATTTTCATTAGGCAGCTCCCAAAGTTGTCCTAGAAGTCATTGCCACCTAACCAGCTGAAGGGGCAATAAGTATGGAGAACCTCATGTGGAAAGTGGTGCAAATCATTGCCACTTATGTTACTCTGGACCAAGCCTAGTTGCACAGCCACCCAATTGCAGTAGAGGCTGGAAATGTAGTCAGCTCTGTAAGCCCAGGAAGAAGAGGAAGCAGGTTTGGGTGACTCCCCAGCAGCCTCTGCCACAGTGGCCTTTGGACATTCTCTCACTGATTGCAGATGGAAATAGGAAGGAAACATGGCTGACCTGCTGTCTGCTGCCTCTCTTATTCCTGGTTTTTGGACTTCGTGGTAAGGGGAATCTTAGGCCTGCCCATGGGAAGAGTCTTCTAAGAGAAGAGAAGGAAACAAAATGACAAAATGAATACCAAGAAATCATAGCTCCTTTGTTGCTATTAATGTATGTGCATGAATTTAAAACAATTTAGCAGACATAACAGGAAGTTAGGCATTCACTGTGAGAAGCTCAGAGAAATAACTGGTAGCCCACAAAATTTTAGCACCTCCTTAATATACAGCTGGGGATGACTTTTTGCTTCCCATTGTGAGAGGGAGGCTCATCTAAGGCCTTTGATTTTGCTGAGCTACACAATGCAATCTTTTGGTGTCTTCTCATTTGTTAGCAACTGTGAGATGCCAGTGCCATGCATGTTGTGGAAGCAGGTGTTACCTGCTCAGATGCACAGGGAGTACAGACAGCAAGACATCAGAAGAACTGTGACAAAGACTCTTTACAACTAATCTCTCTGAATAATGCAAGGAACCCAGTGAATTAACTGTCACCGAGGTCCTGGGGGTAATTTGATTTTTATGGTAAACCCTGGGGGAGCTTTTCCCCTACTGTTCCTCTTTTTGGTTAACTTTATCTTGTTTGCTTTTATGAACACAAAAGACTGGAAACCATTAACACTGAGAAAGAGTTCTCAGATTTGATTTGGCCATCATTTCACAAGATCTGCCAATCCAAACCAGATTTGGGGACCCCAGGGAGGGAAGGGATCTGGAAGCTGGGAGAACACACAAATGCACAATCACCTCATCCTTGCAGACTACATCACAAAGGCCTGGGGAATCGAGAGGGGTCAAGGAAAGGACTGTGTTTCTTCCCTTAGGCCCAGTTTCCATTCTTAGAAGACCTCTGAGAAGGACGACATTATATGGGTTCACTCCTGCTTCCTAAACATAGAATAAACTAGATCCCAGAAGAGACTAGAGGTCTGTCAGAGTTCTTCTCTCGCTGATCTGAGGGTCCACAGCCTTCAGCCTACCTCAGAAATATTTCATTGCTTAGGTGAGAGACCTCATGAGAGGTCTACAGTCCCCGTGGAGGCAAAGCATCTGGGCCATTTTATGTGGTTCTCAGGATTAGAATGCCTAGTGCTATTCAATCTTTAGAAAGATTTCCTATGACATTATTACAGCACTCTATGCAATTCAACTGCTCAAGATCCATTTGAGCATTTGTTAATCTTTGCTTCTTCGTTATGCCTCCTGGTCTCCCATCTCATGTTCCTTTCACTGATTATTATCTTCACAGCCATTGGGCAGGAAAAGGAAATACGTATAGCTGATTCACTTTGCTGTACAGCAGAAACTAACATAACATTGTAAAGCAACTATACTCCAGTAAAAATTTTTAAAACCTATCTCTTTTCCCCTGTGAATGAAGTGGGGCTTCCTCCATATTTTCCTTATTATTCAATCCCGAGCCACATTTAATTTCAAGTTGATCATGAAGGTCTTAGTTCATAGTCAACACCCAAGTGCCTATAACGCAGCATTAAGAAGAAGAGTTTTGTCATCAGTGATGAATAGGAGGCAATTAGGAAACTTCAAGAAGCTCTAATATGGTAGAGGTCACACACTCAAAGGCCGATACGGGTGGGGAGGCTGGGGGGTCAACAAGGTAATAAAGAGTGAAGCTGGCTGGGTAGAGCTTGGGGTCAACTGAACAGCACCTGCTGTATCTGAAGTGGCCACCATCCCCAGCTCCTGATGGCTCCCCAGGCTCAGTGGGGACCCAGTGTTGCCAGATCTACAGATTTTTTTCAAGAGAAGCTGGGAATAAATACGTCTATATGAATTTATCCCAATTATGCAATGACGAAAATCAATTCATTTTAAAATACTTTGCTAGTCTAACCAGTCTCATCTGATGATGGCTGCCCATGGAGCCTCTGGTTTATAACCTCTACAATCCTACCCCTCTACAAATAATTGAGAGCCAGCTGTTTTGTTTTTAATTTTTATTGGATATAGTTGATTTACGATGTTGTGTAAGTTTCAGGTGTACAGCAAAGTGGAGAGCCAGCTATTACTGAAATGCTCCATTTGTCCATTGGTACAGTTCCAGGTCATAGGATTTCCATGTGCAAAATAAAACAATCCACATTCAAGACTTATCGCTAGAAATAGAGATAAACAAAACAAATGTAATCTACAGTGAGAAGAATCTACAGGCCTTCATGTGTTTTACCTTTTCTAAAAGTATGATCTTTTGTCCACATTTTAAATTATTCAACATGACTAGATATAATTTTCACTGAAAAGAGTTTTTTTTTTTAACTGAAGTATAGTTGATTTACAGTATTAGTATCAGGTGTACAGCATAGTGATTCAGTATTTTTACATATAATACTCCATTAAAAGTTATTACAAGATAATGGCTATAATTACCTGTGCCATACAATATATCTTAGTTGCTTATCTATTTTATATGAAGTAGTTTGTATCTCTTAATCCTATACCCATATCTTGCCCCTCTCTCCTTCTCTCTCCCCACTAATAACCACTAGTTTGTTTTCTATATCTGTGAGTCTGTTTCTGTTTGGCTATATACATCCATTTGTTTTATTTTTTAAATGCCACATATAAGTGATATCATATGATATTTGTCTCTCTCTGTCTGACTTCACTTAGTATGATAATCTCTAGGTCCATCCATGTTGCTGCAAGTGGCAATGTTTCATTCTTTTTATGGCAAAGTAGTATTCCATTGTATATACATACAATATATGTATATTGTATGTCCATCTGTCAATGGACACTTAGGTTGCTTCCATATGTTGGTTATTGTATATAGTGCTACTATGAACATTGGGGTATGTGTACCTTTTCGAATTAGTGTTCTTGTTTTTTCCAGATGTATACCCAAGAGTGGGATTGCTGGGTCATACAGTAGCTCAATTTTCAGTTTTTTGAGGAACCTCCATACTGTTTTCCATAGTGGCTGCACCAATTTACGTTCCCACCAACAGTATACAAGGGTTCCCCTTTTGCCACTTCCTCACCAGCATTTGTTTTTGTAGACTTTTTAATGATGGCCATTCTGACAAGTTTGAGGTGGTACTGCATTGTGGTTTTGATTTGCATTTCTCTAATAATTAGTGATGTTGAACATCTTTTCATGTGTCTGTTAGCCATCTGTATGTCTTCTTTGGAAAAATATCTATTTAGGTCTTCTGCCTATTTTTTGATTGGGTAATTTTTTTTTATATTGAGTTGTATGAGCTATTTTTATATTTTGGATATTAACTCCTTGTTGGTCATATCATTTGCAAATATTTTCTCCCATTCTGTACCATAGGTTGTCTTCTCATTTTGTTGATCGTTTCCTTTGCTGTGCAAAAGCTTTTAAGTTTAACTAGGTTCCTTTGTTTATTTTTACTTTTATTTCTTTTGCCTTTTTACTTTCATTAGGAGACAAATCCAAAAATATATTGCTACGATTTATGTCAAAGAGTGTTCTGCTTATGTTCTCTTCTAGGAATTTTATGGGTTTAGGCCTTACATAAGGTCTTTAATCCATTTTGAGTTTATTTGTGTAGACAGTGGGAGGAAATGTTCTAATCTCATTGTTTTACATATAGCTGTCCAGTTTTCCCAGAACCACTTATTGAAGAGACCATCTTTTCTTCATTGTATATTCTTGCCTCCTTTGTCATAGATTAATTGACCATAGGTGCATGGGTTTATTTCCAGGCTCTCTGTTCTGTTCCATTGATCTGTGCATCCGTTTTTGTGCCAGTACCATGCTCTTTTGATTACTGTAACTTTGTAGTATAGTCTAAAGTCTGGGAAGATGAAACCTCCAGCTTTGTTCTTTTCTCTCAAGATTGCTTTGGCAATTTGGTGTCTTTTGTGATTCCATATGAATTTTAAGATTAGATTGCTTTGGGTGGTATGGCCATTTTAAACAATATTAATTCTTACAATGTAAGGGCACAGGATATCTTTCCATTTCCTTATATTATTTTCAGTTTTCTTCATCAGTGTTTTATAGTTTTCAGAGTATAGGTCTTTCACCTCCTTGGTTAAGTTTATTCCTAGGTTGTTTTTTTTTTTGGTGTCATTTTAAATGGGATTTTTTTTTTTCTTTCTCTTCCTGATTGTTCATTATTAGTGTATAGAAAAGCAACAGATTTCTGTATACTAATCTTGTATCCTGCAACTTTACTGAGTTCATTTATTAGTTCTAATAGTTTTTTGGTGGAAACTTTAGAGTTTCCTACATAAAATATGTCATCTGCACGAAGTGACAGTTTTACTTTTTCTCTTCCAATTTGGATGCCTTTTATTTCTTTTTCTTGAGTGCTTGCTGTGTCTAGGACTTCCAATATTATGTTAAATAGAAATGGCAAGAGTGGGCAGGCTTGTCTTGTTCCTGAATTTAGAGGAAAGAGAGGAAAGCCTTTCAGCTTTTCACAGTTGAGTACATGGTTTTGTGATAAATGGCCTTTATTATGTTGAGATATGTTCCCTCTATACCCACACTGATGAGGTTTTTTTTTTTAATCATGAATAGATGTCGAATTTTGTCAAATGCTTTTTCTGCATCTATAAAATCTGATCATATGATTTTTATCCTTTCTTTGGTTAATATGGTGTATAACATTGATTTGTGAATATTGAGCCATCTTTGGGTCCCTGGAATAAATCCAACTTGATCATGATGTATGATCCTTTTTATATATTGTTGGATTTGGTTTGCTAATATTTAGTTGAGGATTTTTGCATCTATATTTATCAAAAATATTGGCCTGTAATATTTTTTTTCTTTATTTTCTTTATTTATTTTTTGGTAGTGTCTTTGTCCAGTTTTGGTATCACAGCAGTGGTGTCTCATAGAATGAATTTGGGAGTGTTCCATCCTCTTCAATTTTTTGGAATAGTTTGGAAGGATAGGTCTTCTTTATGTTTGGTAGAATTCCCCCGTGAAGCCATCCTGTTCTGGGATTTTGTTTGCTGGGAGATTTTTAAATTATAAATTAAATCTCATTACTAGTTATTGATCAGTTCAAATTGTCTGTTTCTTCTTGATTCAGTCTTGGCAATTTGCACATTTCTAGAAATTTGTCCATTTCTTCTAGGTTGTCCAATTTGTTGGCATATAACTGTTCATAGTATTCTCATGATTTTTTTTTTATCTCTGTTGTATCAGTTGTTATTTCTCCTCTTTCATTTCTTATTTTGTTTATTTGTGTCTTCACTCTTTTCTTCTTGGTGAGCCTGGCTAGAGGTTTATAAATTTTATCTTTTTAAAAAACCAGCTCTTGATTTCATTAATCTTTTCTATTGGTTTTTGTTTGTTTCTATTTAATTTATTTCCTCTCTGATCTTTACTGTTTCCTTCCTTCTGCTGACTTTATTCTTCTTTTTCTAATTCTTTTAGGTGGTAGCTTAAGTTGTTTATTTGAGATTTTTCTTGTCTTTTGAGCAAGGCCTGTATCACTATAAACTTCGCTCTTAGAACTGCTTTTGCTGCATCCCATAGATTTTGGAGTGTTATGTTTCCATTTCCATTTGTCTCAAGGTATTCTCTGATTTCTTCTTTGAGTTCTTCATTGGTCCATTGGTATTTTAGTAGCATGTTGTTTAGTCTCCACATTTGTTCTATTCCCATTTTCCTTTCTGTAGTTGATTTCTAGTTTCATACTGTTGTGGTCAGAAAAAAAATGCTTGACATAATTTCCATCCTCTTAAATTTGTTGGGGTTTGTTTTGTGGCCTAGTGTGTGATCTGTCCTGGAGAATTTTCCACATGCTCTTGAAAAGAATGTGTACTCTGATGCTTTTGGATGTAATGTCCTATAGATATCTATCAAGTCCAACTGGTCTTTTATGTTATTTAAGACCACTGTTGCCTTGTTGAATTTTGTCTGGATGATCTGTCCCTTGATGTAAGTGGGGTGTTAAAGACCCCTACTATTATTGTATTACTGTCAATTTCTCCTTTTATGTCTGTTAGTATGTGCTTTAAATATTTAGGTGCTCCTGTACTGGGTGCATATATGTTAACAAGTGTAATATCCTATTCTTACATTGATCCCCTTATCATTATATAATGCTCTTCTTTATCTTTTGTTATAGCCTTTGTTTTAAAACGTATTTTATCTGATATGAATATTGCTTCCTCCCCTCTCTCGTCATTTCCATTTCCATCCCTTTAGTTTCAGTCTGTGTGTCTTTAGCTCTGAAGTGAATCTCTTATAGGAAGCATATAGATGGGTCTTGTTTTTTTATCCAGTCACCCCATGTCTTTTGACTGGAATATTTAGTACATTGACATTAAAAGTAATTATTGATAAGTATGTACTTATTGCCATTTTAATCCTTGTTTTCCAGTTGCTTTTGTAGTTCTTCTCTTTTCACTTCTTTTTGTTTCTTCTTTTGTGGTTTGATGATTTTGTTTAGTAGTATGTTTGTTTTCCTTTCTTTTTAGTTTTTATGTATCTATTGTAGGTTTTTGATTTGTGGTTACCACAGGGCTCATATATTTTGACCTTTAAGTATATGTTTTAAACTGGTAGTCATTTAAGTTCAAACACATTCTAAAGACCTACATTTTTTACTCCCCTACCTCCCATTTTGTGTTTTTGATGTGATATTTTACAACTTCATGTTTATCCCTTACCTGCTTATTATAGTTATAGCTGCTTTTACAATTTTCTTGTCTTTTAATCTTCACACTGGCTTATTTAAGTAATTGATCCTCAGTCCTTACTATCTAATTGCCTTTTCTAGTGGGATTTTCCCTTTCCTATGGATTCTAACTTCTTTTCCACTTAGAGAAGACCTTTTAACATTTCTTTTAGGTTAGGTTGAGTATTGATGAGCTCGTTTAATTTTTGCTTGTCTGAGAAGTTCTTTATCTCTCCTTTGATTCTAAATGATAATCTTGCTGGATGTTGTATTCTAGATTTCAAGTTTTTCCCTTTCAGTACTTTGACTACATCATGCAACTTCCTTCTGGCCTGCAAAGTTTCTGCAGAGAAATCAGCTGATAGCCTTATGGGGATTCCCTTTTATACGACTCTTTTTCTCTTGCTCCCTTTAGAATTCCCTCTTTATCTTTAACTTTTGCCATTTTAATTATGATATGCCTTGGTGTGGGTCTGTTTGTGTTCATCTTGTTTGGGACTCTCTGTGCTTTATGTACCTGGATATATGTTTCCTTCTTCAGGTTTGGGAAGTGTTCAGCCATAATCTTCTCAAATACTTTTGATCCCATTCTCTCGCTCTTTTCTTTCTGGTACCCCTATAATGTGAAAGTTTGTACGCTTAATGTTATCCCAGAGATCTCGTACACTGTTTGCATTTTTTTAATTTGTTTTTCTTTTTGCTGTTGTGATTGGCTGATTACCTTTATTCTGTCTTCCAGATCACTTATGCATTCTTCTGTATCACTTAGTCTGCTATTCATTGCTTCTAGTGTGTTTTTTATTTCAGCTATTGAATTCTTCACTTGTGATTGGGTCTTTTTTATATTTTCTGGTTCCTTGTTAAAATTTTCACTGTGTATATCTATTCTTTTCCCTAATTCAGTTGACATTTTTATTACCAATGCTTTGAATTCTTTATCTGGTAAATCGTTTATTTCTGTTTTATTATTTTTATTTGCAGGTGTTTCCTCTTGCTCTTTCAATTGAGAGCCGTTCCTCTGCTTTTTCATTTTACTGAGCTTTCTCTGCCTCTGCAAATTTAGGTAAAACAATTAGCTATTACAGTCTTGAAGGGGTGTTCTTATGTGGGAGTGTCCCTATACAGACTACATGTGCCCAGTGCCTTTGGTGGGAGAGCTAGCTTTGACATGGATGCAAGTCACGTTTTTCCTAAGGGTGTACTGGCAGCTATCGTGGTAAGGGGTGGGGGCTAGAGCAAGAGTTGGGTATGAGGTGGAACTTCCCCTCTGCTCAGTGGTCATCACCACCCTATTGGGGCAGGGTCTGATCCCAAGTTGCTGGATTAGGCCCAAGCTGGCTATGTTCCCTTTAAGTGTGTGTTTCTCCCTCTCCTCACACTGGGACACTTGCCCCAGGGTGTGGGGTGCTGAAGCAAGGGGGCAATTGTGTACAAATCTCCCTGTCCCTCACAGCCAATCACTGCCCCTAGCCTCCACTGCCCCCACCCTGTTGTGGAGTTACAACGCAGGGCAGGCGGGGGCCATATGGACTCTCAACATGTATTGGGGATGAGCTCTGGTTTTGTGGCTGCTGTCAGAGATCTGGGCTCCTTCCGATGAGTGAGTAAGTTGGCTTGAGTAAGTGCCAGCAATGGTCACCACCACCCCACCCACACTCCATCCCAGGACCAGTTCACCTCTGCATCCCACAGTGGAGCTTCCTGCCTGGTCTTGGCAGCCCTAGATGGGGTAAGCAGGGCTGGGGTGCTGGCCCGGCTGGGGCTGGGGTGTGCATAGAGGTGGTTGCAGGAAACCTGGAAGCCCTCTCTAGAACATACTGTCTCCACCCTGCCTCGGGGACAAGCCAGTGCACATGCACTCCTCACACCCGAAATCCAGGCTTCCCATAGCTCTCCTGTTAGTCACATTGGCCCTCCCACCAGCCAAGGGGGCTCACCTCCCCCACATAAGACCCCAGGACTGAGGCGCCCTGTCTGTGGCTCTCACCACTCACTCCCCAGGGTGGGTCTCCACCTGTGAAATTCTCCCTTTTCCTCTGAGTGCCCTCCCAGGGGTTCAGGTCCTGATCCAATTGTTTTTCTTCACTTCCTACCCACTTGGCGTGTATAAATTTCTGATAGCCTTAATTGTATAGGAGTCCTTCTACCAGTTTCCAGTTAGTTTTCCGTGAGAATTGTTCCACATATAAATGTATTTTTGATATATTCATGGGGAGAGGTGAGCTCCACACCCTCTTGCTCCATAATAATTGATCTCCTGAAAGAGAAGATCTTAAAAGGTTCGGCAGTGTGAATATACTTAATGCCACTGAACTATATACTTAAAAATGGTTAAAATGGTAATTTTTATGTTATGTGTATTTTAGCACAATTTAGGGGAGAAAAAGGTCATAAAGGTCCAAGATTTTGGTCATTGGAAAAGCCCACAAACATTACTAATCAACAGCCTTGGACAGGGGTGGAGGATTCCACTCAATTAGGCCTCAAGAAAGATCTGTTGATTGATTGGAAGGGGAGAATTGCTTAAATACTGCCTCAGGGGGAAGGGAGAGAGGATTTGATAAAGGTGTTGAAAACCTGAAACAAAGCCAAAGTCCTGTAAACAGCCTGGAGAATGGAGCAGACAGGCCTGTCTGGCTCATGAAGGAACAGGACCCATACACAACCAGTTCCCATGAAAGATGGATGAAACTTTCAACAGGGAAAATTGGTAGACGTGCAAGTAGCCATAAGTCCCTTTGGCCCAAGCCCTGGGCCAGACCAGCTTATAAAGATAGGAGTTTAGGGATCGATTATTTCAAACATAGGCGCCCAAGTACTGGACAAACCCTTCTTTATTAGAAATGGACTTTACCTTCATCCCACCACTACCCCCCTAGGTTGGGAACCAATAATATAAGTAATTGACCTGAATTCATAGTCACTGGGCAAGGTCATTGGACATCAGCTGATTTCATTATCATGTTTGTTAAAATTCTAGTTAAAGATTTTAATAATCTAGGTTTTTTTTTATTGAAGTATAGTTGATTTATAATATTATAGTAGTTTCAGGGGTACAATATAGTAATTCACTATTTTTATAGATTATACTCTGTTAAAAGTTATTATAAAACAATGGTTATATTTCTAATAATCCAGGTTTTAATAGGTTGCATTTCTTTATATCTAAAGAAATGAAACTGGAGAAAAATTGAAAATACTACCAGAGTGACTGATAATTTTTAATCAGTATAAATTTAAGATAACTCAGTTGATTGTTGTGTAGCTCTTTGATAGGAGAATGTGAAATCAGGAACACACAAAACAATTCTACTTGCACTAAACCTGCTTCTAAGTCTGCATTTTTATTTACTTCTTAATGGAAAAAATGTTCTCCCTTAAGGCTTGTTTATAGTTCCTGTTAATCACTGTAGAGTTTGAGAGTCTGGGAAAGCTGGGATTCAGGTTCCAGCACAGTCTGTGACACCAGCTGATACTGCATCAACTCCTTTTCCCTTGAGGTCCTAAAGTCTCCAAAGGTCAAGAAGACTTTTACCTCTTCAATTGCGCCTCTGTTGTCATTATGAAAGTGCTTCTCTTGTTTAAAAAAAAATCCCTGTGTGGGCTTTCAAAATATGTAATTAGTAATAACTGTAACAGCAGTTTTTTTTTTACGTTTACAAGAGAGTGGAAAATATAAGAAATCACACCAATGCAAAAAATAACACCCCCCAAAATATAAATGCATTAAAAAAATAAGATACTTATAGCAATTTTCCTAGGTCTTGGGAGATTTTACAGTTTTCTTTCTATAGCAAATCAAAATGAAATGCCATTTAAATTCAGAGAGGGTTTTTTTTTCTATTATGAAAGCAAAGAATGGAAATTAATTAGAGCAGTTAGAATTTTATTGAGTTCAACTTTTCTACATTGAACATCAATTCCTTTTGTAATAAAAATTTATTTTATAATTTACACATTTCAATTCATGAAGTAGGGACATGCTTGTCACCTGGCCTCAGTCATCTGTAAGGGAGAAGGGGGGCAGGATGTTATGAACTGACTGTGCCTATGGTCCCTGGTGCTCGGAGTCCAGGGGGCCATGGGCGCTGGACATTGGAGTTTGGTTGTCAGCGTTGAGCTGCGTGGTCTCTGAGGGGAATGAGTGATAAGAACATTTTCCTCCACCATTTTTAAAAAGCCAAGTTCCTGATTTACACAAGGTGGGGGCAGGGTGGGGGGGAGTTTACCACATCACATTTTCACATTTCATCTATCATAATTTAGATCTTTACATTTCTGGAGTTGGTGATTGATAGCTTCCAAACATATAAACACTCTCCACCTGTACAAAATGCACCAGGGACTTCGCTCTCATAAAGGCAGGATCAAGGTGGGAGTGAATCAAATTCTAAAACCCACTCCTTAGCAGAAGTAAGTCCCAGGATCGGCTGTGGCCACAGAAGGTGACAGTTTCTGGATGCTGTTAGTTTGCAGCAAATTGAAGTTTGGTAGTCTTATCTGTTACCAGAAAAGCCTTCCCCCAAAAAATGTAGTCAGTAGGGGAGAAAGCAAGGAGCCCCACCGTCTCATTTTTAACTAGGACCAGCTGAAAAATGAACGCAAGCACCACACAAACCATCTTATGTCTGCCAATTCATTTCCTGGCCCCAAAAGGAAAAAAAAAGGAAAAAAAGAAAAGAAAAAAACTTCATGTTTCCTCTCATGCAGGCCAAACATGGCAAAGCACCAGGGGAATTCTGAATGGAATCAATTGCACTTGTTACTAACTGAGTTTTCTTTTATTCTTATATTACCAAGGGCTGGGATACTCAGCTGCAAGCAATTATAATGAAGAGTTACTGAGTAATGGTTTCCAGATTGCTCCATGATGGGGCATTAATTGAAAGGGACAATTTAAGAGCTTAGGCCATGTAAATGCATTTCTTATTCTGTCAGATTGAGAAATTTCTGGATGCAAAAGGCTGAAATGCTCCGAACTGATAAAGACTTAATAATTCCCATTTAAACCAACATTTTCAAAACGAGTTTCATATTTTTAAGAGAACAAGTATAAAATGGTGAACCTGTCAGCTTGTTCAATCAGAAAAATATTTGAAAATTGCACATTCACATGCCACACTCATTGGCATATGCATTATATAAAATGCTACTTGATTAGTTTGTTGCCTTGCGAAGACTGCTTTCAAGTAGACTTTTATTTTTCAGGTTTCTTGCTGATATAATCCACATTAAGTGCTCGCTCTGTCTCTCTAGGTATCTCTCCGTCTCTGTCTCTCTATATAAATATATATGTGTGTGTATGTGTGTATATATATATTTAAAATTTTTAAACAGCATTTAAAACACACAAATGAGTTTTATATATGTATACATAATTTAACCTTTAAAACAGCATTTTAAACAGATTTGCATGCGTATGAAAATAGACATCTGCAGATGCTAACTACCAAGCCATATCAGAAAGCTTCATTTTATCTTTTTTAAAAACCTTCATTTCACTGGGCCCCATTAAACAGAAACATTTTCAAAGAGGTTCTCTGATATATCACATTAAGGATAAGTATCAGAGAGTTAAAGCCAAACAAGGAAAAAAACTTCACTCCTCTAAAATAAGAGTAGTACTAGCTTTTAATGTCTAATTTCAGACTTCTGCATTAGTATGAGTTTTATTTCTGAAAAGGAAGGAAAGAAGGAAGGAAGAAAGGAAGGAAGGAAAGAGGGAGGGAGAGAAGGAGAGGAATAGATAGGAAAATAGATGAGAGCTAGCTAGCTAGCTAGATAGGGATGGTAGACTGATAGAAATAAATGCA